>NW_016805238.1:1216583-1370532 GCF_001698545.2 Rhinopithecus bieti | reverse complement strand
TTTTTTTTTTTTTTTTTTTTTTTTTTTTTTTTGCAGTGCCTAAAAGATCATCATGCAGAAGAATAATTAAGTTTAAATCCATATCTTCTTTGAAAGAAAAGTAGCATCAAGGAGGTAAAGTTGTAGTAGCTATACTTCAGCTTCATACATAAATGATTGCTTTTCTTAAAATTACAACTTTGTAAAAATCAAGGTAGCTTCCTTTTCAGGAAATACATTTTTTTACCTAGAGATAATTAAACTGAAGCTGGTTTACTACTTTGTTGATAATATTAGCGAAGTAATACATACATCAAATTATTCCTGGAGATAAACTCTAAAATTCTCCAAAATATAATATTTAGTGATGATGTGACAATGAATTATTTAGATTTATTATTGAGAATAATTTCAAATAAATTAGTTTCTTATATTATGGGCAAGAAATAATACATTAAAGGAAGATAAGTCATTTACAGAGGTTCAACAAATAGAGACTGTATTTATAAAATATTACATTTAAAAACAGAACTATAAATATGTGTGTTGTTAAATATATGTAGTTGAATATACATACATATATATGCATATGTGTGTATTTACAGATGCATTCATATATATCTATGATATATATACACATTTATGTCTATGTATGCATATATACACATACACATATATATCTATGCATATATCTACATATACATGCACATATGTATGTGCATATCTACATATATACACATAAATATATATATTTATGTATATTCAACAACAGCCATATAATCAAATGTTCATTATCATGCTATTCATAGTAGCCTCTATCTGGAAATGATCCAAGACCCCTCAACAGTAGAATAAGCAAAAATTCTATGTTTACACAATGAAATGCTTTATACCCATGAGAATAACAAAACACCACTATATATAACAGCATGAATGAATTTCACAAACATCAACTTGACCAAAAGACACAAAAGAGTAAATATTACGATCAGGCAAAGCTAATGTGTTGGGTTTGAAATGAGGATGGGGTCAGCCTTATGGATGAGTTTTCACTCAAAAGAAGAATCTGGAGCCTTCTAAGAGGGTGGTGATTTTCTGTATTTTGACATACATATTTAATCTGTGAGAATACATTGAGCTGAGTACATGACATGTGCATCTTTCTGTACACAGGTCTTACTTTGATACGAAGTTTTTTAAAAGGCCTCTACATTTATTAATTTTCTGTTTTCAACACTACAGAAAAAGCCCAGCTATGAGATTTATATTTTAAAGAATTCAAAGTTCTTAGTCCTTGATTCCTTAAGTGGATCTAAACAATGTGAAATGTTTTAAAATTATCTAAACACTTATGAATAAAACAAGTGTTTTAGAGATAAACATTAGCAATGAACTCTGGTCACCTTGATGTATATCTTCTCATTTATGCTGAAATCCATATACAGTGCTGTAAAAATTAATGACATATATCTTTTAGATTTGTTTCCATGCTGTTTTATAAATATGTTAGTTTATTTGTCACAGGAATATAGTCTATTTATCACAAATAGTTTATTTGTCACAGGAATTTCTGTCCAGCAGAAATTGAACCTCCTACAATTTTAAGCATTTTCATTTTGAATAAAATATGTTAGCCATAATATTGTGCTTCCAAAGGGCCTTCCTCTCACTCAGTAAAGCAGGTGTGCTGACTTATCAGACCACAGACCACACTCATCCGGATAATCTCTATGCAAACAAGAATTTAACAGCCAGCTCCTTCAGATTTTCCAAAGTCAACAAAATAGGTATGGATGTTACTCCTGGAACTAAAAATTAATATGCTGCCATGTAATTAACCAAAAAATAATATTTTTTAAATATTAGCACCTTTGCTCTATGAGAGTGATACGGTTCTAAGAGGTGAAGCTAGCTGGGCTTCCGGGTCAGGTGGGGCCTTGGAGAACTTTTCTGTCTAGTTAAAGGTTTGTAAATGCACCAATCAGCATGCCGTAAAATGGACCAATCAGTAGGATGTGGGTGGGGACAAATAAGGGAATAAAAACTGGCCACCTGAGCCAGTAGCGGCAACCTGCTGGGGTCCCCTTACATGCTGTGGAAGCTTTGTTCTTTCGCTCGTCACAATAAATCTTGCTGCTGCTCACTCTTTGTGTCCGCACTACCTTTATGAGCTGTAACACTCACCGTGAAGGTCTGCAGCTTCACTCCTGAAGTCAGTGAGACCACGAACCCACCAGGAAGAACGAGCAACTCCAGACGTGCCACCTTTAAGAGCTGTAACACTCACTGTGAAGGTCTGCAGCTTCACTCCTGAGGCCAGCGAGACCACAAACCCACCAGAAGGAAGAAACTCCAGACATGTCCGACCATCTGAATGAACAACTCCGGACACACCATCTTTAAGAGCTGTAACACTTACCGCGAGGGTCTGCGGCTTCATTCTTGAAGTCAGCGAGACCAAGAACCCACTGGAAGGAACCAATTCCGGACACAGTTTGACTGTGTCCCCATCCAAATCTCATCTTGAATTGTAGTTCCCATAATCCCCATGTGTTGTGGGAAAGAACTCGTGGGAGGTAATTGAATCATGGGGTTGGTTATCCTCATGCTTTCCTTGTGATAGTGAATTAGGTCTCACAAGATCTGACAGTTTTATAACGGGTTTTCTCCCTTTTGCTTGGCTCTTCTTTTTGCTGCCACCATGTAAAGAAGGACGCTTTTGCTTTCCCTTCTGCCATGATTATAAGTTTCCTGAGGCCTCCCCAGCCATGAGGAACTATGAGTCAATTAAACCTCTTTTCTTTATAAATTACCCAATCTCGGGTATGTATTCATTAGTAGTGTGAGAATGAACTAATACACAGAGTTTGGCAAATGCTTTTGGAAAATGTCCAGATAGTATATTTAGGCTTTGCAGGTCATATGCTCTCTGCCACAACTACTTAGCTCTGCTTTTGTAATGTGTAAGCAGCCACAGACTATACGTAAATAAATGAGTGTTGCTGTGTTCCAATAAAACTTTGTTTACAAAAACATTGAATCAGCCACCTTTGGCCCATGGGCTGTAGTTTTTCCAAATCCAGTTCTAAGAGAATAAAAAGGTGTTTTGATTTGTTTTATTTTATGTTTTCTTTTTCCATGTGGTTAAGAAACCATTAGAGTATCTATTGTCATCATTCAGCAGTTGCTAATCTGGGATAACCAGATCTTTGAATTTTCTTAAACTTTTCTCAATATTAAAGTTTGATGAAGACAATATATTTATCTAGTATGCACTGACTAACAGAAATATCAGTCTTCCATACTTTTCACTACAATTTCCCCATGTTGTTCTCATTAAAATACTTTTGCAGCCTTTTTTTTCTAGTTAATCACTATCCACCCCCTAAAACTTAGCCTAAGTTTCATATCTTTACAAAAGCCTTTCCTGTGCCCATGGGTCATCTCACATGACACCCACTATTTCTCTTTTTTATCACTTATAGTTGATAAGCAACTTGCAGCAGTTGGTAATATTTCAGAATCTAAAGCTAGACATCTAGGCTTAAATCTCAGCTCTGAATTCATTACCTTTGCAACGTTTAACAAGTTGTCGACCTCCCTATGCCTGCGCCTTTGTCTTTAAAATAGGAATAATAATAGTTACCTACTACATGAGGTTTTGATGATTAAATGGTTAAATGCATATAAAGCACTTATACAATGCCTGCACAGAGAAAAAATTATGAATTAGCCATTGTTAGTAATAGTGAAGTAAACAAATAATTTATTCATTCACTTACTCAAAATATTCTTGAAGCAACTACTACTTATAGAGTATCCTTCTTTATCATATAAACTCCATAAATGCAGAAATTGGGTTCCCATAGTTTTCTATTGCTGAATAATAAATAGTCACAAATTTCTGACTTATAACAATACCAACTTATTAGCTCTTAGTTCCCTAGATCATAAGACACCCAAATCTATGCTGAGGGTATCACAAGACTGACATCAAGGTATTGGCTGAACGAGGCTCTTCTCTGGGGACTGGGGGAAAGAATTCACTCCTGAGATTATTCTCTCAACCTTACTATTCGCAGATTTCAGTTCCTTACAGATGAAGGACAGAGATTTCTTTCTTGTAGGCTTATAGCTGAGCCCTAGCTCAACTCCTATGGATGGGAGCTTTTGTCTTTGAACCAGCAATGAAACATTACATCTCCCTCATATTTTGTATCTCTCTGACTTCTTCACTTACCACTAGCCAGAGAAAGCTCTGTGTTTTAAGAGCTCACGTAAAAACATTGAGCCCACATGAATAAGTCAGAATAAACTCCCTACTTTAAAGTCATTTGTGCCCTAAATCATAATATCACAGGATTCACATCTCAGTGTATTTACAGGTTCCAGGAACTAGGGCAGGCCATCTTTGGCAGCAGCAAAAGAGGAGTGAGGGAAAGGCTTAAAATCTTGTCTACCAAAAAACACATAATGAATGCTCAATAAATATCATGAAGGAAAAATAACTTAGCCATATTACTGTGCTTCCAAAAGGTCTTCCTCTCACTCAGTAAAGCAGGTTTACTGACTTAATCCACAGACCACAGTCATCCAGATTATCATGTTGACCAGAGGCTTTCATTGACTAAAAATAAAGTTATTTATTATTTCTGAATAATGTCTTCTGGATAGACCAAAAAAATTCCTAAAAATATAATTTGTGGAAGAATACTTTTAAAAGGTTCTTTAAATTCCACTTTGTCATGCTATGTTATCTTTTTGATGTGTGTTGAATTCAGTTTTATCAGTATTTAGTTGATGATATTTTTGCATTTATGCTCACCAGAGTTATTGGACTCCATTTTCTTTTCTTGTAGCATCATTACCTGGCTTTGGTATGAGGGTAATTCTGGCCTTAGAAAATGAATTTGGAAATGTTTTATCATCTTCAAGTTTTTCAAAGAGTTTGAGAAGAACTGACATCATTAATTCTTTAGATGTTAAATAGAAAACACACTGGGTTTTTGTCGTTGTCATACAGAGGTGCCTGATTACTCATTCAATCTTTTGTTCATTGTTGGGCTGTTCAGATTTTCTACTTTTATTTATTTATTTATTTATTTATTTATTTATTTTGAGATGGAGTTTCACTCTTGTTGCCCAGGTTGGAGTGCAATGGCACGATCTCGGCCCACCACAATGTCTGCCTCCCAGATTCAAGCTATTATCCTGCCTCAGCCTCCTGAGTAGTTGGGATTACAGGCATGTGCCACCATGCCTGGCTAATTCTGTATTTTTAGTAGAGATGGGGTTTCTCCATGTTGGTCAGGAGATTTTGTACTTTTTACGTTTCAGTTTGGGTAGATTGTATGTTTCTAGAAATTTATTTCTTCTAAGTTTTCCAATTGCTTGGCATATTGTTCATGATTCTTTGTATTTCTGTAGTATCAGTTGAAATGTCTCCCCTTTCACTTGTAATTTTATTTGAGTCCTCTCTTTTCTCTTGCTCAGTCTAGCTAAAGGTTTGTCAATTTTATTGATCTTTAAAACAAATCTCTTAGCTTTGTTGGTTTTTCTATTGTCTTATTAGTTTGTATTTCATCTATTTTTATTCTGATCATTATTATTTCCTTCCATCTGCTGATTTTGGGCTTAGGCTACTCATTTTCTAGTTTTTTGTTTGTTTGTTTGTTTGTTTGTTTTGAGATGGAGTCTCACTCTGTCACCCAGGCTGGAGTGCAGTGGCGCGATCTCGGCTCACTGCAATCTCTGCCTCCTGGGTTCAAGCGATTCTCCTGCCCCAGTCTCCAGAGTAGCTGGGATTACAGACGTGTGCCACCACACCCAACTAACTTTTTGTATTTTTAATAGAGATGGGGTTTCACCATGTTGGCCAGGCTGGTCTCGAACTCCTGACCTCAGGTGATCCACCTGCCTCGGCGTACCAAAGTTCTGGGATTACAGGCGTGAGCCACTGTGACTGGCCTTTAGTTTTTTTAGGGTATAACATTACATTGCTTATTTGAGATGTTTCTCTTCTCTTAATGTAGGCATTTGTAGTTATAAACTTTCTTAGCACTGCTTTTGCAGCATTTCATAAGTTTGGGTATGTCGAGTTTCCATTTTGTTTCTCTCAGGATACTTTTTGATTTCTCTTTACATTTCTTCTTTGACCCATTAGCTGTTCAGGAATGCGCTGTTTGATTTCTACATATTCATATGCATTTAAAAATTCTGTACATTATTGATTTCTATACAATTGCTGTCAGAAAATATTTCAATGTTTTTAAATTTATTAAGACTTGTTTGATCCAACATATACTCTACTATGGATAATGCTCCCTGTGCAATTGAGAAGAATGTTATTCTGTTAATGTTAAATGGAATGTTCTGTATATGTTTGTCAGGTCTTTTGGTCTAAAGTGTAGTTCAAGTCAAATATTTTCATTTTGATTTTTTTTGTCTAGATAACTTGTACATTGTTGAATATGTGGTGTTGAAGTTGCCTACTATTTTTGTGTTGCTATTTCTCCCTTTAGTTGTATTAATGCTTGCTTTATATATTTTGGTTCTCCAATGTTGGATGCGTATAGATTTTCAATTATCATATTCCCTTGATTGACTGATCCATATAGCATGATACAGTGACTTTCTTTTTCTCTTGTGACAGATTTTGACTGAATGTCTATTTTCTCTAATAAAAGTATAACAATTCCTAGTCTGTTTTAGTTACCATTTGCATGAAATATTTTTTTCATCCCTTTATTCTCAGTCTATGTGGGTCCTTAAGGCTACAATGAGTAGGCATTGAGTCCATTTGTGCCACTATAACAAAATACCAGATACTGGGTAATTTATTTAAAATAATAGAAAATTATTTCTGATGATTCTGGAATCTGGAAAATTTCAAGATCAGGGTGTAGGTAGGATTGGTGCCTGATGAGCACTGTTCTTTATTTCCAGGATGGCAACTTATTGGTGCATTTTCTGGAGAGGAAGAATGCAGTGTCCTCACTTGGTAGAAGGAGGTAGAAAACAAGAGAGAGCTTCCTTCAACTTTCAATCTCGAGCCCTTTTATTAAGGGTGATAACCCCATTCATGTGAGTGGAGTCCTCATAACTTAATCACCTCCCAAAGCCCACATCTTTTAAAACTGATACATTGGGGATTAAGTTTCAACATAAATTTTGGAGGGGATACCATTATTCAAACCATAGCAAGCATCATGTTGCTGGATCTATTTTTTAAAATCCATTCAGTCATTCTGCTTTTTTTGAACTGAGAATTTGTTCCATTTATGTTTAAAGTAATTATTAATAAAGAGGGCTTACTACTGATATTTTGTTAGTAGTTTACTGACTGTTTAGTTATTCCCTTGTTCCTTTTTTCCAACCTTGTTGTCTTCCTTTGCAAGTTGTTAAATTTGTGTAGTTATATTGTTTATCATCTGGGTTGCCAAAATGTGTCTGGAATTGGTTCCTTCCGGTGGGTTCTTGGTCTCGCTGACTTCAAGAATGAAGCTGTGGACCTTCTTGGTGAGTGTTACAACTTTTAAAGATGGTGTATCCGGAGTTTGTTCCTTCAGATGTGTCCAGAGTTTCTTCCTTCTGGTGAGTTTGTGGTCTCACTGATTTCAAGAATGAAGCTGTGGACCTTCCAGCGAGTGTTACAGCTCTTAAAGGTGATGCGGACCCAAAGAGTGAGCAGCAGCAAGAGTGCTGATTGGTGCATTTACAATCCTTTAGTTTGACAGAAGTTGATAATAATTTAACTTCAGTTAAACACAAATCCCTGCATTTTACCTCTCCTCTCCCACTGATGTCACAATCTACATCTTTTATTTTGTATATCCATCAACAAGTTTTTGTAATTTTAGTTAACTTTATGTTTGTTTGTTTCAATTACTTTTTGTTGAAAATATTTCTAAAACATATTAAGTTCTTGCATTGTCTTAATAACTACAAGCTGTTGACAGTAAGAGTCTGATTTTAATGATTACAGATTTTTCCAGTATTATAGACATCACTGTTCTGAGAGTTCAATCTTCTCATACAAGACTTTAGATGTCTTGTATTGGGATGTTAAACACAAAACATAACCTCATTGAGGATTTTTTCTTCCAAATTATCAATATTGGTTGTTGTCTTATTACTGGCTTCACTTCAAATCCCCAAAACATACCTGTTTCAGATTAATTATACCCGTTTGAAATTACAATGAAATCACTAAATTCCATCCTTGGGATAGCTAGTTCAAGTAAATATTAAACTCTAACAAAACATGAAAGATATTAATAAAGTGGTATTGTGGGAGGGAATTATAATTCCTCATCCCCTTGAAGTCAGACCTAGTCTTCATGTTAATTGGCAAATGAAATGAGACTGTACATGAGGTATCTCACTTTCAAGCAAAAACTTTCAAACCAGCATGCGGTTTACATCACTGTCCTCCTTTCCTTCTGCCAAGAGACTCTGGGAATGTTACAGAAAAAGGGTGCTTTATACATCTTGATCTCTGAGTAAACATGTTATGGAACAACCAGTTTGAGATCCACTTGCAGCAAGCATGAGAAGCAATCCTCCAGTACTGTTTGTTACCAGAGCATAACTTATCATATAGTGACTGATGCATGTAATCATAATTATTTCTTTATTGAACAATTTTGTACTTTCTATATATAACAGGCTTAACAGTAAATACTTGCAGATAAAGAAATAGAAGTAATGCCTGTCCCTAAAGCAGTTTATGCCATAGCGAGATAAAAATACTAACTGGAGAATTAGATTACCTACAAATTGTCTTCCAATTTTATTCCCATCCCTTGAATTCTAAAATTGTCTGGTTCGTTACAACAAAGTAGAGAAAATTAATGAATATGTGAGTCAGTCTGATGAGAGAAACTTGGAGACTGGAGTGTTCCATGAAACTAATCAACAAGGGGGTTATCATTCCTTTTGGCAACCACAATCTATACCAGGAACATGGATGCAGATAGGAGAGATTCTATATCCAGCTACAGTGAAGAAGCTGTGAGAACATGTAGGGAAGTTTCCTTCTTTTTCAATGTCCATGAGGAAAAAAGAGAATCCACTTTGCAGCCAATACTCTTCCATCTCTGAATGGAAGCCGTGGTTCCCAGCAGTTCTTGCTGCTGACTCTGCTACCCAGAATTGCTTTCCAGAGTCATGAAACACCACTGTGTAGCATGGGGTATGGAGTGTGGAAGACCTAGTAAAGGAACGCTAGAGAAACACAAAGACCAATTTATCGTTAAGCTATGTCTTGCTTTTGGTTTTCCAAAAAGTCTCCTGTATGGAAATGAAGGAATTGAAGCCAGCATGAGTTGGGTCTGATGGCTGTCCTCTTCTTTAACTGGAGTAGGCAGCATTTTATGGGCCTCATAAAAGGGTTTATGAGGCTTTGATGGGAAGTTGGCAGCCCAGGCTGCCTACAGTGACCTGATGAAAAACAGCTCTTCTCTACACCTTCACAAAGGGTTTATGGCTGTGGTTGTTTACTCAGACCCAAGGCAGAGCAGGGCCAGTGGAGTCAGAGAGATGGACTTCAGAAATTAAGATGGGAAGAATTTAGCTCTCACATGTTAGAACTTGGAAAGGCATCAGCCCGCAGCAGGGATTCCTAATTGAGATCCTGGGGAGGTTGAAAAGGCTTGGTTCACTGGTTCACTGAGCACACTTACAGATGCCTTTCTTCCAACTTTACCAAGTGACTGCTGTCTTCCTCCCACTTCACATTAGGACACTTCTGTCTGATGACTAAGTGCATAGGCTTTGAAGACATAAGATCTGACTTCAAATTCTTTCTCCAGTTTCTTCATAACCAAACTCTGTATTGTATTATTCAGTGCTCTTCAAGATCAGTTCCTATGCTACCTGGCTACCTTTACCTCTCATTACGTTCTTCATGCATGAAATTCTTCAATAAAATTAATTCCTCAATCTTCATTATTTGTCCTATCTCTGAATATTTATCCAATTTATTTCTTAGAATTAACTGTCTTCTCCATTAGCCTTCTTCTCTCCTCAGCTGGAGTCTCAGTTAGAAATAACTTTCCTTTCTCCATACCTCAATGGTAATTAGCTGTGCCCTTCTCATGACTCTCTCAAGATACTTACTGCATTTTACCTTGAACTATAGCCCATTCTATGACTATATTTTAGCCTCCAATATGCTGTAAGGACCTCAAGGGCATGGACTAGGTCTTTATCATTATATTTATTCTCACGTCTAGCACAGAATTGTACTCCTGGTAAATAAGTTCCTGTTCAATGAGTGTTACCGGATGGGCGGCAGGCTGGATGAACTAATGATCATTGGGTCACATAACTAATAAGTGAATCTGCCTACTAAGAAATACATTGAATGAAATTTGGGGCAATATTTGATTAAATATCCATATTGGCAGTTGTCATCTTCTGCAAGTATTTTCATTTTAGAAAATATTCTTAATTTCTATTATCAGCAAAATTACAGAAAAGGAAAAAGCCTTAAACAAAAGTAATTGTTGTTGTTCATACTGGATTGAAACTCTGGGATTCTGTATACTGTACATTGGCCACAGCCCTGAATATCTCCAATGTCCCTGTTTCCATGCCTTTAGTTCCTCTGAACTCTGAAGAGAACTTAAATAGTGAGCCTCTGTGTATTCCTCTGGCTCTGGAAATTTCTCGGTCTATCTTGCCTCTTTCCATGGATAGTTTGGACTCAAGATGTTGTAAATCTTCCAACAAGGAAAAATTGAGAAGGAAATTTCATAGCACACAATTCACAGTCATTTGACAAGGTGTCTGGGAATAAAGCAGGGCTTGTGCCAACCAGGGAGCTGTTTTAGAGGTGTTATAAGAAAAACTTCAGCTGAATTAAATTTAAAGGAGTTTAATTGAGCAATGAGCAATTCTCAAATTTGGTAGCCCCCCAAATCACAGCAGATTCAGAGAGACTCTAGAAATATTTCATGATCAGAATAAATTTATAGACAAAAGAAGGGAAGTGACATACAGAAATCGGAGGCGAGGTACAGAAACGACTGGATTGGTTACAGCACAGCATTTGCCTTATTTGAACACTCAGCAGTGTATGACTGGTTGAAGTATGGCTGCTGGGATTGGTCAAGACTCAGCTATTGTTACAAGCAAATACACCTAGATTAGCCTTTCAGTCTTGTCTACCTATTAAGTTAGGTTGCATTTCATCCACAAGGACTCAAATATAGAAGTACAGAGTCCTTCTCAGGCCATATTCAGAGGGAAATTCTGAAAAGGAGATTTATGAAAAGAAAAATGTCAGCTACCAATAGTCCCTCCCAAATCTAAAACTCTAGAATTGTGTATTGTGTTGAGATCATGAATTACACTGAGCAGTGGTTCTCAGAATGGATAGATATTAGACAGATGAGACAGAGAGAGAGAGATACATAGATTGATAGAGATTAGAGACAGAGATGGAGATATAGATATGTATCAATGGGTGCATAATGTACATACACATATATCAATATGTAAACGTATATATGTATATACACACATATTTTATACATATGTATACACACAAATATTTGTATATGTGTACTCACATGATATATAAAAAATTTGAAACTTTAAAGAAGCATAAAGATTGAGAAAAAAGACAAAGAGATGAGGTAGAAATGGTGCTTAACTCCATTCAGCTGCAATAAAACAGGTTTTCGATTTCTATGCTTTAAAAAGAGAGAAAGGGACTCTTTTGAAGATATTTATCATTACAGGTAATGCTATCACTCTATCCTTCTCGGCAAGGAGTACAGAGAAAAGTTGTGATGGATTAGCAATGAATGTGTTTTCTATCACGTCCATTATTTCATTAGTTTTTTCTAGCCCCTAAATTCTGCCTCAATAAAACAAAATAAACTAATACAAATAAAGGTAAATAATTTTGCTGCATTTTTTAGTAAAGGCATGTCCTGTTAAAGTATATATTATGTGACCTGTAGAGAGCCTTTGACTCATCTCCACTTACTCATTTGCCAAGGAAATGTGAAAAGAGGAAGAAAGATGAGTGCGAGAGGTGGCCCACAAGTTATCCAAATTCAAGCACAAGTACCTCATTTCTTAAAGCAAAAAATAAATATTAAAACTATGATAGAAAGCAAGTTATGGTAATTACAAGTGAGAATGTATTCAACTAATTTCCACCCCTAAAAAAAAAAATACTTGATTTGTTTGGATTTAGAGACATGGTTAGAGGGGAGAGCCCTGGGATTGCTAATATGTGAGTGTCTGGCATATGAGTATTAGAAATGTCCTCCCCGTGGATTCTTCAAAACAACTTTGTAAGGCACATTCTTTTCCCCCCTTATACAAATGAGGCTATAGAACTGTACACTTTAAAATGGTTAATTTTATTTTACATGAATTTTATTTCAATAAAATACATTGTAAGCATGAGTAAAATAAAAAAGAAAGAAAGAAAAAAGAAAGAAGACTGAGTGCTCTAACTAACCAGCCTAAAGCTATCCAGTTAGTAATTAGTAGACACAAAATATGAGCCCAGTAGCCTGCTCCAAAGTTCTGGGCTCCATAATAATCTTTGTTTAATCTGTTACTGTACATTCCAGGATTAAAGTGATTTATTTTTACATCTCTGATTATTTTTAACATCGCTACAAGTAAGAGATAAGAAAGTTGAGGCATTTTAACATCAATATCATAGGCAAACTGAGCCTCAGAAAGTTTAAGTTATTTGCTCACTTGATGTTGTAGTGCCTAAGACATATATTCAGCCCTGGTTCAAAACCCTGTTCTTCTTGCAGTAGAGCATTATGCGTTTCACCAAACTCAGCATCAAGACAAAGCATCGCATATGCTTTTTTTTTATTCCTTTAACACATTGTCCTATTTGAAAAAACAGATTATAATTATGCACATACCAACACACTTATTACACTGCAGAATTATTTGTAATATACATTATATATGAAATGTGTAATTTTTCATTAGCACAAAGAATCCCAGCCAAATTGTTCTAATGTAGGAAGGCTGAATAAAGAATAGCAGAAACTCCTCCAGCAAAAGAAAATTGCGTAAACACAAAAAAGACTAATAGCTGTACTCGGTAATAGTAATAGAAGTATGAGTGTGTCTTTGCTTGAATGGAGTAAAACAGTATTTTAATAAAGAACTTTAATTTGACATTTAGTTAACTACAACTTCACAGAATCATGTTTCATTACAAAATGAGAGCCAATCTTAGCAATGATTACAACACTAGTCATTATAGAAATATTTCTTATTTTATTCTCCCAATCGATATCCTCCAAATTTTATACTAGGATTTCTTTTTCTGCTTCTGAATTGAAAGAGGAATTAAAGAGGGCCAAGGAACTTCCCAGAAGACATTATCCCAAGAAACAATATTGCTTTACAATCTCCAAAAAAGAGCCACATACATTAGCACTTCTTTTGTTGCTTGGTTTTTATTGTTGTTGTTTTGGGGTGTTTTGTTTGTTTGTTTGTTTTTTGTTTTTTGACATGAAGTCTCTGTCACCAGGCTGGAGTGCAGTGGCGCGATCTTGGCTCACTGCAACCTCCACCTCCCAGGTTAAAGAGAGTCTCCTGCCTCTGCCTCCCAAGTAACTGGGACTACAGGCACGCACCACCATGCACAGCTAATTTTTGTATTTTAAGTAGAGTCGGGGTTTCCTCTTGTTGGCCAGGATAGCCTCAATCTCTTGACTTTGTGATCTGCCCGCCGAGGCCTCCGGGAAGTGCTGAGATTACAGGCGTGAACCACAATGCCCAGCCAGCAATTTTTTAACTTAAAACCACTATTTAAAGATTAAAGATAGGCATTATTTTCCCTTAAATAAAAGAGGAAATTGAAGTCAAGTGTATCCAGTGACTTACCGAAGTTTGCATAGCTAGTGTGTGACTGAAATGAGGGTTAGAACGAAAATGTAGTCATGACCCATCTACTGTATCTCCTCTTTACATTTGGGCTTAATTCAGCTTATCTCAGGTCTAGAAAATATTAAGAACTTTCATCAGTATCAGGTAGCCACGATATCCTAGAGGAAATTTGGAACTCAATCTAATTGTGTTTCTAATCTTAGAATCCATTTATTCTTTTAATCTCAGCTCATTAGAACAGGAAGAACTATAGATGATATTTATTGAACAAATATTATTTTGTCCTCTTAGCATCCAGAGAACATACTAGTTTCCAGAGATACAAAGATAAGTAAGACATAATCGGTAACTCTAAATAACTGAAGTAACTGATTATAATGCAAATTATTTGCACACAAGAAGAAAAAAAGTATTACAGCTGCTGGACTTGAAGTGTATGCAAGGTAAAGAATGCTTAATTTTGCCACTGGGCACATGAAAAGGAAAGATTTACAGAGGAGGTGACACTTTAGTTGGAACTTTTTTAATGTATTGATGTTCACCGAAGTGGAGGGGTTGGATAAAGAGGTGGGGGATGAAAGACATAATGTCTAGGTATCTTTCCCATTAATTGAGATGATGACATTATTCACAGCCACAGAGAACACAGGCAAACTGTTAAGATGCCTGCCTGACTCACATTTGCATGTTGGCCTTGAGATATCATAGGAATCTTTGAATGAAGATGTCCGTCTATGTTTCAGAATCTACGCTGAGGATCCATATATATGAATCCTTAGCACTGAGGAGGTATATGAAGCCATGGAGAGATGATCTCATCCAACTCTCTCTCCTCACTGCCACCAACTTATTTTACAGTTTTGAAATCTGTTGCTTAGGAAACTTTACTCAGAGACATATGTTAGGGCAAATGGCTACTTTTAAGCAGAGTCAACCTAAAGATTTCTTCACTCCCAGCCCAACAGTGAAGTCCATAATAAGTTCAGACACAATGCTTCATAAGGAAAGATATGAAAAAGCAAACTGAATCTACACATCTCAACCAAAATATTAGGTTCAGAGATATTACACATGTGAGAGAATTTTAAAGTTAAACTATCCCTGGTTGAACTGCTTCCTGAAACACCTGCCACATTTAGTTGTCATCAAAGTGAATTCATTAAAAGCAGAACAGCCCCAGGGCAAGAGATTCTTTGCATAAATTAGGTGTGAGGGATGAAAAGCATATTTGAAATGTCTCCATAGGAGAGCAGAGAAATATTAGTTTGCTGCAGACCTGAATAACTTCCTAGAACAAACTCTTGAGAGTCTGTGGTTCTGTTTCTGTAACATGAAGAGAAATTACTACTCATGAGAAGAACAGCATTTCTGAGGGGAATATCAGGTTACCCCTCCATTGGTTAGCAAATATCTAAGCAGGCAGCTCTTCTAAAATGAGGTCTCCAAAGTAAACCCTGTGTCTTCTCCTTCAGATTGATTGATCAAAGTACAACTGATATGCCCTGACAATTCAGAATATCCACCTCCATAGAGTCAAAGACTGGGACTCATTTTCTAAAATTATTTTAACACAATTACTTTTTTTATTCAAAAGTGTCAAGATGCCTAATAGCAAAGTTGGTTCTATAATTTTAAAAACTTTCTAATTAAAGGCGGTAGAAATTTTTTTAATTAATCATGGGGTGAGTAACAGAGGGGTGTGCTCCCATCACCCCCCTCACGTAACCATACACTTCTCATCCTTTATGACACAACCTAATAGTGTATCTCAACACTTCATGTTCTCAATGCAAGGTTCAAATATCTGGGATAATAAGAAACAACTCTCTCTGGAAAACTAATCAGAAAGTGATAGATCATCATTTATTAAATTATGTTTTGAGTTTTAAAGCATAATCTTCTGTTTTGTGTAATATCACAAAATTTTCTCCAGGATAAAAAATAATAAAATAAAAAATGAGAAAAACTCACGTAAAATGTACTCCCAAACCCCATTGCCCATATAGACTTGCAGGGAGTCTGTCCTTCATTCATTATTCATTCACATAACTATCAGAGCTAGGTTCAAACCACAGCTCCACTATTGGTTACATGTTATGTTCCAGATACTTCACCAGGCTGTGCAGAAAAATACCTTTAAAAAACATAAACACTGCCCTCAAGGATTTAGCAGTACAATGTGGACCCAGACATTCAAATAAAGAGTTGTCATTTAGACTGGGTGCAGTGGCTCACGCCTGTAATCCCAGCACTTCAGGAGGCCAAGGCAGGCAGATCACGGGGTCAGAAGATCGAGCCCATCC
The DNA here is from genome assembly GCF_001698545.2 of Rhinopithecus bieti. Lineage (NCBI taxonomy): Eukaryota > Metazoa > Chordata > Mammalia > Primates > Cercopithecidae > Rhinopithecus > Rhinopithecus bieti. The sequence goes on along the minus strand of NW_016805238.1, from coordinate 1,354,363 downwards.
TGGCTAACATGGTAAAACCCCATCTCTACCAAAAATACAAAACAATGGCCGGGCGTGGTGGCGGGTGCCTGTAGTCCCAGCTACTGGGGAGGCTGAGGCAGGAGAATGGTGTGAACCTGGGAGATGGAGTTTGCAGTGAGTGAGATGGTGCCACTGCACTCTAGCCTGGGCAATGGAGCAAGACTCCGTCTCAAAAAAAAAAATAATTGTCATTTAAATTACTGAATGAAGAAGAGGAGGATGTGGAGATGGGAAAGGAGCAGGAGGATAGACTTGTGTGCAAGGGAGCTCGGAGGAAGGAATGGGTAGGTCAGGGAAAGTATTCCAGAGGGAGGAAACGTTAGAGAGCCTCAATGGAGGAGCAAGAGATTTATAAGCAATTTCAGGAGAGATGGTCTTTCACACAGGTGGCAGCATTGGCAAGGAATACTTTACAACAAAATTTTAAGGTAGGTACCACCTGTCCACAGACTTGTTGTATTTCATCATTGTCTTATTCAGTCCAGGATGCTATAACAAAGTGCCATAGATTTGCTGGCTTATAAACAGCAAAAATTTATTCTCACACTTCTGGAAGCTGAAAGTCTGAGATCAGAGTACCAGTGTGGTCAGCTTTTGGTGAGAACCACCTTCTGGGGTATAGAGTGCCAGCTTTCCATTCCCTCTAATTCCATCCATGAGGGCTCTACCCTCATGACCTGTTACCTCCTAAAGGCCCTACTGCCATCACATTAGGGGTTAGAATTGATGTACATGATACTGGGGAAGAAATAAGCATTCAGTTCATTGCAACCTTTTCTCTCTTACTTGAGTGCTTTAGAGTATTTCCCTTGTTTCCCAGAATCTCTACAATAACCGTCAACCTAAGAATGTACTATTAGGTTGTACATTACTGTTAGGTAAACATGAACCCCTGTTTACCTGATCTTTCCCATCCTTAGTTCAGATTTTAACACTAGTTCCCTAAAGGGAAGCATTGGTATAGCTAATTCTAAGGTGTCTTAAGAGTGTCTTGGGCATAAGTTATAAATGGATTCAAATCCCTCCTTCCCTCTGTCCTAGCTTTGTGACACTGAGCTTAAACTTCCTGAGCTTTAGTTTTTTCATCTGCATAGGTAAGACTGTAACTCGTGGGGTTATTTGAAATTGAATAGTCAATATCTTACTTCCCTAAATAAAGACTGATACCATTTTCTTCGATAAGAATATACAAAAGGTAAGTTTTGGCAAACTTGATATTTTACATTTTAATAGGTATGTTTAAAATATGCAAATGCATTCTCATAATACTATGATATGAACTCTTGCGTAAGATAATGTTTTATGTAAAGTAGTATTTGAATTTTAAAAATTGTTATTTCAACTCATATTTTGTGAACCTATTTTATTGCAATTGTTCAAATGTATAGTCAACATCATTGCCTTTATCATCACTGAAGACAAGATTCAAGTCATCCAAACCAGTTTCCAGAGCACAGTATTGTCACTTTCTTGAAATATGGCACTTCTCATGCTATAACACTGTTTGACTCCTTGTATAATGCTGTCTCTGGAATTTTATCACTGGGTACAAGTGCCCATTTGCTTTTTCTGACTGTGCTATTAAAAATATTCAAGATTTAGTCCAGCTGTGCAGAAATAAATCAAAGTAAGAAGCTTGAGAATGGCAAAATTAAGTTTAGAAATGAAACAAAGAAAGAAGGAAAAAAAGCAGGAAGGGATAAAGAAAGAGAAGGAGGGAGGAAGGAAGGAAAGAAGGAAGAGGAACAGATGGAAGAGAAGGAGGGAGAGAGAAATCAAGAGAGGGAGGGAAGAAGGAAGAGAAAAAAGGAAGGAAGAAAAGACAGGAAGAAAGAGAGGAAGGAATTGAAAGATAAAGGGAAAAGGGACCAGGAAAGAGGAAGGAAGAAAAGAGAAAATGAGGCCAGGAGTGGTGGCTCACAGCTGTAATCCCAGCATTTTGGGAGGCCAAGGCAGGCAGATCACTGAAGGTTAGGAGTTCAAGACCAGCCCGGCCAACATGGTGAAACCCTGTCTCTATTAAACATACAAAAATTAGTGGACTTAGTGGCAGGCGTCTGTAATCTCAGCTATGCTGCAGGCTGTGGCAGGAGAATCACTTGAATCCAGGAGGCAGAGGTTGCAGTAAGCTGAGATCACACCATTGCACCGCAGCCTGGGTGACAGGGAAAGACTTCGTCTCAAAAACCAAAACAAAACAAAACAAAGGAAGGGGGAAAGAAGGAAGAAAGGACAGGAAAGAAGAAAAGGAGAGAGGAAGAAAGGAAAACTAGTTAAATGTGTCTACATCTAAAATGCTGTTTAATATGATTATAAAATCATTAAAAATATAAAACTAAACATGAAACAGAAGATACAGGTGCCCACCACCATGCCCGGTTAATTTTTGTATTTTTAGTAGAGACAGGGTTTCACCATGTTGGTCAGGCTGGTCTCCAACTCCTGACCTTAGGTGATCCGCCTACCTCGGCCTCCCAAAGTGTTGAGATTACAGGCGTGAGCCACCACGACCAGCCTTATGTTAACATTTATAACTTAATACTAACAACAATGAATTGAAAACTCTGAACTATATCATTATAAAGAGATGATGGGGAAAGAACTAAGAAGAGGTAAAAATCCATATTCAAGGAGACTACTTTTCCTTTTAAAACAGAGTAATCTCTACCTTATTTCTTTTTTTCCAGAAGCAATCACTCTCAATTTTTAAGTTGAATATTCTTATGTATCATTCCTTTTGTCTGCTACCACTCTATTGCTTTCTTTTTCAATTTTAGCTTTATCTGTTGACTTTTTCCATGAAAGATAAATATTTGCTTCTATTTCCAGTGTCAGCCTCCAACACATATACTCAAATGTACTCATATATTTGTATTCTCCCCACCTCACAACATGGTTAAATATGTTTACATTATTTTAACTATTAAAATGCTATTCACAGCTTCTATCAGACTGGGTAGTAATGTTTAGTTTTTCTTTCCTGTAACATGTTGACTTTTGGAAGAAGCCTCTTTCAGAAACATCAGCTCAAATTAAAACAGACTGTATCCTAAATGGATACACACCTCTTATCATGGCCTATGGGGAGGTGTTGGCATGAGGGAAAACTCAGAGAAAGATTAATAGGATGATGTATGGCCTCTGTGGCTGCAGTCGACTTGAGACCAACTGCTCATGGCCTCAGATCTTGAGAGATGGGTGCTCGTCTTCTCCTGCCTCCACTAGCCGGTTCTAAATTCCGCTCACCCTCAGCTGTCATATTGGCAAAGTTTGGTGGATTACTTTGATAGTGTGACCTAACCCTTCATCCCTGAAGGGTCTGAACACTTGATAGCCATACCCTCTTCAATGCAGGGTTTGTCCACAGATCCATTAGCAGTTATAATGGGAAAAGGGAGTACCAGAGGCACCCAAGTAGATCACCTGGGTTCCCCACAAACTCTTCTCTACCACCACTGGTATAAGCAGCCCTATCTGTTCCTGCTGATCAAGGTCAATTCACCCTCCCAGGATAGCAAGTCCTCTTATTGCCTGATGGTTTCTGGGCTCAGAGACTCCAAAGTGCTCAGGTGGTAGCTATAAATTATAATTCAACAGGACATTTGCTGTGTTTATTGGTTCCTTTTGAGACCAAGAACCCCAACCCAGGGAAGCCCAGAGTTGAGGAGACAGGATGGAGAAAATCCCCTGGCGATCTTTGAGAGGAATGGTAAATGAGGCCACTCTTGCTTCCATGCCTTGGGTCTTGGAACCATTCATCTATCTTTGTGCAAACACAGAGCCATATCAAAATATCTCATTTAATAGACATACTGCCTTCTACAGGATGGCACTTCATATTTTTAGAGTGTTTTCTCTAAACTAGTACTTCAGTTGTACAACTAGAAGTATTCTATGAGGCCCGTGGCCTTTGGATGATAAAGTACATGACATGACCAGTGGGCCCAGGGACCACGGCCTACTTCTGCATACCCTTCACTATAAGGTGGGTCCCTTGGTTGGATGTTTTGTTGTGTGGGATTCCAGGCCCATGTACCAGGCATTCTTTAAGCAACTGGATAGTGGTAGTGGCTAAGACTCTACTAGCAAGAAAAACAAATCTATACTTGAAATAGAGGAATGACTGGCCCTTTGTGGATGGAAGGGACCTGATACCAAATTGCCACCAGGTGGCCAGGTGGTCTCCCTGCGAAATAGTGCCATAAAGGAGTTCAGGGAGGAGGAAGCTCAGTGTTCATTCCTCTTGCTGAAAAGTTGAACACTCAGAGGAAGCAATAGCAGGATCAGCCTTAGTAATGGGTTGTCCATGCTGTTGGGCCCTTAGGTAGCCTCCATATCTGCCTCCATGACTCTCCAGTCATGTATTTTTCCTGGCTTGTAGATGGCTACCTTCTCACTGTGTCCTCCTATGGCCTTTCCTTGGTGCATGTATATGGAGAGAGAAGTCATGCGAACACAGCAAGATGGTGGCTGCCGAAAGCCAAGAGAAGAGAACTCAGAATGAAACCTATCTCACCACGGTATTGATCTTGGACTTTCCACTTTCCAGAGCTGTGAAAAATAAATTTCTATAGTTTAAGTAACACAGTATATGACATTTTGTTATGGTACCTGAGCAGATTGATAAGGTTTTGGGTATCAGAAGTAAGGTGCTGCTGTAACAAATGCCTAAAAATGTGGAGGTGGCTTTGGAACTGGGTGATGGGTAGGGGCTAGATGAGTTTTGTGGTGCTTGCTAGAAATAAAATTAAGATTGTCATGAAGAGTTTGTTGTAGAAATTTAATATTAAAGGCAATTCTGTTGAGGGCTTTGAAGAAAAGAGGAGAGCTAAAGAAAAAGCCTCCATGTTCTTAGAGAATATGTAGAGAATAATCCTGAATAGAATGTTGGTAAAAATAAGAATGTTAAAGTCATTCCAGTGTGGTATCAGACAGAAATGAGGAAATTGTTATTGTACAATGGAGAAAAGGTGATCACTGTTATTAAGTGCTAGATGACTTGCCTAAATTGTGTTCTAGTGCTTCAGGGGAGATACCACTTGTGAAAGGTGGAAATGCATGTTTATGTGAGGAGATTTCTAAGTAAAATATTCAAGGTATAGACTGGATCCTCCTGACTACTTATAATAAAATGCAAGAGGTGAGAGTTGAACTGACAAAGGAAATGTTAATCAAAAAGTAACAGCAACTTAAAGATTTGAAACACTACCTGCTTGTTCATATTTCAAAAATATGAGGTAGTCTGAAAAGAGTGCTAGGGATGTGACTGAACAACAACTTGATAGGGAGATTGGTATGGGTGTGAACCAAAGATCTAATCTGATAAGAAATAGATATGGGACTACACCAGCAGAAACACTGCCAGCTGGGACTAAAGGACATAAAAAACTAGATGGAATGGAGGAAGTTGGACTTCTGCAATCCTGCAGAATGGGACCAAAGTGCTATTCAGCTGCAAACATGCGTTATCCTTCAGGATAAAGGAAGAATGACCCTAAAAGTGATTCAGAGATCAGCCGGGCTTGCACCTTAATCTTGGACTTCCCAGCCAAGATAAATAAATTTCTAATTTAAATTTAAATTTTTAATGTTTAAGCCTGTGGTATTTTGTTTTGACAGCCTAAACAGACTAGTTCACCCCCAATTCAAAAAGGCCTACTCAGTGTCATGTTGTTTGGTTTATGGATATGGATGTCATATTAGTTTCCTTGGGTAGTTGTAACAGAGCACCAAGTACCAGGTGGCTTAAAGCAACAGAAATCTATTGTCTCACAGTCCTGAATGCTAGACATCTGAAACAAAGGTGTCAGCAGGACCATGCTCCCTCTGAAGGTACTAGAAAAAGGATTTTTCCATACCTTTTTTCTAATACCTAGTAGCTTCAGGCATCCCTTAGCTTGCAGATGCATACCTCTAGTGTTCCATTTTCACACTGTGCTATCTCTGTGTTTTCATGTTATCATCTTTCTGTTCATGTCTGTCTTCTTGTTTAAATGTTCTTTTAATACAAATCAAAACCACTCACACCAGTCACAATGGCTAATATTAAAAACTCAAAAAATAACAGATACTGGCATGGTTGCAGAGAAAAGGGAACACACACACTTTCGGTGGAGGGTAAATTAGTTCCACCTTTGTGGAAAGCAGTACAGCAGTTCCTCAAAGAACTAAAAGCAGAACTACCATGCTATCTGGTAATCCCATTACTGGGTGTATTAGTCTGTTTTCATGCTGCTGATAAAGACACACCTGAGATTGGGTAGTTTATGAAGGAAAGAGGTTTAATTGACTCACAGTTCCACATAGCTGGGGAGGCCTCAACATCAGGGTGGAAGATGACAGAAGAGCAAAGGAACATCTTACATGGTGGCTGGCAAAGAGAGAATGAGAGGCAAGTGAACAGGATTTCCCGTTTATAAAACCATCAGATCTTGTGAGACATATTCACTATCATGAGAACAGTATGGGGGAAACTGCCCCCATGATTCAATTAACTTCCACTGGGCCCCTCCCACAATATGTGGGAATTATGGGAAATACAATTCAAGATGAGATTTGGATGGGGACATAGCCAAACCGTATCATTCTGCCCCAACCCCTCCCAAATTTCATGCCCTCACATTTCAAAACTAATCATGCCTTTCCAACAGTCCCCCTGAGTCTTAACTCATTTCAGCATTAATTCAAAAGTGCACAGTCCTAAGTCTCATTTGAGACAAGGCAAGTTCCTTCTGCCTATGAACCTGTAAAATCAAAAGCAAATTAGTAACTTCCCAGATACAATAGGGATACAGGCATTGGGTAAACATACCCATCCCAAATTGGAGAAGTTGGCCCCCCCAAAAAAGGGACTAAATGTCCCATGCAAGTCTGAAATCCAGTGGGGCAAATATTAAAGCTCCAAAATAATCCCCTTTGACTCCATGTCTCACACCCAGGTCATGCTGATGCAAGAGGTGGGTTCTCATAGTCTTGGGCAGCTCCACCTTTGTGACTTTGCAGGTTACAGCCTCCCTCCCAGCTGATTTCACAGGCTAGCATTAAATGTTTGCAGTTTTTTTAGGTGCACAGTGCAAGCTATCAGTGGATCTACCATTCTGGAGTCTGAAGGATGGTGGCCCTCTTCTCACAGCTCCACCAGGCAGTGCCCCAGTGGAGACTACGTGTGGTGGCTTCAACCCCACATTTCCCTTCTACACTGCCCTAGCAGAGGTTCTTCATGAGGGCCTCATCCCTGTAGCAAACTTTTGCCTGGACATCCAGGCATTTCCATACATCCTTTTAAATCTAGGTGGAAGTTCCCAAACCTCAATTCTGTGCACCTGCAGACTCAACAGAATGTGGAAACTGCCAAGGTTTGGGACTTGCACGCTCTGAAGCAATGGCCTGAGCTGTACCTTGGCCCCTTTTAGTTGTGGTTAGAGCAGCTGGGACACAGGGCAGTGAGTCCCTAAGCTGCACACAGCAGGGGGCTCCTGGATCTGACCCACAAAACCATTTTTTCCTCCTAGAACTCCAGGCCTGTGATGGGAGGAGCTGCCAGGAAGACCTCTGACATGCCTTGGAGACATTTTCCCCATTATCTTGGGGATTAACATTGGGCTTTTTGTTACTATGCACATTTCTGCAGCCAGTTTGAATTTCTTCTCAGAAAATGGGTTTTTATTTTCTATTGCATCATCAGGCTGCAAATTTCTGAACTGTCATGCTCTGTTTCTCTTTTTAAACTGAATGCTTTTAATAGCACCCAAGTCGCCTCTTGAATGCTTTGCTGCTTAGAAAATTCTTCTTCCAGATACCCTAAGTCATCTCCCTCAAGTACAAAGTTCTACAAATCTCCAGAGCAGGGGCAAAATTCTGCCTGTCTTTTTGCTAAAACATAGCAAGAGTCACCTTTACTTCAGTTCCCAACAAGTTCTTCATCTCCATCTGAGACCACCTCAGCCTGGATTTCATTGTCTATATCATTATCAGCATTTTGGTCAAAGGCACTCTACAAGTCTCGAGGAAGTACCAAACTTTCCCACATTTCCTGTTTTCTCCTGAGGCCTCCAAAAAGTCCCAAATGCTGCCTGTTACCCAGTTCCAAACTCACTTCCACTTTTTCGAGTATCTTCATAGCAGAGCCCCACTCTACCAGTACCAATTTACTGTATTAGTTTGTTTTCATGCTGCTGCTGGACACAATGGAAACTGGGTAATTTATAGAGGACAGAGGTTTAATTGACTCACAGTTCTACGTGACTGGGGAGGCCTCACAATCATGGTGGAAGATGAAGGAAGAACAAAGGGCCATCTTACATGGCAACCAGCAAAGAGAGAATGAGAACCAAGTGACAGGGGTTTCCCCTTATAAAACCATCATGTCTTGTGAGACTTACTCACTACCATGAGAACAGTATAGGGCAAAATGTCCCCATCATTCAATTATCTCCTACCAGGTCCCTCCCACAACATATGGGAATTATGGGAACTACAATTCAGGATGAGTTTTGGGTGGAGACGCAGGCAAACCATATCACTGGGTATATACGCAAAATAATATAAATAATTCTACCATAAAGACACATACAGGCAAATGTTCATTGCAGCACTATTCACAATAGCAAAAACATGAAATCAACCTAAATGTCCATTAATGACAGATTGGATAATCTGGATATATGTGGTACAAATATTCAATGGTATACTATGAAGCCATAAAAAAGAATGAGATTATGCCTTTAGTGAAAACATGGGTGGAGCTGGAGGCTATTATCCTTAGCAAACTAACACAGGAACAGAAAAACAAATATTGCACGTTGTCACTTATAAGTGGTAGATAAACAATAAGAACTTATAAACACAGAGACAACAGACACTAGGATCTACTCAAGGTGGGAGGATGAGAGGAGGGAGAGGAGCAGAAAACATCACTATTGGGTACCAGACTTAATACTTGGGTGAGGGAATAATATGTACAACAAATTCCCATGGCATGTGTTTATCTTTGTAACAAACCTTCATATGTGAGTAAATAAATTTTCTCTTTTTATGAGGACATCAGTCCTATTGGATTAGGGCCCACCTAAATGATCTCATTTCAACTTGATTATCTCTATAAAGACCCTATGTCCCAATAAGATAGTCTGAGCTATGAGGGGTTAGAACTTTAACATATTTTTTGGAGGGAGGGGGCACAATTCAACCCTTAATAGGTAAATACATAGCTATTTCTCTTTTACTTCAGAGGCAATATACTGATAATTGCCTGACCACTCAACTTACATGGAGAGGAACAGAAGTCCTCAGCCAACAACCAGCAACAAATTGCTAGCCATGCAAGGAGCCACCTCGGAAGTGGATCCTCCAGCCCCAGTCAAACCTTCGGGAGACTGAAGCCCTGACCAACATCTGGCCACAACCTCATGAGGTATCCCAAAGCAGAGACACTCAACCAAGCTAATTCTGCATGCTTGACCCATAGACACCATGAGAGATCATGAATAATTACTTTTAAAAATTTACTATTTTGGATGATCTATTACAACTCATTAGATAGCACAATTCATAGTGTTTCTTCTCTCAGAAGATCCTTCTAATATGGAAAGTCATTTGTTTTATAATATTTTAATGAATATTCTCATGACATAATTTCTGCTGTCATCTTTTTCTGGAACTCTTATTATTCCTGTTTTAACATTTCAGATTTTTTTTAATGCTCTTGTGCTTTTTCTGTGATTTTCATTACATTCTAAGAGTTTCTCAAATTTTTCTGCTGCATATCTATGAAGTTTTGTATTCCTGTTTTATAGCTTTCCAAAAAACTTATTTCTATTATCTGAATATTTCTTTTGATAACATCTTATTTTTTCATAGAACTAATAACTTCTCTTGGTTCTCTGAGATTATTAATCATGGGTTTTTTAAGGAGAGTTTCTGTGCCCCCTGCAGGGTCTTTACCCAAATGTATTTGTGTACATACACATATCCTAATTCCTATGTATATATATACCCCCATCCTATATATAGGATGTTAGGATACACATATATGTATATATATGTGTACAAAGGAGTTAAGATACACATATATGTACATATATGTATCCTATATATGTACATTTTATATATAGTGTGTATATATAGCATATATACAGTATATATATAAATGAATATAAAGGTGGGATGAAGTGGTCTGAGCATACCAGTTAAGAATAAACAGAAGTTGACCTTACAAAATGGGAAGCTATACCATGCTGTCGGTTAAATTAATCCATAAATTTATTATGATTTCAGTAGAAATACAAATATGTTTCTTTTTCTGGAACTCTGAAAGAAGATTCTACAGTTTAAGTGAAAAAATAAATTTGAAATAGCTTGTATATTTCTGAACAAGAGGAATAAAGAGAGATTAGTCATAGTAGTTAATAAAGTATGCTAAAAAGTAAAAGAATACTTTAGTATTGGTGTATTAATGTGCAGACATATCCATGCATCAGAAAATATGTCTACATATAGAACCAAATATATTACGGATTTTTTTTTTTTTTTTTTTGAGGCAGAGTCTTGCTTTGTCACCCAGGCTGGGGTGCAGTGGCGTGATCTCAGCTCACTGCAAGCTCCGCCTCCAGGGTTCACGCCATTCTCCTACCTCAGCCTCCTTAGTAGCTGGGACTACAGGCGCCCGCCACCTCGCCCAGCTAGTTTTTTGTGTGTTTTAGTAGAGACGGGGTTTCACCGTGGTCTTGATCTCCTGACCTCATGATCCGCCTGCCTCGGCCTCCCAAAGTGCTGGGATTACAGGCGTGAGCCACGGCGCCCGGCCTATTATGGAATTTTAATGTATGATGAATTTGGCATTTCAAGTCTGAGGGAAGATATGCATTATTTAATAAATTTTGTTTAACGAATTAAATAGCCGTATGTAAGAAAATAAAGTAAAATTCTTACCTCACACTTCACACCAAAATAAATACCTCATGAATCAAAGATTTTAACACATAAAAAAGAAACATAAAAGACATGGAACAAACTGTGATAGAGCTTTTAAAATTTTCAGTGTAGCAAAGACCTTTTAGGAGTGTCCAAAATACAGAAGCCATAAAAATCTGGTAACTTTGAAGGCATAAAAAATAATCTGCTTAGAAAAAAGCTACTCTATGTAGTACCGAAAGAAAAGTGATCAAGTGTGAATTAATATTTGCAACTCATGTCGCAGGTGAAGTGCTAATGTGCTTTTCAATTAAGACAAAAAAGGAATGACATTCTAATAGAAAATATGGCCAGAGGCTACAGGCTCACTCCATTCACTGAAAAAGAATTCCAAATGGCTCTTAAACAAATATATATAGACCTCATTCATAATAAGAGAAAATGCAAATTACATTTACAATAAGATCTGATGTTTTTTAACTGGCCAGGTTAGGCAAGATCAAATAATTTAATAGCAATGTATTGTCTCAGGAAATACGTATTCTCATACACAACTCCTGGGACAGTAAATTGAAACTTCCATGGAGAGTAATTTGACTGTTTCTATCAGAGCAAAAATTGCATCTCCCCTCTGGTCCAGGTTATAGTCCTGTGTATCTCTTCTACATGTACACTGGCATGTGTATAAAATGACAGATGTACAAGGATATTCATTACTACATTTTGTAGCATCAAGGTATGGGGCAGAGAAGGCCCAAAGCTCTAACAGTAGAAGACTGGATAAACCAATAGCAGTCCCATAATATAAACCAGCACTGCATAGCAATAGAAATGAATAAAATGTCTCCATAGGTACAGGCATGTGATAATTTGAAGATATATGTTATATTCAAAAAGATAATTCGAAAATGCAGTGTAGAGTACAATCTCATTTGTGAAACAGAAGACTAGTAGAAAATATGTATATTTTACTATAAATACATGTGTATAATTTAGAGTATCTCTGAATGAATTCAAAAGAAGTTGATTTGGCCTCTGAATAAGAAAAAATGTGTGGCTGAGAAACAGAGGTTAGAGAAAGTTTTATTTTTCCTTGCATATCCTTGTGTTGGATTGCCTATTCAAGAAAATTAACAATAAGAGAAAAATAGAAACCACAACAAATGAGATGAAACAACAAAATACATATAGAAGATTCAGAAATAAGTTTTTAAGGAAAAGCTGCAATAGGTAAGTCTCCAGATTGTTTAACATCAGAAACGGAGAAAACACAAATACACAAAATTAAAATTAAAATTATGCTATCAAAACAGAAGTGACTAAAAGTATAATAACAAAAAATAAACATTTAAGGTTCTTAGTAAAGTTTTGAAAATCTCAATGAAATATACAGTTTTCTATAAAATACAAATGAAATAATCAGATCAAAAGGACATTAAAGATCTGATTATATATTTCTTTTTCAAAATGACAAACTGTAATCCCAAAAAAGCCTGGGTGTATAAGAAAGTCTTTTCAGCAAATGTATCAAACTTTAAAGAAAAAATACAAATCCAATTATATTGTCACATACATTTTATAACACTAGGAATTCAATTTGACAAAAATAGAATAAGAAAAAAGTTACATACAAAAATTTACTTAAAAATTAACATGTAAACATCCTTAATAAAATACTAGCCTAGTGTGGCAGCCTTTGTAGTATTGACCAGTATTCATCTTCCACCTCTTTCATGGCATATGGAAGGATTTGATTTACATGGCTTCTTGAATTTAACCACGGCCATGTGATTTTTCTACAGCCAATAAAAGATAAGCCAGAACTGCCATGATTCCTGCGCAGTAGGAACTAATTACCAGTGCTAGATTCTTCATCACTTTCTTCCCTGTCTCTGGTGACTGTGGCAGCTGTGTCCATATATAGCTTTAGTAATGATCTAGCACATGGAAAAGAGTTGCTCCAAAGATTTACCCAGACCCAAGACAACTCTATGGGAGCAAGAAATAGTCTTTGTTATTTTTAAGTCACTGATATTTGAGATTGCTTTTAACCATGACATCATCTAGGCTATCCTGACAGACATACCAATCAATTTCAATAGAACACTAAAAATGTAACATGTAAGAGCTAGTTAGGGTTTATACAGGGAAAGAAAGGGTAGATCAAGATCATGAAATGTACCAGCTTCACATCACAGAAGAAAACTATGTAAAATTCAGATAAAATTAATCCCTCCACTTAAAACTGATAGCACTCTATATAGTAGGAGTTTTTCTTTATATAATAAATATTAATCAACACCAATTGGCATCATATCTACTGGTGAACAAACAGATATTAAAACATAAATCATTAAAATTAGGACTAAGGTAGTTATACTTGTGCTATGGCTTGAATATTTGTTTTATCTCAAAATTCATATGTTGAAAACTAATCCAGCTGGGTGTGGTGCCTCACATTTGTAATCCCAGCACTTTGGGAGGCAGAGGCAGGAGGATAGCTTGAACCCAGGAGTTTGAGACCAGCCTGGGCAACACAGTGAAACCCAATCTCTACAAAACAAAAATGAGCTAGGTGTAGTGGCGTGCCTGTAGTCCCAGCTACTCAGAAGGCTGAGGTAAGAGGATCAATTGAGTGTAGGAGACGAGGCTACAGTGAGCTGTGATCATGCCATTGCACTTCAGCCTGGATGATAGAGTGAGACATCGTCTAAAAAAGAAAGAAAAAGAAGAAAACCAAGAAAGCAGAAAGAAAGAAAGAAAGAGAAAGAGAGAAAGAAGAAAGGAAGGAAGGAAGGGAGAGAGAGAGAGAGAGAGAGAGAAAGAGAGAGAGAGAGAGAAAGAAAGAAAGAAAAAGAAAGAAAGAAAGAAAGAAAGAAAGAAAGAAAGAAAAAAAAAAAAAGAAAATAAAGGGAAAAAAAAAAAAAGCAAAGAAGAAAGAAAGAAAGAAAGAAAAAAAGAAAGATAGAGAGATGATGGAGGGAGGGAGAGAAAGAGGAAAACTAATCCCTATTGTGATAATACTAAGAGGAGCTGAGGCTTTTGGAAGTGATTTTTGGATGGATCTGCCCTCATGAATGGGATTAGAAGCCTATTAAAAGAAGCTTGAAGGAGTTAGTTAACACTTTCTGCCCTGTTGGGACACAGCAAGAGGATATGTTCTATGAGGAACAGACCCCCACCAGATACTAAATCTACCAGTGCCTTGATCTTGGACTTCCCAGCCTCCAGAGCTGTGAGCAAAAATTTGTGTTGTTCACAAATTACCCAGTCTAAGGCATTTTGTTATAGCAACCCAAATGGACTAAGACAGCCAGCTACAAAAACCAAAACTGAATGTCTTCTTAAAGTTTTAATGCATTAAGACATGAAACATTTTTGAAAAAGAAAGTCAAACTTATCATTCACAAATAATTCTATATTCTACTGAGAAAACATACAAAATCAACTGAAAACTATTAGAAGCAACAGGAAAACTAATTCAATTAATTGGTTACAGTGATATTTAAAAAATATCAAAGAGGCCAGCAATGCTCATGCATTTGGCAAATATTTATTAGTCATTTACAATGTGTTAGGCTCCATCCTATCTCTAGTGAACAAAACAGACATAAAGGCTTTCCTTCATTGAATTTTTCTTTGGGAGAAAAGCACTACTAATAGGAATAATAATAATGAAGCAACAAATAAAATACACATAGGTATCTCCCATCACTAATACTCCCGTCACTAATTCTCTCATCCATTCTTTTTTTTTTTTTTTTTGAGATAGAGTCTGACTGTCGCCCACGCTGAAGTGCAGTGGTGTGATCTTGGCTCACTGCAAGCTCCACCTCCCGGGTTCAAGCCATTTTCCTGCCTCAGCCTCCTGAGTAGCTGGGACTACAGGTGCCCGCCACCATGCCCAGCTAATTTTTTGTATTTTCAGTAGAGATGGCATTTCACCATATTAGCCAGGATCTCTCATCCATTCTTGAAAACAAAATGTTTTTGTATGAAAATTGTAACTTCCATGAAAAATGTAAAACATATTATAGAAATATATTCCCCATTGTTCTAGATGAAGAGTATAATATATGACACATTAATCTCCAAGCCAA
This sequence comes from Rhinopithecus bieti, assembly GCF_001698545.2. Taxonomy (NCBI): domain Eukaryota; kingdom Metazoa; phylum Chordata; class Mammalia; order Primates; family Cercopithecidae; genus Rhinopithecus; species Rhinopithecus bieti. The sequence continues at coordinate 1,339,331 of NW_016805238.1, read as the reverse complement.
CCAATATCCTACAATAAAATAAAAATATCAAATATATAAATATTAATAACAAATGGTTACATTGGGAAGTAAAATAAATGAAACACTAATTTTGCTCACCCAACAATTGATGTTAATAAATAGTTAACATCAACATGGTAGCATGTTGTGCATCACCTTAGTTGGCATTCTACTCTCACTTCCTGAGATTTGTATGTTCTATCAGTGATGTTTGCAATATAACTAAAGGCTGTTCATGAATATTATTTCATTTAAAAATGTTGCTTTTAGACTCATGGGCCTAGTAATTTTTTTCTTGTATAAATATGTCCAAAAGATGTTGCATTCAAATATAAATCCAATTGATATTAATAACATAGTACTATGCAAACTGGGAAAATATTAAGTGTGAGTTATTCTGTAGAATTTTCTGTAGTAGGTCAAATTCGGATAAGGGCAATGAAGAGAAAGAAAATGAGGAAGGAGTATCGATCAGGAAGGTGATAGAGAAAGCAAATATTTCACGTTTGAATTGGGTGGCTGGGAAGGGTCTCGCTGTGAAGAAGAAAGTTAAGCAATGACTTGAGAGAAGTGAGAGAGTAAGCTGTGGGTGACTGGGAGGAGAGAAAGTTGTAATGAAGGTTCCGAGGTAGAAGTACATCTGGAGTCCTTGAGCTCAGTAGGTTCAGAATGGCAAGCATGGTAAGGGTGAGTGTAGCAGAGTATAAGGAGAGAGAGATTAGAAGTCAGGGAGAGAAATTGGTAGACGACATAAAGACTTTGGGGGTTATTGTAATAACTATAGATTTTCCTAGGAGATTGAAGGTCATGAGTTCTGAGCTGAGAAGTCAATAATACATTCTGTCAATTCAAAGGGATAGGTTTTGTTTTGGTTTTCACATATTAACAGCACTAAAATAGAGCTATACCTTATATCCAATGGTGTAATACATGGTATGATTGGTTACTTTTTTCTCTTCATCATATATAAAATAATAATGTATTATAAAATATTTGTTGTCTTAATTTGAAGAATTGTAGTAAGCCAACTTACAAATGAATGAAATCTCTGGCTGCTGCTTAAAAAAAGACCAAAGGGTACAAATGGCTGCTTCAAACCAACTCAAATTATTTGGAAATTAAATAACACATTTATAAAAATGTTATGAATTAAAGAAGAAATCACATGAAAAATTAAAAAATATTTTGAACTGAATTATAATAAAAATATAAAATGTTATGTTCTGTTGGAAATATATATTTATTTAAATACTTTAATGCAGAAAAAAATCTAAGAAAATATCATATATAATTTTAAAAGTTTAAAATGTAAATAGAGTCTCAGGAAAAAAACATCAGATGGTTGTACATCTACAACTATCTGATCTTTGACAAACCTGACAAAAACAAGCAATGGGGAAAGGATTCCCTCTTTAATAAATGGTGTTGGGAAAACTGGCTAGCCGAATGCAGAAAACTGAAACTGTACCCCTTGCTTACACCTTATACAAAATTAACTCAAGATGGATTAAAGACTTAAATGTAAGACATAAAAGCATAAAAACCCTAGGAGAAAACCTAGGCAATACCATTCAAGACATAAGCATGGGCAAAGACTTCATGACCAAAACACCAAAAGCAACGGCAACAAAAGCCAAAATTTACAAATGGGATCTAATTAAACTAAGGAGCTTGTCTGTGCAGCAAAAGAAACTATCACCAGAGTGAACAGGCAGCCTACAGAATGGGAGAAAAATTTTGCAATCTATCCATCTGACAAAGTGCTAATATCTGGAATCTACAAAGAACTTAAACACATGTATAAGAAAAAGACAACTCCATCAAAAAGCGGGTGAATGATATGAAGAGACACTTCTCAAAATAAGACATTTATGTGGCCAACAAACATACGAAAAAAAAGCTCATCTTCATTGGTTGTTAGACAAATGCAAATCAAAACCACAATGAGATACCACCTCATGCCAGTTAGAATGGCAGTCATTAAAAAGTCATGAAACAACAGATGTTGGGGAGGATGTGGAGAAATAGGAATGCTTTTAAACTGTTGGTGCGAGTGTAAATTAGTTCAATCATTGTGGAAGACAGTGTGGTGATTCCTCAAGGATCTAGAATCAGAAATACCATTTGACCCAGCAATTCCATTACTGAGTATATGCCCAAAGGATTACAAGTCATTGTACTCTAAAGATATGTGCACACGTATGTTTACTGCAGCACTGTTCACAATAGCAAAGACTTGGAACCAATCCAAATGCCCATCAATTATAGACTGGATAAAGAAAATGTGGCACATATACACCATAGAATATTATGCAACCATAAAAAAGGATGAGTTCATGTCCTTTGCAGGGACATCGACGAAGCTGGAAAACCATCATTCTCAGGAAACACAGGAACAGAAAACCAAACACCGCATGTTCTCACTCGTAAGTGGGAGTTGAACAATGAGAACACATGGACACAGGGAGGGGAATATCACACACTGGGGCCTCTCGGGGGTGGGGGACTAGGGGAGGGATAGCATTAGAAGAAATACCTAATGTAGATGACAGTTTGATGGATGCAGCAAACCACTATGGCACCTGTAAACCTATGTAACAAATCTGCACGTTCTGCACATGTATCCCAGAACTTAATGTATAATAATAAAAGGAAAAAAGCATCAGAAAGTATAATATACAAAGTGTTCATATTATTTATCATAGAATCTTGGGTTTATATGTATATGCTTGCCCTCAATTGGTGGAAATTTTACTACTAATGTGTGTATTTTATACTTAGAAAAGGAACAAAATGCTTTTAAAATACACAAAGGCAATGTACTATGTTTTAACTCCCATTTGTATTATCTTTGCTTCCTCTTCATATCGCTTTTCACCACGAAGCTAAATAGATAATTTAAGGGAATTTAAGGGAGGCAATTTTCATGTCTTCAATATATGCCGTATATCCTAAAGTTAAACTGAGAAGGTGACGATAGGATCTCCTTCTTCACATCCTGTTTCACAATAACTAATCCTTTATTTCTCAAAAGAAGATGCCAGGGTGGGGAACATCACACAGCAGGGCCTGTTGTGGGGAGGAGGGAGGAGTAGCATTAGGAGATATACCTAATGTAAATGATGAGTTAATGGCTGCAGCACACCAACATGGCACATGTATACATATGTAACAAACCTGCACCTTGGGCACATGTACCCTAGAACTTAAAGTATAATAATAATAATAATAATAATAATAATAAAAAGACAAAGATGCCCTTATCCCTAATACAATTATCATGAGTTGCTTTAAAGAGGAAAAACTTCTGGTGTACTTAACAAAGAGACAGTTCAAAATAGAAATATCTGCAAAGGCTCCTACATAACTAGATAATCCAGCGCTTCCTATCTCAACAACAGATGGATTTCCAGCAAAATTTTACATTTTGCATTTAATATCTATTAACAATATTTTAATATGTTTAAGCTCTTATCAATTATATATTAACTTTTGACTTCAGAATGTAATCCAGGAAAAACTACAAAACATGTAGAGGTTTATGGCCCCAATAAATAAATAATAATTTTAATGTCAAATTATTTTCATTTCCAATTTCAGAATAAATTATTTTATTATACACATTAGTGAATCAATAAAGAATTTTGAAGAGCAAAATATATTGAGATAACATATGTGGAAATTGTAATGAAAAAATGATTTCAAAGATTAAAAAAATGATGCAGAATGCCTACCTCCTATAAAGGAGTTTGTATATATCTGTAACATTCAATACATCTGAGAGATTGGTAAAAGGATATTTATTATTTGAAATATGTACTTTTCAACATAGCTAATATATTGCAAATAACAAGTATATTATTAAAATGCATACACCATTAACATTTGTTGAGTATTTACTATGAACTTGGATCTTTGCTAAGAAGTTACACAGATATTCCATTTCATTTTCACAAAAACATTGCATGACAGGTATGATGCTCAAACAACAGATGTGGAATCTGAGATTCACTGAGATTAATTATTATGCCAAGGACCTGGTAAATCACCAACCTAGGAGTCTAACAGTAACTCGAATGATACAGCTACCTGTTTTTCTATTTTTACTTCAATAATAACAATTGTAGCAATGCATCAGACATACTAAGTATCAACTTGTTTTTGTTTCTTGTGATCTAGAAAGTAACATAGGCTATGCCATGATTCATTCCTTCCTTCCTTCCTTCCTTCCTTCCTTCCTTCCTTCCTTCCTTCCTTCCTTCCTCCCTCCCTCCCTCCCTCCCTTCCTTCTTTCCTTCCTTCCTTCCTATATCATTCTTTCCTTCCTATCATCTTTCCTCCCCTTCTTCATTCCCTCCCTGCCAAACTCAACAAGTGATTATTGATTGTATTCCTTGTCCAGCACTTTGCACTGCAATGGGCAGGGGGTCTGTGCCCTATCTTAGCATATAATTTATAGCAAACTTTGTAGCAAGAAAATCATCTGTTGTAGGAGTTCAGACAGGAAATAATTCTGCATGTTAGTACTTAAGCATTTAAGTTGAGTTGTAGAACTTGTTAAGGTCATCTCTCAATATGACCAGTGCTTACAACTTAATGAACAAACTTATTAACCAATTGCCCTTTATCCATTCCTCACAACAAAGAGAGGGCAAAAATCAGCTTATATGATGGAAGCATCATAGAAATGGGATACTAAAATGATATGAATTCCTTTAAAACTATATAAGAGCAGTATGAGCTATGTTGAGTCAATACCCTTCCTCTATGCTCTCCCTGTCACCTGGACATGCTTCTCCTTCGTTTTAGTGTGCTTACTTTTTAATACTTCCATCTCCCTCTGTTAAATGATAAATTATTTGAGGAATCTTGAATTAACTTGGTGCTTTGTGAAGACTGGATAGTAGACATAAATAATGTGTGTTTCATCAGTGAATAAAAGCACTACCTCTAGATCATACTATAATAGTGTGCAAAAATCAGGAAGGGAGAGAAGAAACTATCTCTGGTAAAGTGACATTGTCTTAGCTTTGAAATTATTTCAGGAGTGAGAGGAGGTGGTGATGTCATCCAGATTCCACAAGAAACAACTGACATAATTACCTACCTCACTACCGGAAACCAGGGCAGGGTGCCCTGCAAAGAGATTTCTAGTCAAGGTGATAAAGACCAGTGTAACAGCACATACACAATGGGAAGGTTTGTTTCTCACTCACACAGCAGTCTAGAGGTAAGCAGGCCAGGTGTTGGGCTCAGAAAATGATACCCCAATGTTTGGTGCCTTGGCACACTGAGCACGAAGAACTAAAGGAAACTGGAGAGGTTTTGAAGGTGCTTTGGAATCAAGGACTCTCTGACCCTCCCTAGTTTCTCCTACCAAGTGCAGGGAGAAGCTGTCCCTGAAATTTCCTTATCTGACTGAGGGAAATTCTTCCATAAGAAACACAATTGCCTTCAATCTCCTTTCTGAAATCTTCCTGACCAGGGAAGATTAATTTGTATTGCAGGAAAGGAAACTAAAATTCACCGTGCCCAGGACAACACTCTGGGACAGACTTTTCACTTCTTTCAGCTACTCTTCTAAGGGCTGTTACCTGAGAAACTTGATCTACTTAAGACAGCCTTTGCTCACCATTCTTTCTCTCCTTATCCTTCCATGGTCTGTGTCACCATCTCCCCTTCCCCTCAGAGGCCCCCGTTTCTTTCTACTTAAGTTTCTGCCACCTGGCCCCCACTTTGAACCTCATATTTTGTGTGACTCTCGTGTTTATGCACACAATACATTTGTATGCCTTTCCCCCTGCTTTATCTATTGCCAGTTCATTTCAGCAGACTCAATTATAGAACCTTCATTCAGATAGGGGAGGAAAGTGTTTGGGGGCCCTACACGGTTGTGATATACAGTTGCACACTTTTGAAATTGTTCAGGGCATGCTACCCAAAATATTCCACCTTGGCATTTTTTTAAAAAAAAACAGAAGCAGAAAGGTCTCTCCAACCTTCTCTCACCATTCTCTCCTGAAGCAGGTTATAAAACCTATGAAGGTCACTCTCTGGCCTCTCTCTCTCTTCTTCCCTGAAGACCCTCACATGACAAGTGTCCTGCCCTGTACCCAGAGGGAAGGAAGGCCCCATAGAGACACCAAGAAGAATCTGAACAAACAGACATTGCTAAGTTCCTCGCCCACCCCTGCCATGCATTACCATTAGATTATACCCATTTTCAAGCCCTCCACTCCAACTTCTGCACTTGTATTCATAAAAATAGTTTTCCTCTTTTCCATGGATCTTTATACTGAAGCCTCCCATGTCACATAAAAGTTATATCAAGTAAATCTGGATGTTTTACTCTTGTCTATTTGCCTTTGGTTATGGGGGATCTCAGCTATGAAACTTGTGATGGGTAAGAAAAGGAATCTTTTCTCCCCTGTGGAACCCAGGCTTACTCTGTCTTACTGTTCTGTCAACTTTAACATGCAGGTCCCCATCTGGTGGTTTAAGATGACTAATGATGGTACTCAGAAAACAATACCCCAAAAATACCCCAAAACAATATCCTAAAAGGAAGCCCTCAGAAGCAGCTCAAAAGTCAAAGTTTTTCTCTGACATCCTCCTGCCCTCGTCTCTCTCAATCCCATTCTCCCCCAAGGCTACCCATAGAACCTAGAATCCTTCTACCCCAAGGCAGACCACTGAAATCAGAACCACTTTTCCCCCCTAAACCAGCCATAAGACCCAATAATATTGCTCTGAGTTCTTCTACACCTTTCTGTGTAAAAACTCTCCACGAGGAAATGATCTAACTCACCTTACTTGACTGTAGGTCATAAGACCCCCATTCCAGAGAGGGTCCTGCCTCACACCCAGAAGAAAGAAATGCGTGCTCAGAGAGGCCAAGAAGAATCTGGACAGACGGGCCTCACTGGGCTTCCCAACTCAGTCTATTAGAATTGGATCATACCCTTTTTTTCCAATGATATGTCTACACAGCTGTCCATAGGTTGTTGAATCTAAGCATAAAATAGACAATTTCCCCTGTATCTTTGGTTTTTCCTTCTAAAGACTCCTGTGTGTACATGTTAAATACACTTGTATGTCATTCGGTGAGTTGATTTTTCAGTGAACCTTCAACAGGCAAAGGGGAAGTTTTCTCTTGACTCTGACACTATTTTAGTTCCTTCCACCACATGCAAATTCCAATGAACAGAAAAAGGAGAGAAAAGGAATATGTATATATATTCTTTTTCTCCATATATATATACACATACACACAAATACACACACACACACACATATGTTATGGAAAGGATTCAGGGAAGTGTTGGGTAGAGGAGGGTGTGGTCCCTGCCTAGGGCTCCAGCCAGGGCCTGTGCCCATGGACCTAGGTGCCAACAGGCATTTCTATTTTCCCGCCCAAATGTTGCATTTCCCAAGACCACCCTGGCCCGCCACACCCCCATCCTGTGCCAATAAAAAACCTGGAGACCCTAGCACGCACACACACAAACAGCTGGACGTCAAGAGGAACACACCAGCGGAAGAAGACAAGTGACTGGACATGGGGAGAGAGTCACTGGAAGGCCATCGACCAGCGGAACAACGTGGCGTTTGACTGGGGCAGTTGGAGGAGAGCCCAGCCACTGAGCAGCCTGACTCCAGGGGATAACCACCTTCCCACTCCATCTACCTTCTGGCTCCTCCATCTGCTGAGAGCTACTTCCACTCAACAAAACCTTGCACTCATTCTCTAAGCCCACGTGCCCCTCTGATCCCTTCCCATACACCAAAGGAAGAAACCCCAGGATTCAGAATGCTCTCTGTCCTTGCAACAAGTCAGGGAGTCCAGTTGAGCTGACTAACACAAGCTGCCTATGGATGGCTGAACTAAAAGAGCGCACAGTAGCACACGCACACTGGGGCTTCAGAAGCTGTAAACACTCAACCCTAGATGCTGCCATGGGGTTGGGGCCCCACAACCTGCCCATCTGCATGCTCCCCCTAGAGGTTAGAGCAGCAGGGCACCAAAGAAGCCAGCAACACCCCCATCACACACCCTGTGAGGGGGACAAGGGAACTTTTCCTGTTTCATATATATATATACATGCACACACATGCAGTTCATCCATGTACCTATCATACAAGTCATTCCTAAAACCAAAAACCACTTGTACCCCAAAAGTTATTAAAAATATATATATATACACACACACACACATATATATCCAAAAATATAAAGACAGGATTACACACAAAAGCAAAAGCACAATTTAAAATTTCATTTCATAAGTTATAAATTTACTTAAAAATAATTTATAATATGGGTAGTCTGTTACATAGTGAGAGTCAGTTGTAACAAATGGCTTTTTATAAGATTTTATAGCTATCAAATAAAATTGAATATAGTAACCCAATTAGTTCTTACAAAAACCCATTACTGTGATCAGCCTCAGTTTCTAAATAAGTTCTGGGGGTTCACAGAAGTTAAGTCACCTAATCCTATAGGACTCTATCTATCTATCTATCTATCTATCTATCTATCTATCTATATCTTTTCTCTTGTGTTTATATATATGTGTATATATCTATAGAGAGAGAGAAAGAATGTTCTTTTCTCTCTCTGTGTGTGTGTGTGTGTGCACACAACACACACATACACATCCCTTTTCTTTTAAAGGCATGATATTGCATATACCACATTTTGTCTCCTACCATTTGCCTAAATCCAATTACATGATGAAAATTTACTAGAAGGGAAGCTGGTGAATGTGGTCTTTAGCTGGTTATCTACGTGGCATTTGAAGCTTCTAATTGTATAGAAGAAATAGAGAAAGTTACTGAGGGAAGAACTAATGGTCTATGCCATAGAGTTTGCATAAACTCACTTAAATGGAAAAGTGGGTAGAAACTCCTTTTATATGAAGGGATAGCATTGTGTTCTAGGAAAAATACAAAAGAACTTAACAAAACCTCTCCTACCAAGTCAGAAAGTCAAGTAGAGAAGTTGAGAGGGACTGTGTCACTGTCAAGGACCCCTGTAGATACATTGGCACTTCTGATCCCAGAGGCCACAAACGTAAAAACTCTACAGCAATAGTCAGGAAAAGAGAATTATGTAGGAGGACCCCTGAGAGACTCAACAAAATGGCAAAGAAATGACTTGGCCTAGAGGAAATTATAGGATTAGCTCACTTTTTAGTCCCCACCATCTACCTGTTTCTCATTGCTGAATCTCAGAAATAAGTGTATCTAGAGTAAATTAAAACTTTTTCTGTATCCCTTCATTTGGATCTGTAAGAATCAGACAGGAAGCCTCACCAACAGGATTCATTTTAACCTACACAATCTACACAAAACCAGCCGAAATCTCTTTGTAAACATGAGCAAAATTTGAGAAATTTTCAGACACGTCAAAGATGTTGTTCTCTGCCAGACACGGTGGCTCATGCCTGTAATCCTTGCACTTTGGGAGGCCAAGACAGGTGGATTGTGAGGTCAGGAGATTAAGACCTTCCTGCCTAACATGTTGAAACCCTGTCTCCACTAAAAATAAAAAAAAAAAATAACCAGGCATGGTGGCGCACGCCTGTAGTCCCAGCTACTCGGGACTACGGTATCCCTTGAACCCGGGAGGCGGAGGTTGCAGTGAGCCAAGATCACATCATTGCACTCCAGCCTGGGTGACAGATCGAGATTCCATCTCAAAGAAAAAACCAAACAACAAAAAACCCAAAAAACTATATATACATATGAGATGTGCTTCACAAGAGAGAAAGTAGTCAGAAGAATGTGCACGTGTTCCTCAGTGCTCCAAGAAATCCATATTTTTGAAAATATCTAAATTTTGTTTCTAACAAATTAGAGAAGACACACAGCACAGAATAACTGGAATAGGCAATCATGAAGAGATAACTAAGATCAGGAAAGAATACCTAGCAATTAAGCATATCATTGATGAAATAAAAACAACAATGTAGACAGTAATTGAATAGAATGGAAGAAAAAATAGTCAAGAAGAGAGCTAGCCTAATTATTCTATACGTCAGAGTGAAAGGATAAAGGATGAAATAGAGAAAAGATCAAAATAAAACATGAAGAGGTGTGTGTAACACGTATTTAATATAACACATTCCCATCTTGGAAGGTCCTTCCCAAAACAAGAACAATTGGTAAAAACTGAAGTACCCTCACATATATACTCAATAATACTTTTCACATGCAAAACTAAAGGAGAAAAATATCTCTATATGCGCCCACTCAAAATAAAAAGGAAGAGAAAGAAAGGGGGGATAAGAAAGTAAAAGGTGTCTTTTAAACTACAATAATGCAAGTTCAACTACATGAGGAATCTGCACTCTCGTTCACTGGTCTGCAAAATGTAGGAGGGTGCCTGGCAGACAGTGGACATTCGACAAATATGTCAAATAAATGAGATTTCAGTGTTGTGAGTAAACAAACATTTGACCCAAAATGTCTACAACAAGCTATGTTGTTGTCCTGCTATCAGAGCAAAGGAAACACAACTTTATATGAGATTTACAAAGTACACTTTCCTTCCATACCTTTTGTTAGAAAAAAAAATGTCAGTTGCATCACAGTCAGCTAAGAAATGAATAAAAGTATAGGCTTCAAGTCCTTTTACAATAGTACCTAACCACGTGCACGCATGCATGCGCACAAACACACACACACACAAACACACACACACACAGACACACATACAGACACAGACACACACACAGACACACACACACACAGACACACACACACAGATACACACACAGACACACAGAAGAAAATTAAAGGATAACCTTGTAAGCATCAATCTTTTAAGGGTACTAAAATAAATTGAAAATACTGTACTAATTATCTCAAGTTTCTACATATAACTCCTATATAATTGATGAAATGGAAATTGGGATCACTCCAGCCAAAATAATGCCCTTAAGCAAAATTTTTTAGAAAATAAAATAAATTTTTCAAAAAGCCCACTTGTAATTGGTACCAAAATATAGACATCAACTATGGAGGCATTATGGTATTAAAAATACATAGTAATGAGAAGTAAAACTAAATATACTATAAGTTTGAAGAATTATTAAAGTTTATACACTAAAACAGATGAGACAATACTTTTTGCAAAGAATTATAAATATAACTAAAATATATAAATATTCATACATTTATAATAGTAACATTATAATCATAATATAAAGTACACATTTACTATTAATGTGGTTTTAAATTTCAGATTTTATCAACAAAAATTGGGATTTGGTTTGAAAGTAGCAAAATAAAACCATGCTAGTTTCCATTGTATTCGGGAAGGGTATAGGTATAGAAACATATACATATGTTTTTTTCTTAATGATGATGATTTCAAAAAATGTCACATAAACTATACCTAAATACCCAAGGTGAATTTACAAAGAAAAGTGTGCATTGAATTGATGGGGCTGTAGTTTGCCTAAGCTGGTATTCAGATACCCGGAATCCACACTGAACACTGATTCACCCCTATACTTTCTGGGTCCACATGCCTGACCTTTTGTGGCTGGCTTGCCAAAATGGATTTAAGAAAATCTTTTTCGTGGGGCACCTGGAACAGAAAAGGTTGTGCTACCTGCTCCGAAATGTGCATCATTCAGCAGTTTCATGCAAATAAAGCATTTCCTCATCTGCTGTGTCCATCATTTGTGGTCTCTCTATGTCTGCTTCAAAATCACTTGGCAGTTGACGCATTGACACTTTCCCTACACCAACACCCTGGGCTTGCCCCCACTGCATGCCACAAGCCCTGAACCTTCAACAGCTGCGTTGTGTTGTGCTTGCAAAGTTCAAATTGCTGTTAAAATACCCTTTGGCACCTTTCCTCTGTTATGACATTTTGACTCATCCGGACCTGAGATGGCTCACGTGGCGATTTCTGGCCAGGCCCCCATGGTTTCCAGCCAACATTTGCAAACATAGTTAGGAAGACATCCTCTTCCCAGAGGTGTGCATCAGGAGTAATTACAGAACTAAGAAATCTTCCATCTCACCAGTTCTGGTTAGTGGCCTTGAATCCGAGAGCCACCACTTGTGTTTAAATCAACTTACATTTGCATGCGAGTGTGTGTGGGGTTCCAGGAATAACAAAGCCACCCTGTGAAGGACCAACTCAGCAGGACCTAGAAATGTATCCATGGTCCCCATCCTGCCCCCTGCTCAGAATTCTCACTCACTGAATCACCTCTCAGACCGAGCCAGGTCTGCAGCACTGTTAAAAAGCCACTGTATTTGCTTTCTTGCTTTCCCTTGCTTACTTTTCACACCTTTCCTGCTTTGGGGGGAGGTGATCCAGCTTTCAGATGTAAAAGAGCCGGCTTCTGAGCCCTGGGTTCCACTGAGGAGTGAAAGTAAACAGGAAGGGAGAAGGCCCACAGAAGTCTTTATAACCTGTATGTTAAATTATGTCAACAGGATGCTGAGAACAGGATCTGTTGAGGAAATTCCACAGCTAAATAATGAAAGCTCCATGGTACCTGAATGGAGAGGCCTGGATGGTATTCCCTTTGATCTAACTACATAGTTATAAGGGAGTTTGAAGGAGAGAGTTTCCAAACAAAGAAAAAAAAATAACATTCAATAATCCAAAGAGTAAGGCTATTGGTTAGGGGCAGTTAGATTTGGTTCCCACCTTACAGGTTGAAACCAAGCCATGGCTTCAGAGAAACAGAGTTTCTTTTGATTCTGATTAAGAGTTTAGCTTTTGGGAGAAGTGATGTGTGGTGCTGGTTTCCCCCCCAGTGTTTAAGACTGTTTTCTGTTTGTTTGTTTGTTTTGTTTTGTTTTTTTTTTTTTTTTTAAGTTTCTGTAAAGGAACTCACTTTGGCCTCAGAAGAACACATCCAAGTTAATAAAGAGATATGAGGGGCCAAAAAAAAATTACCTCCCTCCTCACCTACTCCAGGGAACACATCCCCATGTGGGAATGCTTAAACTTCCCCCACAATCTTTCTCAGAGACATCAAAGGACGTTGACTTAGGTTTAATAGTTTACAATTGGAATTTGTCTTTATGAAAATGCCGGGCTGTGTAATTTATGGAAATTAAGCATGCATGCATCTCCATTGTGCTAGATGCATTATGATAGAGTAGGATTAGGCAGAAAGGCAGGGACCTCATGATATATTAAAATACTTTGTGTCTAAACACTGCCCAGAGACTGAAGAGAGATTTTAAAAACCCTATTGTCCATGACAAGGGCGGGGGGAGTTTCAAGTGTGACCTAGTTTTGCTGCTGCTGTTGTTGTTGTTGTTTTTGTTGTTATGGAAGGAAGATAGATTTTGGTATATTTGTTTCACATTTTACCCTGAAGACCACATGATATGTCATTTTGTTTTATGTTAAGAGGGATTCTTTTTAGAGTGTTGTGTTGCTTTGCAAATGGAAAGGCAGGGTTATGTTTCCAATGACTCTGCCTTGAAATAATTTAAATGTAGGCTAGAAAGTTTAGCAATTTATGACAAATATTGAGAATAAGCAAATCTGGAATTTTCAGGGAAGTCTGGAAGATTCCTTTTTCCCATTAATAAAAGGTTACTCAGTATGAACCATGCAAGTGGAAAAATTTCTTTTGGTTGAAACACCAAGTCTGCTATGTTAGATTTAGAAGAAATACATTTCTTTTCCTTGATCTTAAATTTCTTGGAAAGTACTCCTCTGAAATTTTTAGAAATAAAATAGTCAGCAACAATAATCATGGTAACTGGTAATAATAATAGCTTTGCCTGTATGTATGCCATTTATTTCTCAAAGATTAACCACATACATTTACTTAGTTGATCAAAGCACCTTCACTTGTCTGAAAATTCAGTTCAATTCACCTTGAGAATATTTGGTCGCAGGCAGTCACAACTGGCCACAGTAGGAATGGCTTTTAAACAGCAGTGAGCACCCTGTCAGGAATATAAAAAAATTTAGCAGGTGTTGCTTTGGTTTTCTGGAACTGTAAATAAATTCCAGAGATGTCCATACTTACACAAGCTGAGGGCTTGGCAAAACTGTGTTCAAAAATCACACACCACTTAATAAATGGGTTCATAATTTATTTCAGCTAATGACACTGTGGATATGCAATGTCTGATTAAAAATAAGGTATACGGGTTAATTTTGATTATTTGGAAAAAATGTGGCTGCATATCGAATGTCTTTAATCTGATTTTTTAAAAAACTGGCTGAAAAATCACTGAAAAACATGGAACCCAATGGAAAATTGGATCAGATGTGCTATATTTATAGCCACGCAAATAAACACATTTCGAATTCTGTTATTGTAACAAGGTAGCGCTCCCTTTGAAATGGGAACCCTGCCATCTAGTGAACATTTTGGGTATCGCATCTCAGATTATTCAACAGAAATAGGTTAAATTTAATCTTGAGTTATTTTAGAGTTGCAGTATATTATAACTATTTATAGATGGAGAAATTGAAGGAAGAGAGTTAAAAGATTTTTTCCAAAAGGCTCACATTAAGCTAATGGCAGTGTTTTAAATAATATCAAAATAGCTGGGTTCTCAAACACAAAAATGTGTTATTCAATAAGCACAAGATTAACTCTTACCTTTTATCTAACAACATTTTTACTATATAAACCACTGGTTATTCAGTGAAGACCTTCTTAACTATTTACAATTAGTCTATGAAACAAATTCTATATTATTTTTTAGTTAATTATTCCAGGGGTTAAATGTCAATAGTTCATTAAAAAATGATTTGTTTTGACTTCATTTTGCTTTTGGCTTTCTTTCATGAAAGAAATAATCCATAATCGGATAATAATAGTCTGAAATATTTGTATAATTCACCGAGTCTTTAACTTTTCTATTGAGTTTCTTAAATAAAATTGACTGGTTTTGAAAATCACAGCACTATATGTGTTAAAATTCATTGACTTAAATATGTGTTTTAGAAAGAAAGCTTTAACCAATTTGTGAAGGAATATTACTTCATTAGGAAGAATTACACAAGTGGAAAAAACAATTTTCTGTCATATTAAAACATTATCTTCAAGTCATAAGGATTCTCAAGCCATCTATTTAACAAATGCATGTTGAGTCTCTACTAGGTATCAGTCACCGGGAGAAAGGACATTTCTTCTCTTCAAGAGGTCTGAGGTACTAGGATAGGCAAACATACGAATAAATAATCATATATGTGTCATGGACTCCCTCATAGAAGCACGCGCCACATACATAGTGGAAATCGGTCAGCAGTCATGATGTTGGCTGGAGAAAGTTTCATAGACAAAGAGAAGTACTTGATTTGGAGCTACAGAAGTTTCCCAAGTTAGTGATTAAGCATATTTATGTGTTTGTAAAGTTATTCAAAAAAAATATTTTAAGATTGCAGTTTTAACAAATGCAGAAATGGGCCAAACCATTGAAATTTTAAAACAGTGGGGACAAAATGAAGCTTAAGAGCCCACAAAATTCCAGTCCATGTTTCATGACTTATTTCAGTCAATGAATTTTCTATGTATACTAAACATATGGACATTTTGAGTATGTTTCTAATATTTGTGATTATTTATAATGTACCTGGTCTTGGATTTACAAGACTGGCTTATAACAATTATTTTCAGGATTAACATGGGGTAATTATTTGATAACCTTATGTTTTCAATAGTTTTATGGCTGATCAGTCAAAAGTACAGTTTCCCGAAGTTATTTTTAATAAACTATATATAAAATTCTTCTATGTTACTAGTTATGATAAGAGTAAATTAAGCAGTTTTTTAAAAAGCTGATGGTATTTTGAGGAGCAGGAATGGAATGTATGAAGGTCAGAATTGTGAGGCATCTTGATATGATCAGGAAAAGGAATAGTCTAATGTGACCAGAGTACGTGTTTACGTGTGGACAGAACCAGATATGAGGAGGGAGTGGGCAGGGGCAGATTGTTAGGAGCCAGTCCTTACTGGGACAACATATAGGCAAAGCTTCAGTTAAATGCCCTGTTGGTCACCACCATCCAGCAGGTGTTTACCTCTCCAGGTGCAGAAGCGGTGAAATATCAGGGTGAAGTGGAAGAAACACTGGGCTGCAAGTCAATGTAAAGAATTGTGTGGTTTGATTAAGCCAAACTGGCACATCTCATCCTGTTCCCTTCTTTTGTTGAACACAAACTTCCCTTCAGATATTATTTTATTGCTAGACTTCAAGAAAACCTTTTGTTTTCTTGAAGTTTCAAAAGGTTTCTCAGTTAGATGTAGTTTAAAATATGTTTTAATATAGTGTAATTCACATTTCAAAAACTATTCCTAACAGAACATAAATTTTGATGAATTTTCATAAGCAGGGATACCCATGTAACCAGCACTCAGGTCAACAAAACAATAGCTATACCCCACACACCTACCAGAGTTTTGCTTACTTTTAAAGTTTACATTAACAGAATCTTTGAAGCATGTTCACTGTTATGTTGATGTCCTTTTTAAATGCTGAACTTAATATAGTTACACACGTTTTTTCCTGCAAGAATTCTCTTTGGAGGAGAAGGTGGGTGTGCAGTGCTCCCCAGGTGACGACACCTAGGTTCAAAGTCAAAATAATCATCCTTGAGTTGTACAGACGGTGAGCAACACCAACGTTGTTCAAGAGTCTGATTTTAGAGCATATATTCTTTCTTCTAGTCCTGGAGTTAGCAAATTTGTTTGTAAAGAGCCAAATAATAAGTATGTTAAGTTTGCAGGCTGTATATGATCTCTGTTTCTCCTCTTCCTCCTCCTTCTCTCCTTCTCCCCCTCCTCGTTCTTCTTCATCATACCTCTAACAGTGTACACACCACTCTTGGCTCTTTAGTCACATAAAATCAGGCCTCAAACAATATCTAGTCCACAGTTTGCTGACCACATCTGAATCTGGCATGATTTCTAAATCGACCAAGCATTCACAATAGAATCACTCTCTTCTCCCTAGCACAGGAAGGGAGCTCATGTCTCTGATCTCCAGAAAAGTCATTTATTGATGATTTTGGGGGTTCATTTTTGAAGCACGTAGAGCATCTTCTTGGGTTTCTGCATGTCCAGGTTAAGTCTGTGGCTCAGTCCCATGGTGATCTCATGAGGAAGTCTCGTGTGACTGATGAGGTCTGGTTGGGCCCCTGCCAGGGTCAGCCCTCTGCACCTAGCTTTTCAACTTATCCTTCCAGGAGTCCTCATCTGTTCTGAGCAGGGGAATGTGCTGCCAATCCTGAATAGAGCTGTGATCCTCCAGGGAGCAGGTAGGTTTAGAGAGTTTATTCCAGAAACCCACTTTCTGCTTTGTTGTCAAGAGTGCAGAGAACTGACTGCCTGTGGCTTATTGCTCAGATTCACTACGCACAGCCCTGAGGAGGGAGAAACTTTCCTCTTCATTTTCTGAGCCCCACGTGAGGAAAGTTCCAACAGTATGGCAAGAGCTGGTGTGCAGCAGGAGGAGAACTGGCCGCTGCGCAGTGGGGATGATTTCATTCTCACTTTGAACAGGAACCTGAAATGACCCAGAAGCTCAAGACCATGATGGTCAATCTCATGTGTGTTCACTTGTCTGGGCTATGATGTCTAGACATTTGGTCCAACACCAATCTAAATTTTAATTTGAATATATTCTGTAGATGGGATGAGGATTTACATCAGAGTACTTTGAGAGAAGCAGATAACCTTTCTTTATATGGTAGACCTCATCCAATCAGTGGAAGGCCTTAAGAAGAAAGACTGACGTCCCCAGGAAAGAAGAAATTCTGTGTCCGGACTGCCTTTAGACCTGAACTGCAACTTTAACTGTTCCCTGGGTCTCCAGACTCCCAGCCTGGCCTGCAGATTTCAGACTGGCCAGTCCGCACAATCATATGAGCCTATTCCTTAAAATAAATCTCCCTATATACATATACATCCTATTGATTCAGTTCCTCTGGAGAACCCTGACTGATACAGAGGGACGCCCTCTGTATTAGTAGCATTAGTAATGCTACTTGCATTACTTACAAGAAAGAAACGTGTGTCACTATATTAAGCTCAGCATTAGTAACTGTTCCTCCTGTTGCCATCTGCCACAGTGCCCTTGGGCAGCTTCTGGTCTTCAGGCCTCTTCTCCCATGGGAAAATCTCTCTGACACTTTAAGACCCTGTCTGAAACTATTTCATTCCTTTACGTTGAGTGACTCTACTCATATTCCAGGGATCAAAAGGCAAGTAACCATCACTGCAGTGTTTGCAGAGGCCCCTCCCCAGGACTCCCTTTGGGTCACCCACTCCTATTTCACTCCAGTTTCCTTCCTCCTCTTCAAACTTTATTTCCTTCTACGTGTGGCCTGTTTTTGCCCTTTTGCAGCACTTTTGAGTTCGTGATAGTAGCAGAATTTCTCTGATTTGGCTCTTAAAGATCCTCTAATCTCTCTCTCTCTCTCTCTCTCTGTGGCCTCTGCTTTTTTTGTGACAAGTAGCATTTTCTTACCCTATTTGTGCCCTGTCAGGATGTGTCCTTAGGCCCAAGGCACTGAATATCTAGAATGAGAGTAAAAATAACATCCATGCAAGCTTGTAGTAAGGGGTAAATGATACATTGCCTGTAAAATACATGGAAGGTGCAGAAGTTGTGAGGGCTGGCACTATTGGCAATATTTTACTGTCATTAGGGGGCTTTGATACTCAGGACAGAAAGCAAGGCAAAAAATGGCTCTAGATTGAGGGACCTGAAATATCCCAGTCCTCATCCTTCTCTGACTGATAAGGATTCCGGTGACTGTCTTCAGAGCTCCTTCTCATTTTGCTACCCCTCCTCTAGTTGGTAACAGAAACTCTTCATAGACTCTGACTTCTGATGTGATTGATGATTGCTTATCTGAAACCGATATTGCACTTGAGATTTTGCTGACCACAGGGAAAGATGTACATATTATCTGGATATAAGCAACTGTGGTATTGCAACAAAGACCACCAAGCAACTGCAGTATTGCAACAAAGGCCACCAAATGACTTATTACAATGCAATTTTCATCAGTCCTTCTCCAAACACAAACCTGGCATGGCTTTCAAAAGTTTATCAGAAAAACATCAGTTTTCAGCTACACTTTCCAGGCCATCCACAATCTGCTCTCAAATTTATCTTTTCATACTGTTTTTCTTGCCTCATCTATGCAAATTTTACTCTTTATCCAACTTGATCTACTCAATCATTTTTAACATACTTTATTTGATCAGTCCCTTTAACTAAAGGACAATGTCCCTTTTTTAACAATGCGACCATGTCCCTCGTAGCCTGCTGCCTGATCACACCATATCCACTCTTTAAAGTACAACACAAGTCTCTTCTATTGAATCCTCAAACACTGCGATCTCTGATGTCCTATTACTTACTGTTACTTACTCTTCTGCCTTAGAACATCTCAGTCATTCAGAAATCAAATGTATTATATTTATGACATGGTCAGACAATGCTAAGTTCTGAGGACACACACATTGTTAAGTTGTAAAACCCTTCTGCTCTCAAGTGAGGGAGCGGACATATTTTCCTGTGATACTGCTTTTGGAAATTAAAATTGGGACAACTTTTCTGGAACATAAGTGCTCAGAGAGCCAAAAACTGGAGACAACCAGATGTTCTTCAGTGAGTAAATGGTTAAACGATTATGGTATGTATCAATACCATGTATACTACTCAGCAATAACAAGCAACTAACCATTGTTTCATGCAGCATAGATGGATCTCGATGGAATTATGCTAAGTGAAAAAAGGCAATCTCCAAATGTGATATACTCTCTGATTACGTTTATATAGCATACTTAAATCCGCATAATTATGGATTAGTGGTTTCAGGGACTGAGGTTGCGAAGAGACAATCTGCTCTATTTAAAATAGGAGATCAGAAGAATCCAGGAAGGATATTGATATTTAAAAAAAAGCTATAGATTATCTTATATGTTTAATTATATGCTTGCTTTATAGATTTGCTAGAGAATTTGGAGATGAATTAGTCACAGGTAGATATGATACACATCAGTTAAAAATAAAAGCAATTACAAATTCTGAGAAAAGTGAAAAGTTTTATAAGCAATGAGCTCCAACATATACACTTTGGCCCACCTGTAAATAATATTTACATAATAAATTTTATGGTGATTATGTATAGTTCATAGTTTACTTGCATAATGTAATGAACACTGAATATTGATGTAACCAATACTTTTAAGTTATATTAAGTAATGAGAGACGAGAAATACTTGGGGAAATGATGAAGAGAAAGAGAAAAGTTGTATAAGATCTGAATATTTGTCATCCATGGCAGAAATATAGTAATATTATCTAATTTAAAAAGTTAGGATATAGCAATTAAACATGTTAAGTGATAGGGTGATAAATACCATAAAAAGAAAAAACAGAAACTTCTGAAGATTATTGCCTCTGTGCAGGAGAAAACCAGGGTACTTTTGATTTACTGCTAGTACCAGTTACTCATAAACTAATTATGATTATTGAGTTTTTAAAATTATTAACAAGTATCACTAAGTAAATACAAAAATAATCATTTAATATCATACCTTTGAATCCAGGAATGGTAATTCTCCAACCTAGACTAAAGAAACAATCCAAGACAGAGAAAAATACAAATGTATAAAGATGCTCCTAACAGAGTTAGTAATAATGTGGAGAGATTATAATTAATCTAAATATTCATAAATAAGGGAAGGATTAAGAAAATGATGGCGTATCCATAACTTCGAAACACATGAAGCCAGTAAAATATTTCTACAGCACATTAAATGGTTAGGAAAGTACATATTTTGTTAATGTTATATGGTAAAAAAAAAAAAAAACAAGGTATAAATTATGTAGATCTAACATAAACCCAAGTATGATATAATTATACATATATGTATAAACAAAGAGAAAAAGATTTGAAGAAAATAACTAATCATTTAACAGTTGCCAAGTCTGTATGGTGATTTTTTTCTCCATTCTTTTACGAATTTTACAAAATATTCGAATTTGTTTTGTTTGTTTGTTTGTTTGTTTGTTTGTTTGAGACGGAGTCTCACTCTGTCGCCCAGGCTGGAGTGCAGTGGCCGGATCTCAGCTCACTGCAAGCTCCGACTCCCGGGTTTACGCCATTCTCCTGCCTCAGCCTCCCGAGTAGCTGGGACTACAGGCGCCCGCCACCTCGCCAGGCTAGTTTTTTGTATTTTTTTAGTAGAGACGGGGTTTCACAGTGTTAGCCAGGATGGTCTCGATCTCCTGACCTCGTGATCCGCCCGTCTCGGCCTCCCAAAGTGCTGGGATTACAGGCTTGAGCCACCGCACCCGGCCACAAAATGTTCTAATTTGTAACTGCCTTCCTTTTATAATCATAAAACAGAAAACAAAATTTGTTATTTGAAAATTTGAAAATCAGTCATTAAATCACAAGTAATAACTTTAGGATATAGGATTTAGACTCAGTTTGGTTTATCTTGGTGGTGGTTTCACTGGCACACAAGCAAGAATTATGTCTGACTGTTGTACCTGCACAGGGACAGCACAGTAGGTACTCAGTGAATATTTGTAAACCCCAATCCAGAAGTCGTTCTAAATGATGTGGCATAGGGTCACATCTCCCAGAATGATAATCCACACCTATGCCATGTCCAGCAAGTCTTCACAAAAAGGGAGCATTCTTGTCCACCCTGTAGAGTTGAATGTCTTGCTTCATCTATTTCTTTTAATAGTTTTCAAATTAGACTTGCTCGTTTGTGGTGAAGCTTAGGGCAGTTCTGATCAGACTGCCTAATAACCACAGGAAATTGTTTGGGCTGTGTGTTAATTTGCTGATCATGTAGGACATCAATTGTGTGTGATAGAGCAAGACAAGTTTGGATACTAAAAGCTCCAGGAAAATATAATCAGAGAGAAGTGACAGTACACTTGACCTACCTGAAAACAAAGCAATTAATATCAAGTTTGCTGAGAGGTACGTACCCTGGGGGACCACGTGAGGAATGGGATCTATTTTCAATACTTGCATCAGGAACCACGTCACCTGTCTGAATTTTTAGAGTTAGAATTGTGCTTTGATTGGCTTAGAGACAAGAAATATACTCAGTAATCATGGTAGTTGGCAGGCAGAGACAGGCATGATTCCTTTACCAGCACAAAGCCAAAGCCAATCTACTGACTTAAGTCAACCTGTGGTTAGGAGCTGAGTGAAAATGGTTGACCTGTCTGCCCTTTCATCTGTGCCACACACATATCTGTATACATTTTTCATGACCCATATACTATCTTTTTGAAAAGGTTCTTCTTATTTGTCAGTAAAGGTGAATCTAAATTAGTATCAAAGATATGTTATTACAGCCATTTGATTTTCTATCAATTGGGGCAAGTTTTCCCCCAAATCAAATGATCATGCCTGAGACATATCCCACAGGACAAAAAGTTCATTCCTCAAATCATTATAAAAACAAAATACTAAACGATTATTTAACACAACTGTGTGTACCAGACAGTGTGAGAGGCATAGTCACATAGATATTAGTGTAACTTGGGGGTTCAAAACTCAAGTATGCCCTGGCTCACGCCTGTAATCCCAGCAATTTGGGAGGCTGAGGTGGATGGATCACTTGAGGTCAAGAGTTTGAGACCAGCCTGGCCAACAAGGTGAAACACTGTCTCTACTAAAAATACAAAAATTAACCGGACATGGTGGCGTATGCCTGTAATCCCAGTTACTAGGGCGGTTGAGGCAGGAGAATCACTTGAGCCCAGGCGGTGGAGGTTGCAGTGAGCCAAGATCGTACCACTGCACTACAGCCTGGGCGAAAGAGTGAGATTCTATCCACCCCCGCCAAGGAGGAAAAAAACAAAAACAAAAACAAAACAAAACAAAAAAACCCTCAATTATGTCACTTATCAGTTGTGCTAAATCAGGCAATTTATATAACCTATAAGTAGGACAATTATAGCACTTGCCATGCAAAGACAGATACCTTTTAGCTCTGAAGAGGGCATTCTTTTCTGCCCAGACACCAAGCGTAAGTCAAGACTGTCCCGAAAAACCTGAACGCACAGTCTCTCCACCTCAGTTTCCTTTTGCACAAGTTAGCACAATATCCCCTAAAGCAATTCAAGGACTGTAATGAATACTGGTTGTAGAAAACACTCAACAGAGTGCTCGGCGTGCAGTAGTCCCTCAATGACTGGTAGTTCACTCTCTTCATCCTCCAATCCTTTTCCCTATCCCAAATTGGAGAGTTTACAGATAAGTAGAGAAAACACTCAAGCTAGAACCCATTTCTTCTATTGAGTTATTTATTTTTATATTTTAAATTTCATCTTTTATTTTAGATGCAGGGGGTACATGTGCAGGTTTCTTACATGGGCATACTACACCACAGTCTTGCACATAGTACTCAGTAGGTAGTTTTTCGACCCACATCTCCCTCCTTCCATCCCTCCCTGCTCTAGTAGTTTGCAGCGTTTATTGTTCTCATGTTTATGTCTATGTGTATTCCATGTTTAGCTCCCACCTATAAGTGAGAACATATGGTATTTGGTTTTCTGTTCCTGTGTTAATTCAGTTAGGATTTAAGCAATGGGGAAAGGACTCCCTATTAAATAAATGCTGCTGGGGTAACTGTCTAGCCATATGCAGAAGAAGAATGAAACCAGACCCTCACCTTTAACCATACACAAAAACTAACTCAAGATGAATTAAAATTTCAATGTAAGTCCTCAAACTATAAAAATTCTAAAAGAAAACCCAGGAAATACCCTCCCTAACACTGGGCTTGGCAACGAATTTTTGCTAAGTCCCCAAAATCAATTGCAACAAGAACCCATTTCATGAGCTTGGTCTTGTAGTTTCATAAGCTTCAGCCTTGTTCCAACCTGCTCTTCCAGATTCATTTTTCATTGTACCCTACCAATTTCCCCAACACATATAACCATGTATCATAACCACACATGCATACACATGCACATGCACACATTCAAGTACATTCCGTATTCTATATCCTAAAATCAGTATGATCATGATTTACTGCATTTCTCTTTTTTTTTTTTTAAGATGGAATCTCACTCTGCTGCCCAAGCTGGATGATCTCAGCTCACTGCAACCTCCACCTCCTGGGTTCAAGCAATTCTCCAGCCTCAGCCTCCAGAGTAGCTGAGATTACAGGCATGCACCACCACGTCCAGCTAAATTTTGTATTTTTAGCAGAGACGAGGTTTCACCATGTTGGCCAGACTGGTCTCAAACTCCTGACCTTGTGATTCGCCCACCTTGGCTTCCCAAAGTGCTGGGATTACAGGCATGAGCCACCACGCCTGGCTGCATTTCTCACTTTTTAGAACAATATAAGCCCCTTCATAAATCTGAGCCTGTTAGTACAATGTTTGCCCTGCCTTGAATTCCCTGTAATCTCTTGTTTTTCTGGCAATCTCTCATTTAATTTTAAGAACTAGTTGGACTCTTTCTCTCTGAAGCCTGCATATCAATGATCATTTTCTGTGCAACAAACGATCCCAAAATTTAGGGGCCTGTTGGATTCATGATTTTGTGGGTCTGTGGTTTAGGTGGGGCTCCACTGGGTGTTTCTTGACTGGACTTACTCATGAATCTGCAGTTGTCTGCCAGGTCAGCTGGGTGCTGCCACTCTGGGATGGCTCAGTTCTACTCCACATGGTTTCTCATTCTCCAGCAGGTCCGGCTGGGCTGTTCAAAAGGAAACAGAACACGCATCTATGAAAGCATTTGGGTGTGGGAAAGGATACAGAAACCTACAACCACACCTAACACAAGACCACTTCTGCTGTCTTCTATTGATCAAAATAAATTTCAAAGCCAGTCTCAAATCAAGGGATTAACCAATGGATTTCATCTCCTGATCAGTAGAGTTATAAGTTCACTTTACAAAGATGTGAATACTGGGATGCATAAAAATTCATAGCTATTTAGGTAATCAATCCATTAAATCTACCTTCATTCTTCTAGAATAAGTTAATAAATTTATTCTACATGCTTCCCCAGACTTTACCCCTGTCCCTGTCTATTATATTTTTTAACCTAATGTGTGTTTCAAAGGACATACAATTCTTCTTTATTTAGTTTGAAAAAAATGCATGAATGTGTATTGGAAATATTATAAAGCACCTTCTGAATTAATAAACTAATGCAATATATAAAGCATATATGTATATTTTTTTGTTGGTGAAATGATTAAACAGTGATTAAGTTGTTGCAGCTAGGACTGAAAGAGATAGATATTTAATTGCATACACAAATAAGAATCATGACATCAATATTTCTGCCCACTTTTGGAAATTCATTTTGGCTCAAACTAATCAAAAGCACAAATCACTACCACAATAATAATGATAACAATATCACTTGGTTGATCCATGTGAAATTACTAATACTCAACCATCTGACCTATAAAATCATAGCCATTTTTATGCTTCAGCCTAAAAACAATAAAGCAGTGCCCTTTTTTTCCCACTACCAGTGAGCCTGAGAAAACAAGGCAGTGTTTATTTTGGGCAGTAGGACTGAATGACTGAGTGGAACAAGGAACAGGCCCCTTGCAGAATTTTATTGCAGGGTGTAAACCCTTTCAGTCCTAAATTGATAAAGATATAGACAGAAAATATTTAAAATGCATACAATGAATTTGACTATCCCTAACAGGGCAGCAGCAACAGAGAACGTAAAGAAGTTGATAGGCAGGTGATTATAATGACAAAATGGGAACTCTTGGTGTGCAACACCTCTTATATCATCATGGCTCAACATAGTAATAATCTGCTGAGAACCATGTGCTATGCTATAACTGTAAACAAAATTTGCTAAGAGAGTGAGAAGAGGCAGGGACTAATACTGTGAAGGGAGGCTCCTGATCAAGAGGCCTAAAAATTGAGTTATAAATGCAAGTACTGACTCCATATTTGTTATTGTTGGGAAATCTTGCCAGAGGAAAAGATATCTTCTCACCATCATTGAAGATGAGTAGGATTTTGAAAGTTAAACTAGGAAGAGGGAGCAACATAGACAATGGTTTAGTCCACTGTGGCTTGAGTAAGGATTGCACAGTAGCAGTGACTGTGTTTCTTCAATCTTCTGAATGATGATAACTAACTGTATTCACTGCTTATTATGTACTTTGTGTGTATTATGTTGTTCAGTTCTCCTCAAAACTCTGTGAGTTAGAAACTATTATCTCCATGTAATAGATTTAGAGCAAATTGATGTTTAGAATACTTGAGTAACTTGCTCAAAGTCACATAATGATAAATTGGCGAAAAAGCAAGATTTAACCCAGGATACGTGATGGGCTTTTAGCCATTACCTTATCAACATTTTTTTTTTTTTTTTTTTTTAGCCTACTCTGGTCAATCAATTTCTAGTATTAGAAATTTTTTGTTTTGGTTTTAAGTGTTTATTTCTCTATACTAGACGTTGATGCATCTTTGCCTCTTGAACATTCAAAGGCAATATTTTAAACGTTATAGATGCTTAATGAATATTGTTGGATAAATCGGTATTCTAAAGCAAGGGTTGGCAATCTGTGCTCCTACAAACCAAATCCAGCTTGATGCCTGCTTTTGTGAGTGGTTTTATCACAGCCCAGCCACTCTCACTTATTATCTATTGTCTATTACTGTCATCACAAAACAGCAGAATTTCATAGTTGGGACAGAAACAATAGGACCAGTTAAAACCTAAGATATTTACTATTTGGCCCTTTCTAGTAAAAGTCTATAAAGACCTATTGTAATGGAAAGAAAGGAAAGAAATCAACACTCTGATATGTTAAATACTTCTCATTCTTTGTAATATTAGGAAACTTTTAAAATTTGAAATTCTAGCATCTAATTTGGATATTTTTATTGCCCATCATTATTTTGTTAATCCACTCTTTGAACATCATAATTGTTTTCACTGGTAGAAATGATGTGTGGGTACTTTATGTGCTTGATGTGTAGGTAACTTTATGTGCTTCATTTCATTTAATCCTCATATGATCCAATGGGTAGTGAGCATCATTCTCATTTCATCAACAATGGAAGCAGAAGTCAAAGGGTTAACCTCCACTTACTTACCTAAGTGGAGGAATTAGAACTTGAACTCAGCTGTCTTGGATTCTAAACTCTAAATTCTATTTTCCCTCTATAGCTTAAATTCATTCTCATGTGGCAAAAACACACTGATTAATTGCTTAGGAACATATAGTACCCTTTATTTTAAATATCAGCAATCATTTCCCATCGTTATCGTATAAATGGGACCATCCCATTAATACTTGGAAAATGTCAAGTCCTAAGAGGTCGGATGATGTGTGCGCCCAACCATGCAGTAATTTACAAGAGCAGGCAGGGAGAGGTAGCATACCTGCACTTTAAGGCATCACTTCTCAGTAAACCTGCCTGGTTTGTAACCTCAGTGTCATAGCACCTTACGCTTGGACAGTTTCCTAAAGATCATTTCATCTAACACCCTAACCAAGGCTTGGATTCGTCCTTAGTATTTTTGGGCAGTAGCAACTGGGTTCACATTAATGGCATACTTAGTCTGGTCCAGA
Organism: Rhinopithecus bieti; assembly: GCF_001698545.2. Taxonomy (NCBI): domain Eukaryota; kingdom Metazoa; phylum Chordata; class Mammalia; order Primates; family Cercopithecidae; genus Rhinopithecus; species Rhinopithecus bieti. The sequence goes on along the minus strand of NW_016805238.1, from coordinate 1,311,762 downwards.
TACTGTGATAGATGTTTAATATGCTTCACCCCATTTAATCTTCACAGCACCTCTGGGAGATAGGAATTAATTGCAGACAATAAGGAAACTCAGGATCAGTAAGATAAAGTCGTTTGCCCAAGGTCACATAACTGATAAGTGGTGAAATTAAGCTTGAGAGCCACACTGCCCAACACTAAAACCCACCTGTCCTCTTCATCACAATCCCCATGAGCAGCCCATTACCCTGAAGTATTTATGGACAGCCCAGCAAGACCCTTTGTAAACTCTGAGAGACAGTAGAATCATAGGAGTGACTGTAGCTCACAGTTTTCCTAGTGGGTGACAGTAAATATATTTTTTATAAAAGCAAATATGCGCTTGGGAAGTACTAATAACATGAAAGTTATAAAAGAACTTAAAATCTCTCAGCCACCAGTTGATTCGAAATAAGTGGTTAACCATGCCTCTCTGCCCAGATGTTTAATGGAAAAGTCACTTCGTCTGTGACTTTGAACAAAACCAACCAGCCACAGGGCAAGGACAGTAATACTTTCCAGGTACCAGCTGATTATCACCCTAGCACTATATGCCCACCTTATATACCCTTATATGAGTAGGAAAATGTCATTGAATAAATACCACATTTTAACCAAGCATATCCTCAAGATGACGCCCCCCACCACTCCCCAGCACGCTGGCATACACATACAAACACACATACACTCCTAGCTTTGTCTCTCCAACACAATCCTTTCTACCTGATGGGACGTATGCAGCACTAAATAGCACACCACCTGAAACCTTGCAGCATGATGAGTCTGAGGAAGTGAATAAGTGATCAACTGTATAGGAAAGAAAGAGGAGAGGTGAAAAAATTAGAAAATAAATAATTATTGACAATCATTGTATGCTTATTTTAAACACTATGCTAAGTGCTACACATCCATTTATGCCATACAACTTTGTGAGGTAGCATTTTTATTGTCCCTGATTTCAGATGACAAAAGCAAACTTTAGGATTAACTCATCTAAGTTTACAATGAGTCAGGATTTGGATTCTATATGCACTTTTAATAATGAAATTACAAAAATAAAGGAGGTTAAATTAAAATACACACACATAGGCACACACATGCTTGTGTGCACACAGATTTAAAAAGCACATACACCCTGAAATGGAAGCCTGTGAGAGTGCCAGAGACAGCCACTACCTCTTGCTGGAGCTTTTCAAGAAAATTATACTTTCAGAGAATCTCCTGGGCTGTGTAGTTCATTTCTGACATCTCCCCCAGGTTTCTGACATGATTTTCGGACTGGGCTTGAAACTTTCTATTTCTCTCCATTTGCAGCATTTTCTGCTGCAGATTTATCTTTTGATTTGCTTTTGTCTGCACTTCAAGCATTCATTTCTGGCCATTCTCCAGCTCCACTCCTGCTCCTTCCCACACACCTTACAGTATCAACTCAAAACACTGACTCAGGGCTTTTTTGAGCTCCCTGAGGGGAAAAAATACCTTCACAGAGGGTTCTTGTGTGGACTAGAGATAGTGAATATAAGTTGAAGGCAATGAATAACAGGTAGCTATTATGAATGTACAAGCAGGACACTTCTATCTCACGTAAGTTTATATTTTACTTTAATTGTTGAGAAAGCCCTGGGTTGATGTTTTCAATTGGATGTGGTCATTTAAGGAGCTGATTTTATAGCCTTAAGTATTCATTGAGTCAAGAATTATTATGGCTGCATTTTTTGTAAAGGCTGAATAATTTTATTGCCATCAATGAGACTGGTAGCTGAGGAAGCTGAGGCAATGATGAAAATAATTAAATCATGTGCTTCAGGGCACAAAGCAATCAAGTACAGATGAATGGAAAACAATTTTGCATTCCTCTCTGATCCTTTAGAGCTTCTTTTATCACCCCCTCCACTCTTCCGAAACCCAACACCACCTACTGGCTGAGAATATGGCGCAACAGTGCCTTTCACCAGAGGCTTCGTGAGCTGTGGTTGCTGTAGCCAAACAGGATAGGGTCCAGGCAGCCCAGATGATGAAGTTCTGCCAGAGACAAGCTTTATTTCTTTGGCTCCCCTCCTCCTTTGACTGACTGTGTGAGGACTTCTAGTAGCATTATTTATTATAATTAATAGTTTCACTTCACTGATCAAAAGCTGCTTCCAAATCTGATCCAAGGACAAGAACAGTCCCTGAAATTCATGAATCTTGACATTACAAGCCCCATAAACCTGGAATGAGGAAAGGCTGAACTTGTGTGTAGTAATGCCCTTGGTGCACTTTTGCAGACCACAATCAACTTTCTGTACAGAGAAGAGGAAATGTCCGACTACATTCAGGAGCCTTTGATGTCGTCTCCTTCCTTACAGCTCTCAAATCGAACAATGCTCTTCTGTCTTAAGCTGTGGCTATCTCTAAAAATAGTCTCAGAGAAAGGCATCCTTGTAATTGCAACATATGCCAAACTACTCATCTCCAGATGATTAAAAAGAGCAAACTTAATTACCTTGTGATATCAAATAGGCTATACTATTATCATGTCATGTTACATGAAGGCTATAAGAAACTCTATTTCAATATTCAGTGTCTTCAGTATAATTTAGAGATGACATTATGTTTAGACTTGTCACTCTCCAGCACTTACAAAAATAAAAAAAGAAATAAAAATAATAATCTTCAATGGGATAGGCAACTAAGTTCTATGGAAGAGAAGATTACCAATTCATAGTTTCGTAAGAACCATTCCAAAGATATGTTTACTAGTTATCTTTTCATTGGTTAGGGCTCAGCACGTAAAATGTAAGTGACTTGAAGGCAACCCCATTATATTATACCTGTTTCCTTTGTCTTTGCAAACTTATAGCTCCACTCAAATTTAATAGTCCATAGATACTAGTTGATTGATTTACTGATTTGCAAAAGACATGTTGTGCTCCCCTTTATCCTCAGGCTCTTCCTGATGTGAGTGTGAACCTCCTTCACTGGCCTAAATAGAGAAAAGAGACAGGAGGGATATGAAGAGATTCAACTAAAGTGGAGGTGTGTGTTGAGGAGGTGGGGAGAATCAGCATAAGCAATCTATTAAGGACACTGGGAATTAGTGAAACATTCATCACTCACATTGACTTTCCACTGGGAAGCTGCTGCAATATTCCCTTGCCCCTTCCCTGCACAACCCTTCCAGTAGCATCCCATGTGAATTATGTGGATATTGCATGGCCCTGACACTAGCATACCTTTGCTTCTTCCACGAAGACTTAGTTTTCTGAGAGGGAAGGCTGTGAGGCTGTGAGAAATTCTCTTTAGTCCATAGATCTCCAAAATATAGGGATAGATTATGCTTTGTGATTTAGAATAGTGTTACATTTTTATTTAAGTTATCAGGAACCTTTTGTATTTGAGACATGTTTCAGAAAAGAATAAATCAGTATTTCTTTAGAGACATCAAAGATTTTTTATATTTTTCTATGATATCTAATTCAGAGATAGAGAACCTTATCTGCTTCTAGCTAATATGCTAGATCGTCTTTTCTTAGTAATAATGGGAAAGCTTCCAATTGGGAAAAACTGTCACCCCGTTTCACACATAATGTATGAGGAAATGTTGAAATTCCTCTTCAGTAATCTCTATAGGAGAAGACAAATCTAATCCTCAAATGATTCAATGGTTACTTATTGAGTTTCTAATATAGATGGGGATGACTGCTTAGAGAGTGGGAAGGTGCAAAGTTATAAAGAAGGTTTAAGAAATGCTTCCTGTCTGCAGGGAGCTCATAACTTCGTGAGAACAGAATACATAAATGTATAAGCTTATGGATTTATTCAAACACCTGTGCATCTGGCATTCTCAGTCTTAATAAGTTGCAATACATTCACACAGCAACCCAAGTCAGAATACCAGGAGTCACCGTTGACTCCTTTGCTCTCATTCCCCCATGGCTAGCTGCTAGTCCCAAAGTACTATAGATTCTACCTCCTTAATAGCTCTAAATAAATCTCATCTACAACATCCTCCTGCCTTAGTTCAGAATTCCATCTTGCCTTAATTCCAAGAATAGCCTCCTAAGTAGTCTTTTTATGTCAACTCTCAAATACCTCCACCTCTCCAATCCATTCTCTACACTGCAACCAAGTTGATCTTTCTTAAATAAAGCTTAATTAACATTGTAATTTCCTTACTTGTGCAGGATAAAATGTGGATAATTTAGCTTCATATATAAGGCCTTTTGTAATTTTATTTCTGCCTGATTTTCTAGTTATTTTGTCATTCCATAATAATGTATGCACTCCAAAAAGACTAGGTCAACAGCTTTCTTATGCACCGCTGTATCCTTCAAGGCCTACCAGAGGATGTTGCAAGAATTGATGCTGATGATTTGGAATAAAGAAATCCCTAGCTCCAACAAACTAATCTATTTATTGTTTCATGAATGACCCATGCTGGTGCTGTCTCAGAGTCTTTGGCTATTCTTTTGCCTCTCCCAGGAATGTTTTTCTTTTTTTTTTTTTTTGAGACGGAGTCTCGCTCTGTCGCCCGGGCTGGAGTGCAGTGGCCGGATCTCAGCTCACTGCAAGCTCCGCCTCCCGGGTTTATGCCATTCTCCTGCCTCAGCCTCCGCAGTAGCTGGGACTACAGGCGCCCGCCACCTCGCCCGGCTAGATTTTGTATTTTTTTAGTAGAGACGGGGTTTCACCGTGTTAGCCAGGATGGTCTCGATCTCCTGACCTCGTGATCCGCCCGTCTCGGCCTCCCAAAGTGCTGGGATAGGAATGTTTTTCTTAAAGACAGACTCAATCCAAGCACACTTTCCTCCTGAAGACCTTTGCTGTTCCTCTTGGCTGGTTAAGATTCCTCTCCCTTTGCTCTCATACCCTCTAGTTAGCTCTGTTACAGAACTTGCTTCATTTTCTGTGATAACATTATCTCCAGGTTCCTTTGGTCTGAATGCTTCTTGACAGCTGGGCCTCTGTCTTATTTGATTTTCTATACCCAGTGCCACCATTGTTCTTCACCAAAAGTATGCACTTGATGAATGTTTAAAGAACATATGAATGAGTTGTATGAATAGACAAATGCATAAAAGGCAGTTGATAAATTAATGGGTAAATATACTGAATGGAACAGCTATGCAAAGCAGTATAGTATATATTATTAAATTCAGGCATGCAAAGGAGAATACAAGCTCCCAGAAGGAAGATGTCTCTCTGGCTTAACTCTTTGGGGATGGCTCATTATAGTTTACCAGGGACTTTGGAGTGTTAAGAGAACTACCTAGATCCTATTCTCTTCTAACTTCAATTTAGAAAATTAGATAGTCAATATTCTCTAAATATTCACACATTACTCACTTAACTCATAACCCAAAAATGTGAGGATTTAACAAATTAAATATCCCCAAATTTTCAAATTGATTACACATTTCTCAAATCAACACTGAAATTCTCATAAATACTTTTAAAACCTTAAAAGGAAACAGAAAATATAGAGTGAATAAAACTAATCAACATATTTATGCTATAGCAATGGGTTTTAATTTTAATTTTTATTTTTTTACTTTTTTTGTTTTAGTATTCCAATTTTAACTCAGATTTGTGTTTATTCCTAGGAAATTTTCTTCCTAATCTAGTGAGACAAATGACTGCCTCAAGTCACCTGAGGTTACCAATATGGACTGAGACTGGGAACAAGAGTTTTGGATGTGTTTTCTAAGGTGATTCACTCCTTTGTGTGGCTGGACAGGCCCTCTATTGTATTTTTATTTTGGCCATGACATTGGTAAGTGTCTAATTCCTCTAGAAAGTACTTTTGCAAGTTTATTCTGAATGCCCCTCTATTATAATTTTGCGAGTCTATTCTGAATGCCTTTGTTACAATTCACACAAGCTATTTTGTTGTAATTGTTGTTATTGCTTGCTTTGACTCAAGTCTGGCCTGGTTTGGTTAAATCGGAAAACCATTCTATTTGATTAATTGAAATCACAACTTTTTTTATTTCATTAACCATTAAGCCCTACGGTATTGGAAATAATGTTTCAGGCCAGGTGCGGTGACTCCCGCCTGTAATCCCAGCACTTTGGGAGACCGAGGGGAGTGGATCACAAGGACACAAGTTTGAAACCATTCTGGCCAACATGGTGAAACCCCATCTCTACTAAAAACACAAAAATTAGCCTGGGTATGGTGGCAGGTGCCTGTAATCCCAGCTACTTGGGAGGCTGAGGCAGGAGAATCACTTGAATCTGGGAGGCAGAGGTTGCAGTGAGCCGAGATCGCACCACTGTACTCCAGCCTGGATGTGAGAAAGAAAGAAAGAAAAGAAAGAAAGAAAGAGAGAACGAGAGAGAGAGAGAAAGAGAGAGAGAAAGAGAGAGAGAAAGAGACAAAGAGAGAGAGAAAGAAAGAGAGAAGGAAAGAGAGAAAGAAAGAAAGAAAGAAAGAAAGAAAGAAAGAAAGAAAGAAAGAAAGAAAGAAAGAAAGAAAGGAAAAGAAAATGACGTTACTTTCTACAGTGCCAACATCATTGTCATCACCATAACAAATCTCTTCAACTTCCCTATTAAATGCCTTTCAAGATTTTGTTGTATCTTCTATATGGTCTCAGAAACTAAAAACAGTCTACTTCTTCCTCTAGATCACTGGTTCCTCTTCTTCCACTGCCATTTCCATCTTCTTTGTATTTTCATCAGTTTTCCTTTCTCTACCTTTTATGATTTATCTCTTCCTGTCCACTGAATCCTTACCTTCATTCTATAAAATGTCATAATTTTTTACATAATTTCAAGATATTATGTGATTTCTTTCACATAATATCCTAAAAAGCACTTACTTTTAAACCTGCTACCTCAATTTACCATCCCATTTCTATCTTTCAGCACCAAACCTACTGAAGGATCTGTTTCCTATTGCCATTATAACAAATTATCACACTGGACCCCTTCCTTACACCATATACAAAAATTAACTCAAGATAAAGACTTAAATGTAAAACCCAAAACTATAAAAACTCTGGAAGAAAACCTGGGACATACCATTCAGGACACAGACATGGGCAAAGATTTCTTGATGAAGACACCAAAAGCTCTTGCAACAAATACAAAAATTGATAAATGAAATCTAATTATACTAAAGAATTTCTGCACAACAAAACAAACTATAAACAAAGTAAACAGACAGCCTACAGAGTGGGAGAAAAGTTTTGCAAATTATTCATCTGACAGAAGTCTTATGTCCGCATTTGTAAGAAACTTAAACAAATTTACAAGAAAAAAGCAACCCCATAAAAAAGTGGACGTGAACAGACACATTTCAAGAGAAGACATACAAATGGCCAACAATCATATGAAAAAAGTTTAACATCACTGATCATTAGAGAAATGTAAATCAAAACCACAATGAGATACCATCTCACACCAGTCAGAATGTCTATTATTAAAAAGGCAAAAAATAACAGATGATCATGAGATTGTGGAGAGAAAGGAATGCTTATACACTGTTGGTTGGAGTGTAAATTAGTTCAACCGTTGTGGAAAATAGTGTAGTGATACCTCGAAGACCTAAAGACAGAAACACCATTTGATACACTAATGCCATTACTGTGTATATGCACAAAGGAATATAAAATTATTCTGTCATAAAGACACATGCATGTGTATGTTTCCTGTGTCATTTTTCACAATAGCAAAGACATGGAATCAACCTAAATGCACATTAATGATAGACTGGATAAAGAAAATGTGGTACATATACACCATGGAATACTATGACTATGCAGCCATAGAAAGAATAAGATAGTGTCCTTTGCAGGGACATGCATTGAGATGGAGGCCATTATCCTTAGCAAACTAAGACGGAAACAGAAAAACCAAATATCACATGTTCTCACTTATAAGTGGGACCTAAATGATGAGAACACGTGGACACATAGAGGGGAACAACATACACTGGGGCCTATCAGAGGATGGAAAGTGGAATGAAGGAGATCAGGAAAAATCACTAGTGGGTACTAGGTTTAATACTTAGGTGACAAAATAATCTGGACAACAAACCCCTATGACAAGTTTACCTATGTAACAAAACTATGCATATACTCCTGAACTTTTTAATAAAAGCTAAAACAATAAATAAATGAAAACAATAAAAACAAAAAAATTAAAACACACACACACAGACAAATTACCACAAACTTACTGTCTTAAAATAACACAAATTTATTATCTTGTAGTTCTGTAGCTAGGAAGTGCAAAGTGAGTCTTACAAGGATAAATATCAAGGTGTGGTCAGGGCTGTGCTCCTTCTGGAGGCTCCAGGGGAGATGTCATTTTCTTGTCTTCTACAGTTGGGAGTGGGGACCTGCATTCCTTGGCTCATGGTCCCCTCCTCTATCCTCACAGCATGTCCCTCTAAACTCCGCTTCCACCATCACACTCCTTTTGCTGACTTTGACCCTCTGGTCTCTCATTTATAAAGACCCTTGTGAATATACTGAGCCAAACTGGTTCATCCAGGATAATCCTCTCAACTTAAGATCTTTAATTGAATCACACATGCAAAGTACCTTTTGTCATGTAAAGTAACTATTCACAGGTTTTCAGGATTAAGATATGGATATCTTTTGATGTCATCTATTCTATATACTATGGGGGAGAGCCTATATGTGCTAAAATAATGTATGTTAACCGCCTGACACTTAGTAGGTACTCAATATATATGAATTCCATGAATGATAAAATACGGAAAAAACATGTTTGTGACTGTCAGGTTACAGTTTTCACAGTCAACTAAAATGATACAAATTATATAAATCCAAAGTTTTAAAATTATTGATGTAAGTATAGTCTGAGAAAATTCTGGAATGTTTTATGTACATGAAATTCCAAGTATCCCGTATTCTCCAGCAGGAAGCCCTTTACACTAGATATTTTACGGAATGTCTTAGAAGAATACAGTGTCAGTTCTGCTAAGAAATAGTTACTCATCTCACAATTCTGTATCCAAACCCATAGCAAAACTTCCACACCTCTTCATCTCCACTGCCACTATGTGACTCAAGCAGCCCTGATTTCTCTAGAATTTCCTCCTTATACAATGGTATTCTCAGTACTCCCCATCAGTCTGATCCCCACCCACATTCGGAGTGATTATGTAACATGTAACAGAGTTTATACGCTCCCCTATTTAAAACATTTCAGTGGCTTTCCATTTTTCATAAAATACAAAATATTGAGTCTGGCCTTACAGGTTTTTCGTGGGCTGGCCCTGCTCTTCCTCAGTAGCCCTACTGAGGGACACATCTGTTTACATGTATCACCTTCCTTATCTTTAAGTATCCACATTCTACAAGGCCCTAGGTAAGCCTTTACATGAATGTTATTACCTCTGCAAGAATAATGTTCCCAGTTAATCTCAACCTGGCTAATCACTATTATTCAACCGTCAGCTAAGCATGATTTCTCAGACTGGTTTCTTCAATTCACCATCATTCTCTCTCATGGTCCCCTGACATTCCCTTTAAGAATTAACTGAACTTGTAATTGTATTTTTATTTGCTTTGCTATTTATCTCTCTCCACCACTGGTCCATATAACTTCGATTAGGTGCAGAGATATTATCTTCTCAGTTTACCTCTATATACAATGTCCTTAATGCAGTATTTGCATAGTGTGCAGTCAACAAATATCTTGAATATTAAGTGTGCTTGTTTAGTGCCTGTACACTCCATGCAGACAGATATGATGTTGGCTTCCTTCACCACTGCCTCCGCCACACATGCTCCTACACCTGATATATAGAGAATGCTAATAGTTGCAAAACAAGTGAATAAATAGAACAAGGAATTCTAAACAGCATTCTACTTAAGATCAGAAGACGTAAATATATTCCCAAGGGGAAAATTGAAAATTCCATTTTTTGAAAATCTGGACCAATTGTGGAATGTTTCCCTATAGAATTTGGGAAGATACTCATGTCTCACTACATATATGCAATGTTTCAGGAGAATGTTTCATATGCCCATCTGTAAGTTTCATTCAGGCAGGGTTGTCCTTTCACTCCACCTTGGGGAAGAGGAGCTCCACCACAGGGGACAAAGCTGTATTTGGAGGGCCTGGGTTATGCAGGAGGAATCTGGTGGTTTCACCCTGATAAGAAAGGAATAAAAGCTCTTGCTCCCAGTAGCAGCTTCCTTTGGATTTCCCCGGCTTGAATAGATTATCTCTCTGTTCTTTATTAGCCTCTACTAGAAATGCGTGCCTGGGGGAAAGGGTTGGGGGGGACTACCTAACACTCGAGACAGGGTTTAACGTTGAGAGTTTGGAACTACTCACTTCAACCTGGCTCTGCCCTGAGAGGTGAAAAAGAGGGAATTCTTGTGGTTTCCATGGGGTCCATCGATTTCAGGATCATGGAATAGACCTGAGAGTGAAAAAGGAGTCCTGTAGGGAGAGTAAGTAATTACCTGTCTGATTTTGTCTTCTGTACCTACACCTTCCTTAGGGACCTTGAAAAGGTGACTCTGGCTATTGTGGATGGAAAACTACTCAACGACTTTTTAAAACATCTCTCCACCGATGACCATGACAGCTTCCACACCATTCTCTACACTACTGTCAGTGTGATCTTGCCAAAAGGTGAATCTCATGACACCAAACCCCCACTTAGAGCTTCTCCTTGTTCTTAGAATAAAATCCAAAATCTGCATCAAAGCCTGCAAGTCCTCCCCTTTCTCATCACACAGCCCTTTCCCTCTCATTTTCCATGTCCTCTTCATGCAGGGTGTCTTACCACTCCTTGAAATGCACCATGCTGTTTCTTCCCTAGAATGTTATTCCCATGTCTTTATTCACACTTGCTCTTCGCTGTACCTGGTCCAATCTGTTAAATCAAATTTAGCCTAAAGCTGTCTCCCTTAGGTTTTTTAAGTCTGACCAAAAGGTTTCTCTATACATCGTGAACTATAACCTAAATGCAGTTCTATACAGATTGTAGTCTACTCTTGTGTCAATCACTGAGTTTTGGCCAATCAAAGGTGGCCAACTGTTCAAACTGATTCAAATAAGGCAAACACCAAGCTGTAACCAACCCAGCTGTTTCTGTACCTCACTTCCATTTTCTGTATGTCACTTTCCTTTTTCCATCCATAAATCTTCCACCATGTGGCCAAGCTGAAGTGTCAGAGCCTGCTCTGGCTCAGGAGGCTGCCCGATTCGCAAGTCGTTCTTTGCTTAAACTATTTTAAATTTAATTCAGCTAAAGCTTTTCTTTTAACAGTTCTCTTTGGTGCTCTCTTGATATCTACATCTCAGAATAATATCACTTCTTCTGTGAAGTCGTTCATGACCAACCCAGCCCACCGTCAGGAAAGATCAGATTCCCTCTGGCATATCCTCTAAGCACTTTATACATTAGCACTTACCAAATATATTTAAAGACCAAATTCGTAGTTCCTTGATTAAAGCCTTTCTAAAAACTAAAACCCATAGGTTCAGATAGTATAGCATTCTCATTCCACCACATATTGCCTAGTAGCCATTTCTTACAGTGTATAAGCTCAATCATTATTCATTGAAAGATTATCTGAATGAACAGATCTGATTGTGGGCATTAACTGCTATTTGATCTTGAGCTAAAGATCACTGTTCACATTTGAACATTCTGGTCATCACCATCACTTATGCTGTACTGCTATGACCTGAATGTCCTCCAAAATTTGTGTGTTGAAACTTTAACCCCACTGTGGTGGCACTAAGAGGGGGTCCTTTGGGGAAGTGATTAAGTCATGAGGGCTTCGCCTTCATGAATGGTTTAGTGAATTGTATTAGGTTGGTGCAAAAATAATTGTGTTTTTTGCCAGTACTTTTAATGCCAAAGGCCACATTTACTTTTGCACCAACCTTAATAAAAGGACTGGAGGGAACTGGCTTAGGACCTTCTTTCCTTCTGCCCCTTCACCATGTGAGGACACAGCATTCATGCCCTCCAGAGGACAGGGCAACAAGGCACCATACTGGATGCAAAGGCCAGGACTTCCATAGACACCAAAACTGCTGGTACCTTGATGGTGGACTTCCTGTGACTAGAATTGTGAGAAATAAATTTATGTTCTTTAAAAATTACCCAGTCTCAGCAACTATGACAGAAAAGATCATCACCCAAATGGCTGATTTAACTATCTCCCAGGCCCAAACCATTGTTTTTAAAATTTGACTTAAAACCAACGATAACTTGTATCAATGTAATTTTTCCAACTCACCTATCCTCTCATCCTTCTTTGTTCTGAGCGAAATACTTCTCCACTTCCTAAAACTTTCATTAATATATTGGGTTTCAATTCTCTCCAATATGTTAGTCTCCAAAACCGAACATAACACTAAACATGATGTGATTCTCCTATACAGAACAGAGCTAACTTCGCCCTCATTTGATATTCTGTAACTCTATGAATTCAACCTGAGGACTCATTATGACCAAAGGTGAAAGAACAGTGCATTGAGTAAACTTCCACGTGTTTTACTTATTACAGTTTTAACATCTTATTCTTTGGCCTTACTTTATGGACAGATTAAGTTTAAGAAAACAACACCAAAATGGGAAATTTGCAGAAACAAAATTTTCCTGTCCATATTACCTTTAGGCAAAGATATTTCTACTTCCTGCTTTCCTTTTTAGAACTGCAACACCTGTCAGGGCAAAATTTAGTTATTTGACTTTATACTTAAAAGAAATCTGAGTAGGCGTTACACTTCTCTCTCTCTCTCTCTCTCTTTTTTTTTTTATGAGACAGCGTCTCACTCTGTCAACCAGGCTGGAGTGCAGTGGCATGACCTCGGCTTACTGCAACCTCCACCTCCTGGGTTTAAATGATTCTCCTACCTCAGACTCCCTAGTAGCTGGCACTTGCCACCTCGCCTGGCTGATTTTTGTATTTTTGGTAGAGACGGGGTTTCACTGTATTGGTCAGGCTGGTCTCGAACTCCTGACCTCAGGGGATCTACCTGCCTCAGCCTTCCAAAGTGCTGGGATTACAGGCATGAGCCACTGCACCCAGCCTACACTTCTCTTTAAAGTCCTGTTGCATCGTGCCGCATTCTCTTTCTGTACCTTATGCAAAGTAAGAGATGTCAGTGGCATATGGAATCAGTCTTAGGTAAACCTTCATCTCTGTAAGTTGTCAGATGGAACAGTTTTTATAAATAAAATATTGAAATGGAGATTAAAGAAAGGGAGAAGGAGGGAAAGAGAGAGAGAGAAAGGTGGAACTGAGTATATAAAAATGTTAGAACTGCCATCATTTCAACTTATGGTAACATCTTCTAAAGATAATTTAACTTTGTTAGTACCTGTCTAAAGATGTTAGATGTCTTGGTCTCATTAGTCAGAGACAAAACTTTGAGACTTTCCCTAGTAGGTAAAGCAAATTGTATATTCCTTTGATAGTATACATGCGTAATATACATATATAATGCATATTTATGCACAAAATGCCTTATTTCACTGATAGTAGTTTCTGCATTTTTCCTAAATCTTAATGCCTATAAAGATTTGTATTTTTTTCTTGATGCAAAATTATAATTTTACAGTGTAATAAACAAAGTCATTTTTAGATAGAGACACTTCAGAGCTGTGTGAAACTCCTGAACAAGGCCCTGTTAAAGTTATCACAGGATATCTTTTAAATATACTTTAATTTTCATAATGTTTCTTTTTATATTCTCTCCTCTAATTTGTTACCCAGCTATACTTTACTTTTCTCTATGTGCAAGGTAAAGTGCATGAACAACTAAAGTGAACTAAAACTTATGAAGACTGTGCTTCTCAGCTCAGCCAGAACACTTGGTAGTAGCATTAATGAATGTTTGAAAGCACAAATCATGAATCTGTGAGAAACGAAAAGGAAGACAACGTTTATGGAAGAGGAAAGAGGGGTGTTTCCCACTGCATGTTCCCACTCAGTATGCCCCTTAACCCCCAAGTATATCACTACAGAGATAGCATTTGTCATCCGCAGACACCAGAAACAGCTCCAGGACTGTATATATTTCTCATCTCTCTCCGAGCCTCCATATTGTTTATCAAAAAGCATGGGGACGAGGAACTTCAAAGGGAATTCTTTCCTCAGATCAGCTCAGTGGGAGGCTGAGAGGGACAAGGAACAAGCTCCTGATTAGTATTTATTGAGTGCCAAGTGTTTCCTCAACATTGTATAATACACAGAGAAAGACATGGTCCATGCCCCATGGGGTTACCATCTAAATAGGATCGATGAGGTGAGGCATAATTGGCTGAATTCTTCCCCTGTGTTGATGACTTCTCCATGGGAACCCAAATCGTCCTCTGTGGAGACTGGTGCTATTCAACCAAACGTTAACAAGCGCGTTATGTCCTCTGAGAGCCTGGCACAGTCAGCCCCCTCAGGAGGCAGAGCTCTGTGTTTGTCATAACTGCCTCGTATTCAGACTCCCTCCCCAGACACTGTCTTCAATGGCCTCGGCTGCAGTCGGAAGTCAATAGATGGCTTTGTGGATGATCCAGGAGAATCAGGAAGACCCTTATTCTGGAGACAAAAGCTCAGCCTAATACTTGCAGAATTGCTCTCCTGGCTGCCATTTTTAACATATCACTTCAATGGCTACAGCTCCCCAGTGGTTCCACTGTCTCTTCCTACATGAACTGGAGACTTGTAATGCTATCCTCTTAATGGCCAGATCATGCCCTGGCAAGCCTCAAAGATTCTCATGTCCTAACCAAGGTGCCTCACAAGCCTAGGAAAATCTATTTCTTCTTTCCCCACTACATTTTCCCTTCTTTTTTTTGTTTGTTTTCTTTTCTTTTTTCTTTCTTTTTTTTTTTTTTTTTTTGAGACGGAGTCTCACTCTGTCACCCAAGCTGGAGTGCAGTGGCATAATCTCGGCTCACTGCAGCTTCCACCTCCCAGGTTCAAGCGATTCTCCTGCCTCAGCCTCCTGAGTAGCTGTGATGACAGGTGCCCACCTCCATGCCTGGTTAATTTTTGTATTTTTAGTAGAGACGGAGTTTCACCATTTTGGTCAGACTGGTGTCGAACTCCTGACCTCATGATCCACCCACCTTGGCCTCCCAAAGTGCTGGGATTATGGGCATGAGCCATCACGCGTGGCCCATTTTTCTCCTTCTATATAATGCAACTGAGAAACTGTAAAAATTAATTCACTCCTTGTAATCTCTTCCATCTCACAACCTACTTCTATAGTTTCATGATAAAATTTATCATGTCTAAATTTTGATCTATTTTGGCTTACTTTGACTTCCCATTTTGTCACAAAAGTATTCTATCTGTATCTGCAGCTGAGGAATGGGTTAATATGATAAAACCTGATATAATGCCCTTGTGGTAGAATCCAGCAACTATTTTCTGAGTTTTCCAAGAAGTTCTCAAACAGTCCAAAACAGGTTAATGATTTGTTGTTGTTGTTTTATTCTATTCCAACTATTTTTTTTCTAAAATTTCTTCTATTATCTTCTGTGGCTTTTTTAAGTCTCTGAGTTTAACCAAGCTAGAGGTAAGAACCATGGATTAATGCAGGCTAGGGAGGGCACAAAGCTCTACACTATTCCAACATCATAAATCCTGGAGCCAGTGAAGTTGCCTGAATTTTGGTTAGTCAGATGCTGCAGCTGCCAGAAATGGGGCCAGTGAGGCTGTCTTCTGTCATAACAATAAGCTATCTGTTTGCTAGTCAATATGTTAAGTATTTAACTAGATAGAGCCACATGGAAAAGGCTGATATATCAGTAAATGACACAAAATTGGAAGGACTCATTAAATCATTCAAAAATACATACTGAGAATCAATTATTCTCCAAGTGTAATACAGGTGCTAGAGATTCAATGGTAAGCAAAAATCAGACATTATCTCTCTTCTCTTAAGACTGCACACTCTAAAACAGAAGATAAGGTTAACGATAGAAACATACCTAAAATTGCAATTCTGTTAGGTTCTGTGAATGAGGAGTGCATAGTCTTAGGAGAGTATTACAAGGACTCTGATCTTCCCAGAGTGTCATGGGAAACTTCCCTGGAAAGTGATGTCTGAGACTAGATCTGAGAACAGGATGGCATTAAGCAGGCAAAGAATGAAGGGAAGAACCAGCCATTCAAGGAACAGCATGCCATGGGCGAAGGTGCCACTTTGCTAAGGAAGAGAGAAGTAGTGACAACTTTTCTGAGTCTGCATGTCCTGATCCTCAGATGGCATGTCCTGGACCATTCATCCCTGGCTCCCATCAATAATATATAAAAGTTCCCTTTTCTCTACACCCTCACCAGTGTTTGCTGTTATTATTCTCTTTTTCTTATAACAGCCAGTCTAACTGAGGTGAGATGGTGTCTCACTATG
The DNA here is from genome assembly GCF_001698545.2 of Rhinopithecus bieti. NCBI lineage: Eukaryota > Metazoa > Chordata > Mammalia > Primates > Cercopithecidae > Rhinopithecus > Rhinopithecus bieti. Next base: position 1,295,395 of record NW_016805238.1, on the reverse strand, counting down.
GTTTTGACTTTTATTTCCCTATGATTAGTGTTTTTGAGCATTTTGTTCATATACTTGGTTATTTGTATATCTTCTTTTGAAAAATGTCCATTTAGATCACTTGCCCATTTTAAATCAGATTATTTGTTCTTGTCCTTTTGTTTGAGTTCCTTGTATATTCTCAATATTATTACCTTGCCAGATGAATAATTTGCAAATATTTTGCAAATTTTTTTCTCATTTTGGAGGTTGTCTCTTTACTCTGTTGATGTTTAAAATGTTAAAAAATAAAACCCACATAACATTATAGAAAACAAGAAAGAGAATTCATATTACCCATATAAAATATATTCCTGGATCTAGATCTGGATGTGATGTGTGTGTATGCACATATGTTTGTGTGTGTGCATGTAGGTATGTATGTGGCTGGTGTGTGTCAGTATTCAACACTGACATTATTATTGTCATTACTTTATTTCATACTCACTTTTCATTTTTCACTGGAGAGTATTTTTCTCAGGTAACAATGTACATATCTATATTTAGCCAAAGAACATACACATTTGTTCTTTCTGGCATCCATTTGCCATCCAATTAGCATTAATTCTCAGAAATTAGATGCTATTTTACGAAAACAAAATAAACTTCCAGTGTTATCTTAAAAAGTGAAGGGAAATTCATCCTTTGAATAATGAAGGGTTCTGGTTAATGTAGAGTTACATGTTACCAAAGAGGATTGGCAGTTCTCTGAAGGAATAATTTTAAAGAGTTCATAAATAAGGGCTTCTTCAGTGTCCCTAAAATGCTGTTTATTTCTCCATAGATGTTCCATTTACTATGAACTCTCTTTACATACCACCAGTCCATGACTTTGAGTAACAAAGCTGCATTGACTCTTAGTAATTTCTTTTCTTTTCTTTTTTTTTTTTTGAGACGGAGTCTCGCTCTGTCGCCCAGGCTGGAGTGCAGTGGTGCGATCTCGGCTCACTGCAAGCTCCGCCTCCCGGGTTCACGCCATTCTCTTTTTGTATTTTTAGTAGAGACAGGGTTTCACTGTGGTCTTGATCTCCTGACCTTGTGATCCACCCGCCTCGGCCTCCCAAAGTGGCCTATCAAATTTAAAATAATTAGAAAACAAGTTTAATTCTAAGACTTTAACTCATACACCGTAAAAATTCTCTTATGATCCATTTAAGAATTTACAATGTCTTAAGGCCATGAAGTAATTCCATCAAAGATGACCCAGTAAGACTTTTACATGCATTTTTTCTTTAAATAATGAAAAAGAAGGGAGTGCTATACCAAATTTTGTGCAAAGTACAATTTCTACAATACAGCCTATCAGTTGCCTTTTGATATATTTCTCTTTCTCTCTCCACATACATATAAATATATATATTTACACACATACATATTATATATTTTATATATGTATGTTTTACATGTATATGTGTGTGATTGTGTGTGTATTTCATAAGAAAGAATTCAGATCCTCTTTTCTAAATATAATTATTTGCATTTTTGCCTTTTGTATTCTGAACACAGGTGAATGGAACCAGTTACCCTAAACCATCACAGCTACTTCTGGTGGATGACACAGGGCAGATGAGTGAGTTACAGCACTTTGTCGATCTTAGTAGCCACTCTGCTTTCACCCTAGAGCTGCCCCCAAAAGTCACCCTGCAGGAATTGCAAAGCCATCTGTTTCCCATTTCAGTCTGCTCACAGGGCAGTGTTCTGTTTCAGCTTTCTGTGGGCTGGATCCGACTGATGACATTTGAGGTAGCTGCGACCCGTAGTGATGAGGATCGCAGAAGATGATGGCCTTGTTAAGCACATCTCATTTTAGACAAACTGCGAGTGGCATTTTGTTTATATGGTTCATTTCGCCAACAAATTAGATTTCAAATTGATTGCTTTCTAAAATGGCTTTGTTCATCAATTCTGAGACCAGGCAATTACAATCAGAATCCTAGTAATTAATGGTCTCCTATATTAAAAATGTTTTTTAAACAGCAGAGCAATCATGAACTTCAAGACAATGTAAAATCTATTCTTCACTTTTTGGTCTCTCTCAAGCACTACGGGGTGTAGAAATGAAATAAAGGTCTTTGCACAAGCTTACTGTGAAAGACCTGACAGCACAGAACAAAGCTGCCTAAGCCACTTAGACCCCTATATCACATAGTTCCTGAAGACCCAGGAGAACACAAATAAAAAGTTTAACATATTGGACCAATGGGTATCTGGAATGGCATCGTGAATGAATATCATTTGAATTATTTTACTCAAAAAGCAGTTTCTGGCAAATAGCATTTTATTTTTTTTAATAGTAAGCAGTGACTAATTTAGTGGAATTACTACTCATTATTTAATTGTATCTTTAAAAGTAAGATTATTTTTTAGATTGCCTCTCTGAAATCAAATTAGAAATTGAAGAAAGATGAGAGAGAACCTTTGTGGGTTTTTTAAAGTTTTGGTGACCAAGGTTTTTAATACTTCTAGCTGCACCTTCTTACTGCCTGGAGTGGCAGAATGCTTCTGAGTCTTTGTAGACTCATCATTGGTTTCAAATTCTACCTATACCACCAACACCAAAAGTCCTGATGAGTTTTGGATAATTGTCATACTCTTTCTACTGTAAACTAAAACATAAATGCAGATAACCACAAAAGGCAAATGTATAGCTTAATTAATTACTATTAATAGAAACTAACCAAGGCAAGAAATAGCCTTTTGCTCATTATTAGAAAAGCCACTTTCAAGAGCTGCATTCCTATCATATCCTTTTCATCTTTCATCCTCCCCTAAGTAACCATTATCCAAAATTTTATAGTGATCACTTTTCTGTATTTAAAAAAATAGTTAAATCATCCAAATGAGTATCCCTAGACTTAGATTAAGCCATTTCTCCAGTAATTCAATAAGTCATTTCATTTCTCCAAATTCTAATTCAGAAATCTATAAAACTCACATCCTTTCACTTTCAAATGTGGTTATCTGTGTGTGGACCTAGCTCAGCACAGACAAGGTGCTCATCCATATGTTTCTTTATTCTTAAACCTTTATCTAGAAAGACAAGATGTTTTGCAGAGAAGACAGCATCGACAAAGGTCGGACCCCAAAGGAAGGGGAGGACCCCATGAAAGTTTGCATAAAAGAGTAACACAACGAATTCAAACTTGATTGGCATACTATGAAAGAAAATCTATAAAGGGGATTTAATCACTCTAGCTAGTCATGAAAATGTCAATTCAGAAATGAAACACTTTCAGTCTTAAGCACTATAGAGTCTGCAGCCTCCAGAACTCAGGTCTTTTAAAAATCTCAGCTCTGACTCTAATGGATGGTGTGACATCTGGTGAACTACTTTAGGATTTGGGATTTCTGATTCGAAAAGAAAAATAAATTGTCTTTTAACTCAAGCCTTTCTCCACATTGTGTGAAGATGGAGAAATAAATCTCAAAGACAAAGGTACTTTCTAAAGGTCAAATCGCAGAAACTTAGATGTTCTGGTTCCAGTTCTGATTTTTTTTGGACCAACACAAGTAGGTTCTCTTCAGAAAGATTGTGTTTATTCTTTATTTCCCTTACCCAAAAGCTTGTAGTGGTTTCTTGCACCTACTAAAAAACGTCCAACAGTTTTTATCAGGCATTCTTATCCAACGTGAGTCCTCTGACATTGCTTGGTAGTGAGATCACACTTTCTTCCATTGGTTTTTTTTGTTTGATTTTTCAGAGGGAAAGTATATTCTAGCAGTCCTCTTCTCCCATTAATGAGTCGAATTTTTTGAAGTAGATTCTTTGGTTGCTGAGCAGAATTGTGACATGGGGACTGTGGGAACAGAGCATCCTTGAGACTCTGAGTCTGAGGTAGTATGTGTTGGGGCTTACCAGGAGAGAGTGCCAGGTAGAAGGCCAAAGTGCTGCCAGAGAAGCGTAGGATAAGGTATGTTAACATCAGCAAGAGATTTGAAGAGAAACGAGTGGACAAAGAGGATATCCATGAAGCCGTGGAGTGCGTAGGTAGAGTGTCCGCTGAAGCCTTCGGCTTTGAATTCCTCACATTGTTGGTAGGAAGATTCCATTTCTTGTGTATGTCTTGTGGGAATCAATGGCCCTGGAGCTGTTGGTCAAAGACTAGGTGGTGCTTCAAGCCTGATTAAGGGACACAGGTACCCACGTGGGATCTGGACAATGCGTAACTTCCAGTAGACCCTCCTTTTATCCCTTTATCTATGCTCTTCACTGCATAAAAATATTCTTTCCTTTCTGCATTAATATAGGTATGAAAGTATAATCAATTAATGCCTACTATACTAGCAGTACTGTTCAAAAACTTCACACGTATTATGTCATTTAATTCTCATAATACTGTATAGTACTGTTATTATCCCTGGTTTATAGATGAGGCTCAGGAAGATTAAGTAGCTTGCCCAAGACCTATGCTATAAGTTATAAAGTGGGTATATGAACCAGTCAGCCTGGCTCCAGGGCCCATGCTCTTAACCACTACACTCCTCAGCTCTTTAATATCATTCCTCTGATATAAAGATGTCTGTGGCTGACAACTGGAAATGTCTGAAAATTTCAAGAGGTTGTAAAATGTGAGTGTTCTATATGAGACTGTGAATTACTTAAGGCTAGAGGTTTGAGGCAGAGGCACCTGATAATAAAAGTTTGAGGATGGTGTCTGTCACTTCTGGGCAGAGGACTGGACTACAGGCTCTCTTCCTTCCAATCTTAAAAGTTTATAATTCAAAAAAATGTGTGTCATTCTGTCATTTTAACAGAAACTAATATTGTGTGCACATAAAAGACATTTAACAAATGCCATTGGATCATTTGATCTGGACATCAAAATTACACACACACACACCCCAATAGCACTATTTATAGGATAATGCTAAGAACGTTATGCATGTCTTAGTAATGGCACTCATTTAAATTCCTGTCTTCCTACAAGGATATAGCAATCCTTTCTATAATTTAAATTCAAATTGACAATATTCAGATTTCTCATTAGAAACAATAATTTTCTGACAAATGAGTCTCCATTTGCCCAAAGAGCATAAACTCCAATATTTCCTTCATCATCAAGCAAAATTTATACTTTCTTTCCAAATTAATACCTCCATTTCTATTCAAAAAACAGCCATGTTACATAAGGAAACTAAGGGCTTACATCTTTGAATCGGTTTAATGTCTATTGCACTTCCTTCTCTTGGGTTTTTAAGATTTCTAGAAAGATAATGCAAATTAAATTGTGTGAGGAAGACACAAATGCCTCTTTCATTCATAATAAATTGATCTAAAAAGCTTACTGATCATCCTAATGCTACATCTGGACTTGGTGTTATCACATGGAAATTCATTACAGAAAATATACTATGCAGATTAGGATGGCTAATGCAGCATGCAGCTATAATTTGTGTTATGATTTAGAATTATACTTTCTCATCTAAGTGAAGATTGCTTTGACAGGCATTCATCAGCTACCTCCTGTTCTGGCATTTGACTCACAGTATTTGGAGCAAATATTTATAAGAAATACCTACCCTGTAAAAGGCATGTTCATGAGGTCATATTATTTGCCTAATTCCAGCAAACTAAACAGTACTTTGTTCTACATCACATTATTTTATCCAGCTACCAAGAGAAACATTCGCTCATTAACAAGCAAATTAAGTTTCCATATCAAATGGTAACTAACTCATGATCCTCTAAAGTAGTCTTGTCCAACAGAAATAAATGTGAGCCCCAGATACAGGTCACACATGTAACTGTAAATTTTGTAGTGACATTACAAACAGTAAAAAGAAACAGATGAAAGTAATTTTAATAACATTCTGTTTAACCCAATGTGTGCAAAAATATTTTTATCTCAACATAAGATATTTGACTTTTTCCTTTTCTTTTTTTCTTTTGTAATAAGTCTTTGAAATCCAGCATGTATTTATTAACAGCACATCTCAATTTGGACCAGACACATCCAAAGGCTTCATAGTCCCATGTGACTCACCAGTATTTTAAATCCTGGCTTCATCACAAGCATTAACAAAGAGAGCCAGTGGTTCCTGTACTAGACAACACAACTCTAAGGGCTACATTTTCATTTAATTTATCATAAATTGTCAGTCCCTACTTATTTCAGCCCTTTTCCTATTATAAGCAATGAAAGTAGCCACCTAAGTAAGATTCAGCCTCATTCAACCCTAGAAAAGTGAGAAACAATTCTGGCAGAATATTAAAATTTCCAGCCATAATAATAAATGAATTAAGAAGTAGTCTAGACTTTAACCATGCAAATTCTCATACTTTAAGGAAAGAGAACAAGAAATGTTCTCAGTCTCCCTTAATCTTATAGACTGCAGATGGCTAATCAGTTAGGCTAGTCCCTCCCTGCGTACCTTCTCTTTGATACCAAGAGTATTTGGTTTTTGGTTTGGTTTGTTTCTTTAACCTGCTAACTATGCCAATGTATCCTAGTGGAGCTCAGCTCTGTAGAACAGAACGCCACCTGCAGATGACAAAGGTTAAAATTCTTAACCTAACTCTGCCTTCTACATTCATTCCCTGAATCCTGCTGCCCTCAGACTCAACAGGAAAGAGAAATATATTTAATAAGAGAACTCTCTGTGCTACACAGAGCTGTATATAGCCTGCGGATGTTCTCTGTACAACCTGCACAGTGTTATTTCATTGAATTATTTGTGAATATTTAACAATCAATTTTTTTGTGTGTAAAAAAATAGATCTGTTGACTCCAAGGCTCAGTTCTTGCGTGGGATCACAGAATCATAAGCATCTAACCCAACTCATTCTTTGGAATTGTGATGCCCCTTGCTGGGTGTGCTTGTGTTATTGGATTTGGACCGCTGAGTGCAGCCAGGGATAGAGTCAAGGCTTTCCATCTTACTTACACTGCTCATGGCTCAATGTCAGTTTGTCTCCTGCCTCTGGGCTGGCACCCTGACAGTAAAGACACTGATGACTTGGCTTGCTGTAATTATTTTTCCTTGGTCACCAAGTGCACATGAAACAAAGCCACGATTAATCTCTGCTGTAGAACTTATTCAAGAATCAATAGTCACTCTGCTATTGAATTGTATATGAAGCGAAGCACTAACCTAACAAAGAGACATGTATGTTTATCAGTATTATGTACAAAATTGTATTGGATTGGACAGTGAATATTCAGTTTGCACCTAGCAATTCAATAATATAGGTATAAGTAATTTTTTTGAAAGTTGTGCTTCCTAAACTTCATTTTCTCCCTAAATCCTCAAACTTTCCCTCATTCAGTTTGTAAGAAAATCTCGATTATTGAATTAATGCCCCTATTTTGGTTACGCTGCTTGTATTGGTTTCCTAGGACCACCATAACAAATGATCACACACTGGGTGGCTTGAAACAATGGTAATTTATGTTTTCTTTCTTTCTTTCTTTCTTTCTTTCTTTCTTTCTTTCTTTCTTTCTTTCTTTCTTTCTTTCTTTCTTTTTTTTGAGGCAGAGTCTCACTCTATCGCTCAGGCTGGAGTGCAGTGGCGCAATCTGGGCTCACCGAAAGCTCCACCTCCCGGGTTCATGCCATTCTCCTGCCTCAGCCTCCCAAGTAGCTGGGACTACAGGCACCCGCCACCACGCTCGACTAATTTTTTGTATTTTTAGTAGAGACAGGGTTTCACCATGTTAGATAGGATGGTCTCGATCTCCTGACCTCGCAATCCGCCTGTATTGGCCTCCCAAAGTGCTGGAATTACAGGCGTGAGCCACTGCAACCAGCCGGTAATTTATGTTTCCTGAGATCTGGTGCTAGAAGTCTGAAATCAAAGTATTGGCAGGATCACACTTCCTACAGAAGCTTGGGGGAATCCATTCATGCATCTTCCATCTTACTGTATTTTGTTTAAGATTTTTGCAATTAGACATTGGATTGAAAAAGACTTGGGTTCCAATCCTGACTTCATCATGTACTAGCTGCATAGAGTTATACAGGAGCTGCACCTCTGAGAGCTTCAGTTTCTTGACTGTAAATTAAGTTTAATAACAGAAATCACCTCATAGAGTCATTAGTGGATTTAAGTGAGATGATGCTTATATGTCACTTGAAACAGAGGCTAGCCCATGGTAAGTTTAGAATATATTCACAATATTTATTATTAGGGATATAGTTTTTAGAGTTATCTCATATAAAGAAGAATAGTGAGTTCTTGGGAACTGTGTCTATAATTTGATCTCTATTAGTATGCCATGATACACAAACAAATGCTTAATGCAGCAAAACTTATATTAACTGAAATCCATGTAATTATAATTAAATCATATCTATTATTTAGGAATCAATATACAAAACTTTTATGCAACTTTCTACCAAACTATTACTTCCTATTCACTATAGTGTAACTATACTGATTTCTAAAAAAAAAAAAAGCATCAAATTCAAGAGGACGAATATACTATTCAGCTTGTATATGAGTATGCCTGTTACAAACTGTATCTTCCTTGATGAAACAACTTTAATTCCCTCTCATTGGTGAATATATATCAGATTACCACAGTCTGTGTAATTCCATCTGCCTCTAAATTCTTCTCATACTTAATGTCTTGCCAGATATTCACAATGTATCACATGGAGCCATTATTTTCAAACCGTGGTTTGTGATCTATGAGTGCATTATAGAACCAATTCAGTGGATGGCATAGAAAAGATTTTGAAAAAGGAAACCTAATAGAATGCAATGTAGTACAGTACAGTACAATACAATACAACACAATACAATACAATACAATACAATACAATACCACAAGTAGAACGAATGAGAATAAGTATTGTTTTGTGCAACTTGTTTCCATTTCATATGTACATTTGCATAAATATGTCTAGATGTTCTGGTAGATAATGTAAAATATATATTTCTCAGAAGTTGTAAGTATTCACTCAATAACATGCATCCATTACAGACATTGTATATGTATATTCCACATTGTAATAAATCACATTGTTTTGCCTCAATTCTTTTTCATTTTTATTTTTTCAACTTTTTTATTTCGAAGAATTTCACACCAAGAGAAAACTGGAAAAATAGTAGGATAAACACAATATATATACTTCATGTGGATTCACCACTTTTTAATATTTTTATGCATTTGGTTTCTCTCTCTCCACACACATATATTATCATTATTTTAATTCCTCTTCTTCTGAACCACTGAGAGTACGTTACAGGTATAATGGCTCTTAGTCCTGTAAATACTCTGTATGTATCTTCTAAGAACAAGGATATTCTCTTGACCTAACTATAGTACAATTACCAAATTTTAAAAATTTAATATTAAAAACACTCTAACATACAACACGTATTTAGGTTGTGCCAACCTTCCCATTCATGTCCTTTACAATAACACCTTTTTTTGGCCAAAGATTCAATCTAGGATTATGCCTTGTATTAAATTTAGCTTTGTAGGTTTCTTTTTGTTTGATTTTTCAGAGGGGAAATATATTCTAGCAGCCTCTTCTCCATCTAATGAGTCGAATTTCTGAAGTAGATTCTTTGGTTGCTGAGCAGAATTGTGAATGGGAGACTGTGAACCAGAAGCATCTTGAGACTCTGAGTTGAGGTAGTATGTTGGGGTCTACCAGGAGAAGGGTAGTAGAAGCAATGCTGCCAGAGAAGCCATGGATAAGGTATTTAACATCAGCAAGAGATTTGAAGAAAACAGAGTGGATCAAAGAGAGATCCATGATGCTGGGTTAGGTAAAGTGTCCTGAACCTTCCTTTGAATCTCCTCACATTGTTTTAGGAAAATATCAATTTCTTGTGTATGTCTTGTGGGGAATCAAGTGGCCCTGAGCTGTGTCAAAGACTAGAGTGGTGCTTCAAGACTGGCATAAGCACACAGGCTACCCACGTGGATCTGGACAATTGCTAACTTCAGTAACAATTGCTAACTCAGCTCACTGCAAGCTCTGCCTCCCGGGTTCACGCCATTCTCCTGCCTCAGCCTCCCGTGTAGCTGGGACTACAGGCGCCCGCCACCGCGTCCGGCTAATTTTTTTTTTTTTTTTTTTTTTTTTTTTTTTTTTTTTTTTTTTTGTATTTTAGTAGAGACGGGGTTTCACCGTGTTAGCCAGGATGGTCTGGATCTCCTGACCTCGTGATCCGCCCGTCTCGGCCTCCCAAAGTGCTGGGATTACAGGCTTGAGCCACCGCGCCCGGCCCTTGTATGTCTTCTTTAGAGACTTGTCTTCAGATCACTTGTCCTTTTTTTAAGTCAGATTATTAGATATTTTTTCCTATAGAGTTATTCAAGTGCCTTGTTAATCCCTTGTCAGATGAATAGTTTGCAGATATTTTCTTGCATTCTGTGGGTTGTCTCTTCACTTTCTTGATTGTTTTCTTTGCTGCGCAGATGCTTTTTAACTTGATGTGATTTCATTTGTCTATTTTTCCTTTGGTTGATTGTGTTTGTGGAGTATTACTCAGGAAATCTTTGCCCAATCCAGATGTCCTGAAGAGTTTCTCCCATGTTTTTCAATAGTAGTTTCATAGTTTGAAGTCCTAGATTTAGGTATTTAATCCATTTTGTTTTGATTTTTGTATACGATGAGAGATAGGGATCTGGTTTCATTCTTCTGAACATAGATATGCAGTTTTTCTAGCACCATTTTTTAAGAGATCATCTTTTCCTTAGTGAATATTCTTGGCACCTTTGTGAAAAATGAGTTCACTGTAGGTGTATGAATTTGTTTCTGGGTTCTCTATTCTGTTCATCATCTATATGTCTGATTTTATGCCAGCACCATACTGTTTTGGTTATTATAGCTCTATGGTATAATTTGAAATCAGATAATGTGATTCCTCCAGCTTTGTTCTTTTTGCTCAGGATAACTTTGGCCTTTCTGGATCTTCTGTAGTTTCATAAAAATTTTAAAATTGTTTTACTCTCTGTGAAGAATGTTATCGGTATTTTGATAGAAGTTGCTTTGAATCTGTTGATTGCTTTACGCCAGGGCTGTTCAATCTTTTGGCTTCCCTGGGCTACATTGCAAGAAAAATAATTGTGTTGGGCCACACATAAAATACTCTAGCACTAACAATAGGTGATGAGCTTTCAAAAAGTCACAAAAAAACTCATAATGTTTTAAGAAAGTTTATGAAATTGTATTGGGCCACATTCAAAGCCATTCTAGACTGTATGTAGCCCATAGGCTGCAGGTTGAACAAGCTTGCTTTAGGTAATATGGGCGTTTTAACAATATTGATAGTTTCAATCCGTAAACATGAAATATCTTTGAATTTTTTGTATGTCCTCTTCAATTTCTTGCATAGATATTTTATAGTTTGCATTGTAGAGTTAGTTAATTCTTAGATATTTTGTTTTATTTGTAGCCGTTGTAAATGGGATTACTTTCTTGACTTCTTTTTTCAGATTGTTCACTGTTGGTGTATAGAAATGCTATTGACTTTCGTATGTCGATTTTGTATCATGCAAATTTACTGAATTTATTTATCAGTTCTAACAGTTTTATGGTGGAGTCTTGAGATTTTCCCAAATATAATATTGTATCATCTGCAAATAAAGATAATTTGATTTATTCCTTCCCAATTTGGTTGCCCTTTATTTCTTTCTGTTGCCTGATTGCTCTAGCTAGGACTTACACTAGTATATTGAATAAGAGTAGTGACAATGGGCATCCTTGTTGTGTTGCAGATCTTAGAGGAAAGGCTTTCAATTTTTCCCCATTAAATGTGATACCAGCTATGAGTATGTCATATATGGCTTTTATTATGTTAAGGTATGTTTCTTCTACACCCAGTTTTTTTATGGGTTTTTATCATGGAGGGATGTTGAATTTTGCCAAATGAGTTTTCAGCATCAATCGAAGTAATTGTGTGGATTTTGTCCTTCATTCTGTGGACATAATGTATTATGTTGACTGATTTGCTTAAGTTGAACCATCCTTCCCTCCCTGGAATAAATCCCACTTGGTCGTGATGAATGATCTTTTTAATGTGTTGTTGAATTTTCTTTTAGTTTTTTTGGGGGGATTTTATATCAATGTTCAGAAGGGACATTCTATTTTCTGTTCTATTTTCATGTGTTTTTGTCTGGTTTTGGTATCAGGTTAATGACGGTCTTGTAGAATGAGTATGAAGTATTTCCTTCTCTATTTTTCAGATAGTTCGAGGAGGGTTGATATTAGTTCTTCTTTAAATATTTGGTAAAATTAAGCAGTGAAGCCATTGGGTCCTGGGTTTTTCTTTGGTAGGAGACTTTTTTATTACAGCTTCAATCTCATTATTTGTTATTCATCTGTTTATGTTTTGTATTTCTTCATGGTTCAATCTTGGTAGATTGCATGTGTCTAGAAATTTATCCACTTTCTCTATGTTGTCTAATTTTTGAAATATAGTTGCTTATAGTTGCCTCTACTAATCCTTTGAATTTCTGCAGTATTGGTTGTTTCCTTTTTCATCTCTGGGTCATCTCTTTTTTTTTCTTAGTCTGGCTAAAGCTTTTTCAATTTTGTTTAATATGTTAAAAAGCAGACTCTTTATTTATTGATATTTGGCATTGTTTTCATAATTTCAGTTACATTTATATCTTCTCTAATCTTTTTTTCTTCTACTAATTTGGGGCTTGGTTTGCTCTTGCTTTTCTCATTCTTTAAGATGTATCATGAGACGGTTTATTGAAATTTTTCTACCTTTTTTTGATGTAGATGCTTATGGCTATAAATTTACCTCTTAGTACTGTTTTCACTGTGTCCTATGGGTTTTGGTATGTTGTCTTTCCATTATCATTTGTTTCAAGAAATTTTAAAATTTTTTTTCTAATTTTCTTCATTGACCCATTAGTCATTTAGGATCATATTGTTTAATATTTGTGTGTTTATATAGTTTCCAAAATTCCCCTTGTTATTGATTTCTGGTTTTATTCCATTGTGGTCAGAGAAAATACTTGATATAATTTTAAATTTTTGGATGTTTTCAGTCTTGTTTTGTGACATAATGTACAGTCTATCCTTAAGAATGCTCCCTGTGATGATGAAAAGAATGTGTGTTCTACAGCCATTGCATGAAATGTTCTGTAAGTATCTGTTAGGTCCATTTTGTCTCCAGTGCAGATTAAGTCCGATGACTCTTTGTTGATTTTCTGTCTGAAAGATCTATCCAATGCTGAAAGTGAGGCGTTGAAGTCTCCAGCTATTATTGTTTTGGGTCTGTCCTTTTAGCTCTGAAATTATTTGCTTTATATATCCGGGTACTCCAGTGTTAAGTACATATATATTGACAATTATATTAATATATGTTGTTATATAACAATTACATTCATATGTATTGTTATATCCTTTTCCAAAATTGACCCTTCATCATTATATAATGACAGTCATGTCTTTTTATAATTTTTGTCTTGAAATCAATTTTGTCTAATATACATATAGCTAGCTACTCCTGCTCTTTTTGTGGTTTCCATTACATGAAATATCTTTATCCATCACTTTCTTTTCTATATATGTATGTCTTTATAGTTGAAGTGTGTTCCTTATAGGCAACATATCATTGGATTTTGTTTTATTATCCATTTAGCCACTCTGTGTTTTTTTAATAGGAGTGTGTAACCCATTTAAAGAAACTTAAATTATTAGATGATGGTTAGATAATTATCTATGATTAATATAATTATCATTAGGTATTATCTATCATTATCTAATAATCAATTTAAGGCCATTTAACAGTAGATTATTGATAATAATTGATAAGGATTGATTATTACGTCATTTTGTTATTTATTTTCTGGCAGTCTTGTGGTCTTCTCTTCCTTCTTTCCTTCCTTTCTGTCTTCTTTTTAGGGAAGGTGATTTTCTCTTGTAGTAGGTTTTAGTTCCTTGCTTTTAATTTTTTTCTATCCGTTGTTGAGGTTGCCAAGAAGCTTACAAATATCTTACAATCCATTATTTTAAACTGATTACAACTTAATACTTATTGCACAAACAAACAGAGAAATCTAATAAAAACTCTACACCTCAATTTCATCCTCCCACATTTTGTTTCTATTTCTATCCTCTTGTACTCTCTGTCTGAGAAGTTGTAGTTATTTTTGATAGGTTACTCTTCACACACCAGAATTACAATGTTATAATATGCTGTGGTTTTTCTTTGAACTTACTAATATCAATGAGTTTTGTATCTTCAGATTATTTCTTATTGCTCATTAGCATTCTTTTCTTTTATGTAGAAGAATATTCTTAACATTTCTTGTAGGAGAGGTCTGGTGTTGATGAAGTCCCTCAGCTTTTGTTTGTCTGGTAATGTCTTTATTTCTCCTTCGTGTCTGATGAACATTTTCAGTGGATATGCTATTCTAGAATAAAAGTTTATTTTTCTTTCAGCACTTTTAATACATCATGCCACTCTATCCTGGCCTGTGAGGTTTTCATGAAAAAGTGTGCTACCAGATGTATTGGAGCTTCATTATATGTTATTTGCCTCTTCACTCTTGATGTTTTTAGAATCCTTTTGTTACCATTGACCTTTTGGAAGTTATTTATTAAATGCCTTGAGGTAGTCGTCTTTGAGTTACTTTTGCTTGGTATTCTATATCCTTCTTGTACGTGGATATACACATTTTTCCTTGGTTTGGGGTATTGCGTTACCCTTTGAGTAAACTTCTTACCCCTATTTCTTAACCTCCTCTTTAAGGCCAACAACTGATTTGCCCTTCTGAGGCTATTTTCTACATCTTGCAGGCATGCTTTATTCTTTTTTCTTTTGTATCTTCTACAGCCTGCCTTCAAGCCCACTAATTCTACTTGATAAATTCTGCTATTAAGAGACTCAGTGGCATTCTTTCGTATGGCAGTTGCATTTTACAATTCCAAAATTTCTGCTTGATTCTTTTAAACTATTTCAATCTCCTCATTAAATTTATCTGATAGGATTCTGAATTCCTTCTCTGTGTCATATTGAATTTCATTGAGTTTTCTCAAAACAGCTATTTTGAATTATCTGCCTGAAAGATCGGCCGGGCGCGGTGGCTCAAGCCTGTAATCCCAGCACTTTGGGAGGCCGAGACGGGCGGATCACGAGGTCAGGAAATCGAGACCATCCTGGCTAACACTGTGAAACCCCGTCTCTACTAAAAAATACAAAAAACTAGCCGGGCGAGGTGGCGGGCGCCTGTAGTCCCAGCTACTCGGGAGGCTGAGGCAGGAGAATGGGGTAAACCCGGGAGGCGGAGCTTGCAGTGAGCTGAGATCCGGCCACTGCACTCCAGCCCGAGCGACAGAGCGAGACTCCGTCCAAAAAAAAAAAAAAAAAAAAAAAAAAAAATGTCGTATATACCTGTTTCTCATCCCTGGTGCCTTATTTAGTTCATTTGGTGAGGTCACGTTTTCTGGATGGTCTTGATGCTTGCGTATGTTTACCATTGTTTGGGCACTGAAGAGTTAAGTACATTTTATAGTCTTTGCAGTCTGGGCTGATTTTATTTATCCTTCTTGTGAAAGCTTTCCAGGTATTCGAAGGGACTTGGGTGCTGTAATCTAGGTTTTTGGTCACTGCAGCCATATCTGCATCAGAGACTACCCTGAACCCAGTAACACCATAGCTCTTGCAGACTTGTAAAGGTATCACCTTGGTGGTCTTGGATAAGATCCAGAAAAATTATCTGCATTACCAGGCAGAGACTCTCGTTCTCTTCCCTTACTTTCTCCCAAACAAATGGAGTCTCTCTGTTTGTGCTGAGATGGCTGGAGCTGGGGAAGGGGTGATATAAGCATCCCTGTGGCCACCACCACTGGGACTGTGCTGGGTCAGATCTGAAGCCAGCATAGTACTGGGTCTCACCCAAGGCCCACAGTAACCACTGCTTGACCTACATTCATTCAAGACCCTAGGGCTCTACAATCAACAGACAGCAAAGTCAACCAGGACTTTCAGGGTAGTAAGTTCCCCAACTCTTGGGCAGATCCAAAGATTCTGTCCAGGAGCCAGGGCCTGAAAATGGAAACCTTAGGAAACGACTTGGTGCTCTATTCTACCATAGTTGAGCTGGTACCCAAGCCACTTTGTTGAACTGAGAATTAAGTTTCTGACACATGAATTTTGGGAGACACACTCAGACCTTAGCACTGCTTTTGTAACGCATATGTTATAACATGTTATTCCAAGATAAAATTAATCTATAACACAATCTATTTCATGTACACGTATATTTTAAATTCAAACAATTATTCCTATATGACTAATATAAAGTGAGAGTCAATAATAATTTTTTTTTTTTTGAGATGGAGTTTTGCTCCTGTTGCCCAGGCTGGAGTGCAATGGCCTGACCTGAACTCACTGCGGAGTCCACCTCCTGGGTTCAAAGGATTCTCCTGCCTCAGCCTCCTGAGTAGTTGGGCTTACAGGCTCCTGCCACCACTCCCAGCTAATTTTTTGTATTTTTAGTAGAGACAGAGTTTCACCATTTTGGTCAGGAGGGTCTCAAACTCCTGACCTCAGGTGATCCACCCACCTCAGCCTCCCAAAGTGCTGAGATTACAGGCATGAGCCACTGCTCCCAGCCGATAATAAAATTATATAGCAAATTAAAATGTATAATCAGTCAGATATGGCCACACTAGAAGATATGATGCAGTAGTCAGATATTTGCCAGATTCTGTAGAACTACCTCAAGAACACCAACTATAAATGCTAACAGGCAACATTGCCATCAGTGAGTGATCTTCCAAAAAGGTGAACAGCTTTATATGCTTGACCTGGTTGGGTAAAATGCCCAACTGTCCCCACTGCAGAGAAACTCTACTCATCATCTCTTCCAGGCATTGGAAAAATTTTGTGTGACTAGACTATTCTTATAGGCTGACCCTCTACCTGGTGGACTCACATAAAACTCATTTCATGCCCTGTGGTGAAGTCTTTCGTAGGTCTACAGCTCCAAGTATTCAGATTTTCTTAAAAAAGAAAAAAATAAGATAAATTCATGAGATCATAATCCCAAGGCATTCTAGGGTAAAACTGAATCACACTGAAATCTACATTTTGATTTTAAATGTAGTTTTATTTTTTTTCTGGAAAAATGTGAGATCCTTTTCTCTATTGTGGTTTTTCCCTCTTTTCTAACATCTAGCCAGTGGATTGAAGATACAAGGAAAACCAAAAATCTGCTGACATAATTTTTTTTTTTTACTATAATATTATTTTTCAGGAAAAAAGTTAAAAGAGGGAAGAGAATAATATCAACAAAATATATTTTCCCTTTTTTCTACTTAGAGATTTATGCTTAAACTTTATTAGAAACATGATAAAATTTTAAAAGATGTTCCAGTGAAGAAAGCATGGGGTGTGAAGTCAGAGACCTGATGCTGAATCTCAGGTTTACTATTTAGTTGATGTGTGAACCAAAGACAGATACTCAAACTCATGAGTCTTAGTTTTCTTATCTCTAAATTATGGATGTTTTAGTCCATTTATGCTACTGCAGTAGCATAATGAGACTGGGTAATTTTTTGTAAAGAAATGAACTTTATTTCTCACAGTTCTAGAGGCTGGGAAGCCCAAGTAACTGACAGATGTGGTGTCTGGTGAAGGCTGCTCTTTGTTTCCAAGATGGCACTTAATTGCTGCATCTTCTGGAGGGAACAAAAGCTGAGTCTTTACATGGAGAAAGGGACAGAAAACAACAACAAAAAAAAATGGTTGAATGCTGTAGGAAGCCTCTTTTAAAGGCCTTAATCGCATTCGTGAGTAAGGAGTCCTCATGACCTAATTACCTCCTAAGGTGATTAGGTGCATTTACTGTTCTGTACACAATATTGTACACAACCTCTTAATATTGTTGCATGACAGATTAAGTTTCAACATGAATTTTGGAGGGACATATTCAAACCAAGTAGTGTAATAATACTTATGTCATACGGTTACTGTGAGATTTAAGTAAAGTCAAGAATTGAAAGTACCCTGTGGTAGATGGAATAATTGGCACCAGTCTCTCAACCCCTTCTCCCACCTACAATTTGCCATGTCCTCATTATGGGTAGAGTGTATTTCCCTTCAGGTGGACTTTGAGCTTGTCTGCAATTGGCTTTGGTTAAGTGACATTTGGGTAAACATGAGAGATATGCCAGTTCTGAACCTAAATCCTCAGAGATCTTGTGTATTTATCTTTGTTTCCTTGCACTCCTGCCATTGTCATGAGAAGAGCTTACCTCAACTAGCTTACTAGTTGAGGTAAAGAGGAGGAAGGTAAGGAGGTAAAGGAAAATGAGAGACATAAAAGGAGGTAAGTTGCACTTGCCACATCACTGATCTGCAGCTCGAAGTACAGCAGCCCAGTATAGCCTGGCCTAGATCAGCAGAACCACCATAACTGACCAGCAGATCCATGAGAAAAATGACTATTTCAAGCCACTTTGTGTTGGGATAATTTGTTATACAGCTATATTGCATCATGAGCTAAATAATACAGTGTCCAAAACTATAGCTGACACAAAATAGTTATTTGATAAATATTGGTTCTCTAGTAATATAATAATATGTAATTTGTCATTTTGATCTGCACACAAAAAACACAGGAAAGACTCCTTTTATTTTACATGATTTGTTTTGAAAGTCAATTAATAATGTAAGTTTATGAAATAAAATACTAAAAAATTGAAAGATGAGAACTTGGGATTCTTAATCTTGTCTGGTCAGAGTCAATGTCTTTCCAAGGACTTCTACTTACTATGCTACTCACTAACCCATTGGACTGAAAAAATAGTATGAACACATTATGGGATAATATAAATTCATACTGATATTTTAGACAACAATACCCATTAGGAGGGTGGTATGTAGTTTCAGGGATTTGAATGCAGACCCCCAATATGTTTTACATACACCCTTTAAAATACAACAGCTAGTGAAACACATTGTATATATTTCCCACCCAAGTGGAATCTGAACCACAAGTGGCAGGTGATAGTTTCATATTTCATTAATATAATCCTCTGCACAACTCAGTATTCTCAAAAATAATCCTTAAAACTTAAGTGCCCAATACCTGAACACTTGGAGTGCTCTTTTGCTTAGATCTCAGCTTTCTCCATTCTACCAAGAAATACAATGAAAAAAAATCATGCCAGATCTCAGCTTCCCTCTGAGACTCAGAGGAAGATGAATTTCTCATGAACCCTCACTGAAAACATTCTTCCATTTGGTGTCTAAAACTGCTTCAGACAAATATCCCCGCTTCGGACCCAGACTGAAAGTCACTACTTTTGCCTTTGAGGATTTCCTTTAGCAACAGAAGTATGCATATTTTGACAATAAAAATCAAAGAAAGTACTTGTGGGAAAAAAATCTCTAGAAAGCTGCATTTATTTGGCTGATTTCCTGTCAGAAAATCTAAACCAAGGGACAGAGCTATGATTTTTTAAGTATCCTGTAACAGCTTTTGCAATAAGAAAAGTCTTTACTCAATTCTAACTCTTCCTCTGAAAATTAAAGTCTTCTTATTTTTATGTCTATATATTGCATTCATTAAGTTGTAACATTCAACTTCTGAATTGATATATACTATTTAAAGAGTATGCCCTTTCTTCCCGATGTTAGATCCTAAAATAAAGGTGTGGGAGTCATCCATTCAAAACTTTTTTTCCCTTTTCACTTACAGACTATAGTAGAATGATAAGTGCATTCATTCATTTGACAAATATTGTACATACAGCTATCATGTACCATGCATTGTGCTAGATGAAAAGAAGCTACATCACGGAGGTATCACAAGGGTGTTTTGCATTAATAAAAAATCAGGGAAATACATATAAATTTAAGCCTCTAACAATACTGTCAAAGGCATTTGAACCAGAGTGACTCCATCTTGAGTGAGGGCTAGAAAAATGAGGCTGGGACTTGCTGGACTGCATTCCCAGAAAGTTAGACATTCTTAGCCTCCAGATGTTTACAATTAAGAGAACAGATTGTTAGCATTTACTAAACAGACTCAGACTTGGGAGCATCCTGATATCCCTATATCTTGAGAATAGAAGCATTCCAAATTTTGCTTTAAAGATAATAATATCAATACTTGCAAAATAGAGTAATTAAGAAAATTAATCCTTTCTCACAAACCCTGTACCAGAGCACATGTCCCCATGATCTTTTTCAATTCTATATATAAACAAGCATTGTACCTAGGGTGGACACATTCCTTCTCTTTCTTTCGGGAATGCCCTACTCTACCTATGGAGTAGCTGGACTTTCACCACCTTACTTTTTAAATAAACTTTCTTTTGCTCTGCACTGTGGACTCGCCGTGAATTTTTTCTTGCGGAAGATCCAAGAACCCTCTCTTGGGGTCTGGATGGGACCCCTTTCCTGTAACACTACTAGTAAGAAAGTTGAATGGTAACGATGGAGTACATAATAGGGGCCTGGGAGTATGGGAAACACTTCCATGTGGGAATGATAATGAAACTAATGTGTAAGAAAGTGCTAAAAGTTATCCAAGAAAAATATTGGACATGGGGGCATTTCTAGGTGGAGACAGCAGCATATGCAAAATCTGAGTAACTGAAGGAAGAAGACCTATGCGGATGGAACAAGAGTATTAGGGAAAGGTATGGCATAACATGAGATAGGAGATGAGGCAGGAAACTGACTAGTAGATCATGGGGCTGAAAATCTTTCTGTCTGCTGGATGTGGTCCTCCAGATCGGCCCTACTTTCTTTTCCACCAAGGGCAATCTTTAACAACTCTATCAACGGCTTCCCTGCCTTCCAGCTTCCAGGTGTGGTGCTTTAGCCAATGGAAGTCACTGTCAGGAAACCGAATTTTGAAATGACAGTGAGGAAATAATGTATTCCTCTACCTCTTTCTTTGCTGTGCCCTGTGTTAGCAGTGGCTGTGCGTCTCTACTTAATGCAGATCATGCATGATGGCCCACTTCTCTCTCTCTCTCTCTCTCTTTCTCTCTCTCTCTCTCTCTCTCTGTCTCTCTCTCTCTCTCTTCTCCCCGCTTTCCTTTCCAGTAATGTTCCCTTCCTTTGCGTCTTTACTTCTGAGAGGTGATAACTCCCTACTGTCGCTAACCACAGGGTGCTTTACATCCTTTGCTGCTTTCCCTTAAGCCAGCCCACATGTTTTTTAAAAAGTCTTTTTATTAAATCCTTCTTAATTATTCACTTGAGCGTGTCATCTGTTTTCTGCCAAGCCTTTGACTGTTACAGCATTATAGACCATATATTCAAAACTGGTATTTCATTCTAACAACAGTGGAATAAGAGTTCTTAAATGCATGCATACAAGTTCACACTTTTATGTGCACATAGGCACCCACACCTACAGGAAGTAAAAAGGTAAGTTACTATTCCAATTCACACATTGAAATGATCAGTTTGGCTGAAAATATAAACTGGATTGGAAGGGACAAGAATGGACGGAGACTTGTAATTCAAGCAAGACATGACACTAGCTTGGATAGGAAAATAATGGTGGAAATATAGAGAAGTTGGTGAATTCAAGATGGGGAAAAAGGCTTTGAGGGTGGGCTCCAATGTTTTGTTTATGCAGTTTGATGAAAAGCAGTATCATTGATTAAACTAGAACACCTGAAAAAAATCCAGGTTTGCAGATGGCAACCAGGCATGTGTTTTTGGACGTGTTGAATTTGAGGTTACTTTGTTATATTCAAGTGGAAATGTGAAACAGACACTTGGTTTCACAGATCTGAAACTCTAAGGAAAAGTTAGGACTTGGAGATTTTTATTTGGGAGTTTTTGACATCTGGTGATGATTAAAACTGTGGCTGTGTGTGAGGTTTCCTACAGGGTGAGAATAAGGATCAGGCCCAGTCCTAAGGAACGTTAACACATACTGGCCAGTTAAAGGAAAGTAAACTTGGGAAAACAATGAAAAGCGGCAGAAACTCACGGGGCATGACTGACCTCATGAAAATGCAGTGGTGTACAGGACAGGGAAACAATATGTATAGAAAACAATGAGAATCATACATAGCCTCTAGTCTACTGAAAATACGTGAAAAAAAATTCTCCTTTCTATATCATCATAGCCCCTTGCTTTTTAAGAGAACAAATATTGTGTCTTAAAGGAAGTTGTTTTCTATGCCCAACAATATTTTACTGTTATTGGGTCCTTATATGGACCCTTTCTGGAGTCTGCCTTTCTCTGCAATGGAAAATAGGTTTCATGGTTCTTACCTGTAATGAAGTTCAGTGCTTTGTACTCCTGTTTCTGTTTATTACTGCTTGCTCCAAGCACAACTGATAAATTACATCCAGCACTAAGAACTTGGATTCCAGCTCTCCAAGGTTTTATTCTAGCAAACTTCTTGCACATAAAGAAAACACACACACACACACACACACATGCACACACATAGAGGTTAGGTGTGTCTATCAAGGTCACATGGTTAGTAAATAGCATAGTCGGATTTAAATTGACACATTTTTTTTTTTTTTTTTTTTTTTTTTGAGATGGAGTCTCCTTCTGTCACCCAGGCTGGAGTGCAGTGGCGTGATCTCACTGCAACCTCCGTCTTCCAAGTTCAAGCAGTTTCCTGCCTCAGCCTCCCCAGTAGCTGGGATTACAGGTGCCCACCACCAAGCCTGGCTAATTTTTGTATTTTTAGTAGAGACAGGGTTTCACCATGTTGGCCAGGCTGGTCTCGAACTCCTGACTTCAGGTGATCCGCCTGCCTCACCCTCCCAAAGTGCTGGGATTATAGTCACGAGCCACCATGCCTGACCTGATGTTTTTTGATTTCCAAATTTCTTCTCATATGACACATAAAGGCAGCACCACAACTACTCAATGATACGCTTTCCTTAACCTCCATATTCAAAGCTAAATGTGACAAACACAAAGATTAGTTAATCAGGAGAGAGAATACATCATCTGTGAAGCTCAAAAATCAAAAACTCTAAAATTATAAATTCATTAATGAAAGCAGCTTTAGCCTCAGACTAAACTGAAAAATAGCCTCAGACTATATTGAAAAATATACGTTTTGATTATAGTTCTCAAATATTTCCAAACTTAGGAAAACCACATCTCATTGTCAATACTTCAGACTACCCCATGGCCATCTTGCCTGGGTTCATGGTACCGAAAGGAACTCATTCTGCTTTGATGTCCCTTGTTTTGTGGATAAACTGTCTACCTGCCAAAGTCTTAATTACCCAACAGGTCTGAATAATCCTGTTTTCTGTCTTAGTTCCTTATTTACAGCTCAGTTAGGGCTCTTCTGGCAGCTGGTTTTGCTCTAAAGGAGTGTGGATGCCATGTTAAAACACCCCTTTGACAGCATGGAAAGGCTGGACCAATCCAACCTGAGGTCAATAAATCTGGTGTCACAAACTAATTAAACCAATGAATGGTATCTAGAGTGCCATGTGAGGGCTATGTTCTCCATGGTTTTGGAGAAGCCAGGTGCTCAAACCACCTCAATAGCTGAAAGACAAGGTTGTGCCTGGGGAGAATTGTATGATATTTGTTGTTTCATAATAAACAAATATTACCAAACTGTGGTGAATGAAGGTTTATTTCAGTTTTAGATTTTCATAATCTAAATTAAACTGAAATGGAAAAATGTTATCTGGCATCATGCAACAAGTTAATCCAAGGAGCAGCTACATATCTGGAAATTAAATTAATTCAAAAACCAGGGGAAACTTGACACATATCAGAACTCAAACTAATACATGCAACTGGTGGGCTCTGAGCTTCTGTGATAATAGTACCAAAGACGGGTATCCTTGAACCTTAAAAGGATCTACTGGCTGTCATTATTTTATTAGTCTGGTGCTATTGCCAAATCAAACTAACACTGACTACCTTCTCTCATTTTGCCTTGGAAAATGGTCAAATACAAGGATTTTTTTTTTTCCAAGCCTCCTAGAGTTTAGTGCCCATCTGTTCTCAATCACTGGGAAGACTCAGGAATAGAATGTGCCATGAACCCCTGGACAACCCCACCCCAGGAGGCTGCAATCCTGGCTGCTTGCCCTGGGATTATATTTTTCCTCATCTGTGAACATACAGTGTTGCTAAATTGTCATGAGGATAGCATGGTAGAGAAGACCTAGAGTGTCAGCGTCCCAATAGCTAATGCATAAACATTATCATCAACAAGGACAATAAAAGATGTCCTACAGCCAGCATCCCTTAAACTAAGAATCATGAGAATATTTCAGGGCTTTTTATTTTGTAACATTTCTGTAAAAGAATAGAAATGCTCCAATGGGAAAGGATAATTCTGAATTGGATGTCCTTCCTGTCAAGCAAGCAGGCAATTCATTTTAAAACAAACAGGAACCAGATTATAAGTATGGAGCTCATGATCACATTCTCTCTTACATCCTAAGCTGGAAAGTGGGGAAGGGAGGAGTTTCCATTTCAGCTTATATCACTTGTTTTGGTTTCCTGGAGCTGCCATAGAAAAGTAGCACAAGCCTTACACAACATAGTCCAACAATTCTGGAGGCTGTAAGTCCAAAGACAAGCTACCAGCATAGTTGGTTCCCTCTATGGGCTCTGAGTAAATCAGTTTCCTGCTTCTCTCCTGGCTTCTGGAGACAGTCAGCAATCGTTGGCATTCTTTGACTTGTAGATGCGCCACTCTGATCTCTACTTCTGTCTTTACCTGACCTTCTTGTGTATCTCCCTCTCCTCTTCTTAAAAAAGACACCAGTAATATTGTATTAGGGGCTCATTCTACTCCAGCATGACTTAATCTTAACTAATGACATCTGTAACAACCTTGTTTCCAAATAAGGTCACATTCTGAGGATCTAGAGGTTAAGATTTCATCACATCTTTTTGGAGGGCATGGTTCAACCCATAACACCATTTAAGCAATTCCAAAAGAGAACCTCACCAGAAAATGACTGAGAAAACAATGAAGACACAATTTTTATTTTTACTTATCATTTTCTTAAATTGAAAACAAATGAAATTTATTTAAGATATACTTTTATCTGACACCTGACATAAAGAATTACAATGTTTACTCACTACAGTTTGTAGGGAAACAATTAACTATTTATGGCCTAACAAGAAGGAAGTCTCCCCTGATCTTTGGTAAAAATATTCCCTGAAATAAAGAATTTATGCCATCAAATTGTCTTGTGTTATTCATCTTCCATGGTGAATCAGGGAACTACCCTACAGAATTGTATCAACAAATATGTCTTAAATATTCTAACACAGTTATGGTTTCACTTTAGTAGGAGCTCTGTAATCACCAAAGGTAATTTCTGCAGCTCTATGGGGAATTCTTGGGAACCCAGAGATAGCCAATTTAAAGTAATACACACTGCTTGAGTTTGTATTTTACGAGCCAGATTACTTGTTCTGTTTGATTTGAGTCTAGCTGAGATGAACAAACATGAGTTTTAAGTCAAATCACAGAAATATTAGAAAGTGTATCACTCTCATAAAACAAGCTTGTCTCAGTAAAACAAGCCTACAAGCAGACTAGCATGTCTGTACCAAATATTGAATTACCAGGTACTCTGATGGTCTGTTTAACCTTCCAGTATCTGGTGCTTAAAGAATCTTGGCAAGCAACTGATGATCTAACACCTTCTGAAGAGCTATTCCCCTATCAGCAGAGGGATTTTTCCTTTGCCAAACTCAATACCAAGTGCCCAGGCCTCACTAATTGCAGACTTGATTCTCGGTAAGTGAAAGTCAGTGACTCCCTGGACAGTCTTCAAGATCCTAACTCTCTTCCTCAAAGACCAAAGGTCAAAGCAAGGCCCATTACCAGGTCTGACTGCATTCAGATACCAAGAACAGCAGGGTTTTTCTGATTAGAAACAGGGCGCAGTCTGAATTATGTGCTCAGGGATGTAGCCAAATGTGCTGGAGAGAGAGGAGGTCCAGCTAACAAGGCCCCCTGCTAATATCTCCAGCCTGGTCTCCTGCCACTACACTAGTAAGATTGAATTTCATCCAGGTCGCCAAGGTTGACATGTTCAGTTATTCTGTTTCTTGTCCATTCTCTCCTACCTCTGGGTCCTAGCACATTCACTCCCTACTATTCCAAATGCCTTTAAGAATCTTGCTTTATTTATAAAATACCAATATGTCCTTCAGAACTTGGACAAAAGTGATTCCTTCCAGAAATGGTCACTACTGCCCAGATCTGTGCCCAGTTTCAGTGGCTTCCTATACCTGGATTTCTCTCAGCACTCATCACACTGTATATTGTAATTGATTGCGTATTTCACGGTCTCCCTGACCTGAATTTGAGAGCCTTTAAAACAAGAATTGTCTTATTTACTGCTGTAGCGTCAGCAACAGGGATACTGACTGTCATCTGACAAGTATTCAATAAAGATTTATTGAATGAGTCACAGAATAGACACTGGTTTTGGAATCACAATACCAGTGATATTGTTCTAGCTCTGCCGCTAACAAGCTTTGACTTTTCAGTAAATTGTGATGACTGTTGCATACACTTGACCTCAGGATCCTCAGCCACCATGCATAAATCTTTGTTTTCAACTTCCTTTTTCATGAATTCTTTTTCTTTTCATTTGTAAGGTGGGAATGACTCCACGTGCATGACGGTTAGTAGGAAAGATCATTATAAAGTACATGCAGGAGCTTTAAATGGAAAAAATGCTATAGAAATACAAGTTACTGTTGATCCCCAGTATAGAGAAAAGATGATAACAGCTGAGTGTCTGAAAATGTAACTTTACTGTGGGAAATGTATTATATGAGTGTAGGATAGTGCATTCGCAAAACATCTTCCCCTTCCTTTCTTTCCTACCAAAGAGATGAGGCCTGATGTAGGTAGATGTCAACTCCCAAGGATTGTCCATTTTGGTCTAGGCACCAATAAATCTCTCGGTCACTTGAGGTATTTTTGATATATAGGCTGCAGCCTATATAGCCTGGCAGTTTCTATCACTGGGACTTTTCCTGACTGGGCTTTGAATAAAAATTATTTGTTTAAAGCCATTTAAAAAAACTATTACATGATTTTCCTAAGCAGTTCAATTAAATATTACAACTTACACATATAGGTTTCACTTCAACCACTAATGGACCAATGGATCCTCCCAAGAATACGGTGAGTTTCTGCAGAGATGAAGCTGTTTTGTCTCCCTTTGTGTTTCAAGGTTTCACAAATTCCATCTGCAGGTGCCCAGTGTACAAACCAGTGTACAAACACTTTTCTCCTTGGTTTTGATGCTTTCTCCAGAAACACTTGAAGATTAGAGACTGGCTTCTGGGACAAGTAACTGCTAGAAAAGCTTTTCCAGCCAAGAAAAAAAAAAAGTGTATGTGTCTTTAGTACGTCCTGCTTCTCTATAATTAGAGTAGCTCTCGCTACAATTAGGGAGAAAGTCACCAAATTACATCAATTGTAACCCTTTCCTATTTGGCAAAAACGGCACAATATAAGCAGTTCAAAAATCACTGGTGTCTACTTAAGAAGGGTGCAGAAATTTAAAAGTAGGCATCAGTGAGAAGTCAAGGGAGAAAATGGCAGATGCTTTTATTAATTTCTAGAGCCTGCCCCTTCTGCAAATATCCCTTGGCCAATCCATGGTGTTGAAGAAAGCCTGTAAGAGCACACATTTAACTCCTGATTTAGGCAGATCATGATAAATACGGAAAACATGCCATAATGGATTAGAGAACAAACCATTCCAAAGCTCACGGACATTGAAAATATGGTAGCAAATAGATGTGTGCCCACACACATCTATTTCATCCAGGTCACCAGGGTAATACAGGGAAAATATTACCAGCAGGGTAATACAGGGAAAAATTCAGGTCATGTGCCAGGCTGCGAACCCATACCCAGAGACACACACATACATACATACATGCACATGCCCACACGTGCAGATACACATGCACACCAAGATACATGTACACACACACTTGCATTCATTCACATAACATACTCTCACATACAGACACGTGCACATGAACATATACACACAGGCACATACACACACACACACACACACACACACACGAGATGAAAAATCAAGAAAATTCCTCCAAATATTTTTTATTATTGCCTGACTGGTGCTGCCAATGAAAACTCTTCATTGGAATTTGTCCTCACCAGCATAGATGATGGATTCAAATAAAGGAGTAGCCGTATAAGTTAGAAGACAGGAAAAGCCATACAGTGGAGTGGAAAAACCCTGACACTGGGATTCATGAGAGCAGGGTCTTAATCCTCGTTTTCAAATAGAGAGGTTTAGGTATCAGACACTGAATTTAAATCCAGGTCCAAATTGGGAAGACTTTTGTGGATATTGCCTTCCATTGCTGTACTTGGACTACTCAGTTTTTGAAATGGAATGTGAAATAGGCTGTTTCATGAAATGTAAGTAGCTTAGTCCTATTGTCATGCCAGGATTCCTGCCTGTATCATGTAAATATTTGAGTTTGTGATACTTCATTTAAATAATCTGTCTAAATTTCTTAAATGTAAAATGCTGTGAGTGGGAGCTCAGAGAATTCTTCAAGTGACCTTTTGGTTCCAGAATTACTCAGAAGTACATACAAAACGTGGCCATTTTGACATATTCTGGTAAAGAAAAGTGTTACAATTTCAGTGCAATATTCCAGTCTCTGGCTCAATCAGGAAAACACAAATGCTATAAAAGTAAACTTCTGCATCCTCCAGATCTCCAATTTTGTGATGAATCCATTTTGTAAAGTGGCAAGAGAATAAATTTGAAATAAAAATGACAAGCTAATAAACATCCCCATTGTGACTGCAAAGACAAAACATCAAATAAAAGTGGTGCCATCATTGTAAGTCAATAAATATTGGATATTAAATGAAACAGTGACATCAACTATAAAGTGGAAGAATATATAAAAATCCAAACACAGATCTCCCTGGGAATGGGCATGGGCACTGTGTGGGGAGCCTCTGCCAACAACAGGAAAAACATTTTCTTCTCTCTGTCGCAACACCTCTCTTTATAAAGTGAGAAATTTGGTTAGATGATTGTCAAAAGACTACAGCCGGAGGCAATTTCCTCCAGCCTGTGTATTGTTAATCCTGCTTCACAGAATTCGTCTAAATGCAATCCATGCTTGATTTTCATTCATAAGGAGCTCCATGGTCTACGCACATTCTAATTGGAAAATTAGTATTGTTTCAAAAGCACTGGCTTAGTCTCAAAATGAGATGCCCTCAGCATGACGTGCATATCTAATTTCTTCCACGGTTGCATAAAATAAGAAAGAAAAGCATTCTCAACCACTCCTGACAGCTTTTATCATGAGTTATTCAACAAATGTTTTCTGTCCACTTGTCCGAGAAAGCTGATTAGACAAAACAGCCGGTGGAGGCACAAAGAAGAACATTCATTATTTTTCAAGGAAATATAAAAGATATTTCAATAGGCATTTTTTGTTGTTGTTATAAAAATGTCAGGAGTGTGGCATCCTACACAGTTAGAGGCTCTATTTCCATTACATTACAGGGATACACGTGATTCTTTAGCTTTAAATTAAATTGGTCTAATACAGGTTTCTATGAAATATAAAATCCTTCTCTGTACACTTACTAGAGAACTACTCTACAGATGATATCTTATCAAATCAAGGGATCTGGAATGGCCAGAGTTCTGACTAGCCTCCATTTAGAAAAGATATCTTGAGCCTTTGGTTCTCTGTTACGTGTTCTTATGATCAACACATTCCCTTTAAATGGAGTGAAGAAATATGGGTGGATAACATACAGAAAGGAAATTTAGCTGTCTGCTGCCTCCCCTCCAACACACAAAGGAAAGAGGATCTGTGCTTATCACAGAATCTTACATCCCCATCTGTGCTTTTATCTCCTGCAAGATTCCCTCATTCCAGTCAAGCATGATTCTTACTTTAGCTAAACATTTCCAATGCTTTTTTTATTTTTCTTTTCCCTACCACACACCAAGCAGTTTCTCATGCCTTTTTTCTGTCTGACAGTGTGTCTGAGGGACCCAGTCTTCGGGCAGATAAGGCTTCAGTGGGGAGAAAGGAAAATAGTCAAGGAAACAAAAGAAGGACGTGGTCTTTACTCTTTGCATCACTCTTCAGCTGTGCCTGCTCCAGCCTGAAGATCTCCTATGAACTTAATAAGAGAGGCAAGGCAACTCACCTTGCCCATCTCTTTCTGGTTGATAAACATTCCTATGTTTATCATATACATAGGATATGTTGATAAACATTCCTATGCAGTCCCCTGTAGGATCTCAACATTGTAAGGGTCACCAGGGAAAGCTCCAGGTGAGACTATGGAATTTATCTCCAGAATTATCAACATCTTGGCTGAGTTTCATGGGTTGATGGTGTTTTCTTTAGATCAGATTTGTTTTCCTTAGATTAGAACTGAAGAAGGGGTCTAGAGTCAGACTACTTGGATTTAAACCTGAGCTTTATTACTAAACAGCTATGTAAACTTAAACCCGTGTGTGACTCTCTCTGTCCCTCAGTCTTTTCATCTGTAGAATGGGGATGATTAATTCTTTAATTCATAGGTATTAAATGTGTGACTCATTGCAATAGCTCAATGAATATTAATTCTTACCCTTATTGTTCCATTTTTAACTAGGGGTAGTTGAATTTACCTACAATGTTGAAGGTACCAGAGTCAGCTGGAACATCAGACATTAGAATACTATTGTGTGTGTGTGTGTGTGTGTGTGTCTTTTTGTGGAGGAGACAAACCCAGACACATAAACATACCAAATGTTCTCAATCAGAAAATAATAAAAACAAGAACTAACTGCTTGGTTTCTAAGGGTAGATTCCAATTATTTTCTTAAAATACATTACCACATAAATTTCATCTAAAAGAGAAAAGTAAAGGAGAAAGTGCAGTGGGCGAGCTAAGGGGAAGCAGTTCTAATATCCCTCTCTGACTAGAAAACCATGTTACCCTGAGACCGTCTTTTCTCAGGACTTAGTTTCTTCATGTGTAAGTGATGTGACTTATTTTAAATGGGTTAAGGTATATAATGAATACACTAACTAAAAAGTTGAGGTTGATCCAGATAATCTCTATCCACCATTTTTACTCACTTTTCTTCACTTGATACTATAATTCTACCCAGAAAAAAAAAAACCCAGCATATTACTATATAAATATCTCTGCATATCCATGCATAAAACCATTCCATATATATCATCTCATTTGCTTCTTATGAAGAATACAAGGGCTAAATCATTCTGTTAAAACAGCAGAATAATAAGTACATAGT
The DNA here is from genome assembly GCF_001698545.2 of Rhinopithecus bieti. Lineage (NCBI taxonomy): Eukaryota > Metazoa > Chordata > Mammalia > Primates > Cercopithecidae > Rhinopithecus > Rhinopithecus bieti. Next base: position 1,264,164 of record NW_016805238.1, on the reverse strand, counting down.
GGGTCTGCCATAGATATTAATTGAATTTAATTCCCTCGTATGGTAAACACTTTCCTTTCCAAATAAATTGTAAGAAATGGAAAAGTCCATTGATCGTTCTCAAAGAAGGAAACAGACTCAGTAATTAAATGACTTGCTACAGTTGACCCAGACTATTTGGGTCTCTGGCTGTGTAGTGTTTGCCAGGGCTGGGTATCTCTTCAGAAGGAAAAAGTGGCCTGAAGAAGATATCTGGTCAGAAAGCATCGCATGCTCACCCTGGTTGTTATGAATATATATTGTTCTTCTCCTCCTCATCCTGTCTTCTACTGCCAAGTAAATTTCCTAAAGCATCTTTAAAACAAAGCCTTCAGGACTAGCATCCTTGTAGCATAAAATCAAAATGTCTTAGCCCACAGCCCCTTCTGATCCAGTCGCATAGATCTTTCTAGCCTCATAGGTTCTGTCTTCCTCTAAGTCCTGCTGAACCCATATCACCAACATCCTACAAGTTGCTTCATGCCTCCATATCTTCTTTCTTATTATTCTCTCTCCTTTTACCAGTATGGTGGACACAGACTCTTCCTTTCTGTCTCTGTCTACATGTCAGTTTGGTGGTGTCTTCTTCCCTGGAGAGTTTAGCTCATCTTTGCCCCTACATCATCTTTTAAGCCTCTGATTGAGCATGTATCAACCACATTGCATTGCAATGAGTAGTATTTACAGGATCCTAATCCCTTTTCCCACATCCTACTACATTGTGAAACGATTTTTTTTTTTTTTTTTTTCTTTTTGGTTTCTTTGTTTCTGAGATAGGATCTCTATCTATCATCCAGGCTACAGTGCTTTGGTGAAACTATGGTGTACCTGAAACTCCTGAACTCAAGGGATCCTCCTACCTTAGCCTCTTGAGTAGCTGGGACTACAGGCATGAGCCACTGTGCCCAGCTAACTATTTATTTTTTATTTATTTTGTTTTATTTTACTTTAAAAAATATCCTTTTATTCTTTTATTTCATTTGTTTTAACTTTTTTGTTTTGTTTTGTTTTGTTTTGTTTTTGAGGCAGAGTCTTGCTCTGTCGCCAGGCTGGAGTGCAATGGCACGATCTTGGCTCATTGCAACCTCTGCCTCCCGGTTTCAAGTGATTCTCCTGCCTCAGCCTCCCGAGTAGCTGGGACTACAGGTGCGACCACCACACCCGGCTAATTTTTGTATTTTTAGTAAAGATGGGATTTCACCATGTTGGCCAGGATGGTCTCGATCTCTTGATCTCGTGATCCACCCACCTCAGCCTCCCAGAGTGATGGGATTACAGGCGTGAGTCACCACGCCAGGCCTGTTTCAACTTCTATTTTGGGTTCGGGGTACATGTGCAGGTTTGTTATATAGGTTAACTCATATCACAGGGATTTGTTGTACAGGCACTAAGCCTAGTACTCAATAGATATTTTTTCTGCCCCCTGTGTTCTCCCACCCTCCTCCCTCAAGTAGGTCCCAGTGTCCGTTGTTTCCCTCTTTGTGTTCATGTATTCCCATCCTTTAGCTCCCACTTATAAGTGAAAACATGCAACAAACATGCATTAGTTTGCTGAGGATAATGGCTTCCAGTTCCATTGATATCCCTGCAAAGGACATGATTTCGTTCTTTTTTATGTAGCATTCCATGGTCTGTATGTACCACATTTTCTTTATCCAATCTGCCATTGGTGGGCATTTAGGTTGATTCCATGTCTTTGTTGTGGTGAATATTGACGCAATAAACATATGCATGACTGTGTCTTTATGACAGAATAATTTACGTTCCTTTGTGTACATACCCAGTAATGGGAATGCTGAGTTGAATGGTAGCTTTGTTTTTAGTTCTTTTAGGAATTGCCACACTATTTTCCACAATGGTTGAAACAATTTACACTACCACCAACAGTGTCAAAATGTTCCCTTTTCTCTGCAATCTTGCCAGCATCAGTAATTTATTATTATTATTTTTTATACATACAGGATCTTGCTATGTTACCAGGGTTAGTCTCAAACTCCTGGGCTCAGGTGATTTTCCCACCTTGGCCTCCCAAAGTGCTGGGATTACAGGCATGAGCCGTCATGCCCAGTCTATTGTGAGTTTCTTAAAAGAGCTTCTTTTCACATTAGTTTTGATAAGCTTGGAGCCTCACACATAGTCTATCACAAAGTAGTTGCCTGATAAATATTTTCAGGGCTTATGAATAACTGGCTGAATAAGTGAATAGATGAATACATATAAATTTGTGTATTTGATCTGAATTGACACCTAACTTGGGCTAATATTCCCCCTTTAGTTTTCTTGGTTGAAAGGAAATTCTCTGAGACCAGCTTGAAAAGGATATTAATATCAAATATTTTAGAAACAGTCAAAGGCCTCATGAACTTGGGGGCATTTTCCAACCATATGCTTTTCATCTCCTTGTTCAGCTGATATAGTATGGAAGCAATTGAATGGCCACCCTTTTCTAGGATGTCAACATACATTTATCAAGATTTCTGGGCAGCTAGTTGCTCCTTTGAAATCTAAAAAGATGTGACTCGGCAACACTGTATAAACATTAAATTATTTTCCTGATTTTTTTGCTTAACAACTATCATTTGACTCATCTGCCAAGATAACTTCATTTCGTCCTTGGAGCAATTCAATATGCCAGCAATTTGTGTCTCCATTTTTCAAATTCACCAAGCAAGAACTCCAAATCTTAAAAGAAGTCAGCACAAACCTTTAAGGGGCAGAGTTAGAAGGCAGGGCAGAGGAAAAACATTGACTATTGTGGGTTCTCAGACGCTCGTTAAAAATAAGACATGATATTCTCACCCATTGTATAAACTTCTTTCTCTTGTTCTTTTTGTTTTTTCATCTTTCTGTAGATAAAGTTTGGATTAATCTCCCTTTTACACCAACTGCATGTTTAGATGTCGATTATAATTCTTATCATGCCTTGTACGATAGTGGTATGTACACACGTCCCATCTTTGACCATAACCAACATACTGTCACAGCCAAGTCTCACTTCAATTGCAAAGCATAGGTTCTGAAAGGCAGGGTTGGCAAGAGAGAAATACCCTGGAATCTAATATATTTAGGACTAAGAGAAATGAGAGTAGCAGCCCAAATCAGTATTGTGAGACAAACTGAACTCTTTTTTTTTTGAGACGGAGTCTCGCTCTGTCGCCCGGGCTGGAGTGCAGTGGCCGGATCTCAGCTCACTGCAAGCTCCGCCTCCCGGGTTCACGCCATTCTCCTTCCTCAGCCTCCGAGTAGCTGGGACTACAGGCGCCCGCCACCTTGCCCGGCTAGTTTTTTGTATTTTTTAGTAGAGATGGGGTTTCACCGTGTTAGCCAGGATGGTCTCGATCTCCTGACCTCGTGATCCACCCGTCTCGGCCCCCCAGAGTGCTGGGATTACAGGCTTGAGCCACCGCGCCCGGCCCAAACTGAACTCTTAATCCAGTCAGGATTGCCACAGAATTTCTTAGGGGACTGAGCTGCTGAGTCCACACGGATAGAGGAGTGGTCTAAAGAGAGATGGCTTCACAGGTGGGTGAATTGGGCTTCCTGAGAGATTCGTCTGAGCTGGAGCAGCCTTGCAGCCACTAGCCAAGAGTTTAAGAAAGTGTCTCCAGTCACTGTGGGAGAGAGGTGGAACTTGGCTATGAAAATACTGAGTGAGGGCCCTGATAAAAGAACCACAACATTGGGAAGAAATTGTCAGTAAAAGCTACAGAAACAGAAGCCTATTTAGGAAGCCCACACTAGCACATTAAAAGTGCAGATGCAGTCTCAGAAGACTGATGTAGAATTTCTCCAGGGTGCCACAAGCAGGTCATGCAGAAGTGTGTTTAGAGCATCGACCTCTGGTCACAGGGACTTAAGTTTGAAGCTGGCTCTTGACTTGCAGTATGTGTGACTTTGGAAGTTATTCAGTCCTCTTGCATGCTTCAAGTTTGTGTCATTTAGGATGCTTTCAGCAGTAACTAACAAATCAAAACAAAAAAATCTGATTCAGATTGACATTGGTTCATCCACCTGGAAATCCTTCCTAGTTGTGTCATGAAGGCAAAATGTCTGTAGCAATTTCTGCCTTCCTATCTGATCACTATTAAATTGGGAAGAAATGAAAGATTTGCTTCCAAGTAAAGGAAAATCTTTTTTCCTGGGAGCCCTCAGGCAAGCCTTCAGCCTGAATTGGGTCACATGCCTATTTCTCAACAAATTCTGAGAACCAGGCAGTACCATGAGCTGAACATTTTAGGCCTGAGTTCCTGAACAAATCATGGTATGGAGTTACGATTAAACCAATTAGGACCTCTCCTACAGGTAAAAACATCAGTTTCCTGTTCTGTAGGTGTTTGGTCTGTGTTGGGAAGAGGTGACTATCTGAACCAAATCAGGATTCTGAGAGAAAGAAAAAATTAGGAAACAGAACTCAGACAGGTAGCTGATATTAGCACCTATAAGATTCCTCATTTATGAAACAGAAATAATGCCCACGTTGGAAATTGTTGGGAGGAATAAGTGAGTTAATTTCTAAGAAGCACATAGTACAGTCCTTAGTTCAATAAATGTGGTAGTTGTAGTTTCTGTTATGATGACTATATTGTTTTCTCCACTTCCTCCTATCTCTGCCTCTAAACCCACTTGCTTTATCCCTGGTATTTGAGTCTCTGAGTCTCGGCCCACTATCTATTCATCAATTCATGTATTTGGTTCTTGACATTAGGTTTGCTGCTTGCATTTATTCAAGAAACAGGGAGGACAGTATCATTCTTGAATGATAAAGGCTCAGATTTCATCAAAGTCAACAAACACACCATTCGAGGAAGAAAGAGGAATACACAATTCAGTAAGACTAAGCCACGGACTTTGCAAAGTTCATTTACTTACTGATGTCCAGCAGTGGGACTAGCACGTGATTGGTATCCAGTTAACTTGCTGAATTAAATTGATATCTGTTGAGTGTAATGTGTGCACAAATAATCAATGTAAAGCAAGTTGTGATAAGTACAACACTAAATATACGAATAAGGTGTTTTAGAAGTTGATAAGAGTTGATGTAGAAATATTAATTTAAAGCTGTGTGTGATTTAGAAAGGTTTCTTGTGGGAGTTGGAATTTGAGCAAGAGGGTGAAGAATTCTAGCACGACTTTAGGCCAATGCATGTACATGCTCAGTTTCCAACCACCAGATGTACTCTTGTATCCCATATGTCCATTCTACACAGGAAATAATTTTAGACAGTTAAACTTTATCAATTGCTTATCTTGGAAAGTTTTTTGATTTCAGTTGGATGAAAACTGATGTTCAGGGAAGTTTTCACTAAATATCACATATTCTGCCTATTAAGTAATAAGTTCTGAAACAGATACCAGATGAAAGGCATTCAAGAATCAGGATTCAAAATAGCTCTCTACCACATGTATGTGTAATTTCTTGATGAGGCAAGGCAATGTTTTACAGAATTTCTTGCGGTCTTCGGAATTTGCTTTTTCAGGTCACACAACCCTGTTATTTATTATTTCACATTTAGGTTGCCCTCAGAAATGAAAAAAGGCTTAAAGATAACAAGATGAATACTTGGAAGTTATAGAAAACCTGGCCTCATTTTTAAGCCAGAAATAACTTGTAGCACAAGTTAAAAAGTCAAAATAACAGAGTTTATAAGGGAAAAATCAGCAAAGTTCTGTGGTTTTAACTAAGTGACCATTGCTATGAAAACAACATTGCCACCAACTGGTATAATTTTTTTTGTCATTCATTATCACGCCTAGCAGAAGACATATTGTGTGAATGTAGACAGCATAGGAAGAGATCCAACTGGCAATTGTTGTATCTCAACATATTATGCATGGCAGTGAAAACCCAAAATGGATTTCAGTTCTCCAGACACTCGATCTTTGTAGTATATTTTAACAACAAAAGATAGAGCTTCTAGTTCCAAGCATACCAAGTATGTTTTCATAATTTTTGTCTCAGTGTGTAGTTCTCAATTTTTTAAAGAAAGTAGGTGGTAGAAAAAAACTCCAGCATAGACTTAATCTCCATGGTGTTTTGACAACATTTGTCAGAAGTATAATTCCTATCACATGAGATATTTAAAATATTATTCTCATTCCATCATAGACGTGAAAGAAATTTTAAGCACAAAATAAGAAATACAGTTAAATTCAGAAAACTTATTCAGGAGATAATCATTTTATTGAGATACCAAATGTGGTATATTTCTTTTGAAATTCAACCACAACACTGTGTGAGTGATAAGGCCAAGTTGACATGGACTGTACACAACTATTCATTGACAAAACAAATGTCTATTTTTTTTTATTGTATAAAAGGTCAATATGCTGTGTAATTAGAAAGAAAAGATTTGGAAGTTAAGTATCTGGGACACCCCCTTTTTAGAAGCTCTAAGTGGAGAATATAAAGCTACAATGTTTTTGACTTTTAAAATAGTTACCATGGTAATAACTCTGTAAAATATGTAAAGAGACATTGAGATTTACCAGAAAAGAAGGCCCAGAAACCTTCCATGAATATCATCCTGAGTTTTCTATTCTCTGGCCTGTCTGTGGAAGTACATACACACTTTCCTCCTCTTCCCCTTTCACCTGTGATACACACATCCACATCCATTGTGTGTGTGTATCCACCTCTGGATTTGAATTCACAATAACCTAAAGATTACAGCTGAAGAATCTTGTTATTTATTAACAAAGAAGCCGGCTTGAGAGACCTTGAGTTGTAGAAGCTATATTATTCCATCCAGATAGTCTTCAACATAAAAACAAAATGAAAATTAAATGAACTAAGAATAAGACCTCTTAAGCAGTTAGATTTTGTTTCTGGAGTCCAGACTGTCCTGTACAATCAGGGCCCAGATTTTCAGCCAAGTTAGAGCATCTCAGAATCTTGGGTGGGACATGGGATATAATGCCAACAGTTTATAGCTTGTAGAGCTAAAGGTAAAGGTGTTTATTCCATAAACTGTCATTGTACTTACATGCTACGTATTTTTATAGGTTCTGAGATATCAGTTAGTAAAATAGAAATTAAATTCCTTATCCTTGAAGCTTATACTCTAAAGAGAGGAGTCGGGTAATAAACAATAAACATAATGGGTAATTGGTATGGTAAGTTAGAAGGTGATAAAATGTTATGGAGGCTGGGTGCGGTGGCTCACGCCTGTAATCCTAGCACTTTGGGAGATTAAGGCAGGCTGAACACCTGAGCTCAGGAGACCAGCCTGGACAATGTGGCAAAACCCCATCTCTACTGAAAATACAAAACTTAGCTGGGTGTGGTGGCATGTGCCTATAGTTGCAGCTACTAGAGAGGCTGAGACAGGATAATTGCTTGAGCCTGGGACGCAGAGGTTGCAGTGAGATGAGATCATGCATTGCAATCCAGCCTGGGCAACAGAACGAGGACTTGTCTCAAAAAAAAAAAAAAAATACTACTGATAAAGGAAAAGAGAATTAGAAATACGAATGTATTAACCATGTTACTAGCTTCTGTAAACTTGGTGCTTTACCATCTGCCCTACATGCATATGCTGGACACACCTTGTTCTGGACAATCCAGTGATACGCCTGAATTGCCTAGTGTGAGACTCCTGCCTCCCTGATGGTCCTCCAACTCTACCCTGAGGGTGTGCCTTTCAAATATAAACCGCCCAACCAAGAGTCCACACCCCTAACCACCTTCCCTGTTGAACTCTCATTCTCTGGGGGTACTACATACCTGCCTTAATCACCCCAGGGCCAGGTGCCAGATCACTAGAGACAACTCCTATGTCCCAGACTGCTGAAGTTCTTCAAATTGCCAATCTGAAGTCTGCTTGCCCTGCTTTGTCCATTCCTTCCTGCAGAGCCCACAATAAAGGCTCTTGTCCTTAGTTCCCCTCACTCCCTCTACCTTGTGACTGACCATAGCGCTTCCCTACATGGATCCCCATGGTGGATGCTCTGGAAACTATGAGTAACAAACTGTATTTTCAGTGGAAAATGGCAATCAATTTCTACTCTGTTGGCCTTTCTGTCAAATTTTCCCTATATTTTTGTATAACAGGCAGGAAGCATATTAATATGCTCCATGTTATATTTAATACACTATATTTTATTTATTTATTTTTATTTTTTGAGATGGAGTCTTGCTTTGTGGCCCAGGCTCACTGCAAGCTCCGCCGCTCGGGTTCACGCAGTTCTCCTGCCTCAGTCTCCCGAGTAGCTGGGGCTACAGGTGCCCGCCACCACGCCTGGCTAATTTCTTGTATTTTTAGTAGAGATGGGGTTTTACCATGTTAGCCATGATGGTGTTGATCTCCTGACTTCGTGATCCTCTCGCCTTGGCCTCCCAAAGTGCTGGGATTACAGGCGTGAGCCACTCCCCCCGGCCTCTTAATATACTATATTTTAAAACAATAGGCTTGGAGTAGTGAGTTGGATAATCAGGTAAGACGCCTTGTGAAAGGGACATTTGCTCAAAGACTCTAGAGAGAAGTAAGGATTCCTGTGGACAACTTGGGGAAGAACATCCAGGGAGAGGGACCAGCTCATTCAGACACCCCTGGTGGTTTATGCCTGCTGAGTCTGAAGAATAGTGAAGAGGACAGTATGACAGGTTGTGTAAGCAGAAAAGCAGAATGTTAAGTGGGCTTAAGGAGCTAAATGGGGCTAGAACAGGTGAAACCTTGTAGTTCACTGGAAAGACTTTGACCTTTACTTCCCAAGAGTGAAAGAAAGAGTTATAAACATGAAATTTCAAGGAAGTTCCAGATGAAAGAAAATCACCACTCCAAAGAACTGGCAAACAAGAAAATCCAATGGAGAATGGAAGTATCCTGTAGTTTCTGCGAGAAGCCTTCTTCCCATTAGTGCTTGGATTCGAAGTTGCTCTATTCAGTCAAATGCAGTGGAGGCAGAACATACAACTCCCCGGAACAGCATGAAGGGAAGAGAGATGAGAATAAGGCAAGGCTTAAAGTCACACAAAATGGCAGCCTGGGGAAGGGAAAGTGAACAGCTGAGAGAGGATCCTGAAGCAATCTTAAGAATAAAAATAAACTATTGGGAACTTGGGAGATTTTCTTCTCCGTCAGGGGCATAGACATATTGAAAATACTCAAAGGAGTGGTTTAAGAATATGATTCAGTGAAGCTGGAACAAAGGTAAAAGCAACGGCAATAGACAAAAGGAGACAAATCTGGGAATTAGTTTTAAGCTAAAAGGACATTTTGAGTAATAAAGATCTGTTGTAGGACACTGGAAGTTTGTAGCAGAAGATTCAGCGAATGTCACTGCCTCATCAAAGGTGTGTAAACGCATCAGAGAAGGAGGGCAGTTAAAAGGAGAGTACTAGGACATGTTAAGTCTGAGTAAATGGTGATGTTTTGAAATTCAAGAAAATAAACAGGGATTCCTGAAGAAGGAAGTGGAGGAAGAGAGGGAAGTCAAAAGTGGCAAATGCTACACAAAAATGAAAAGATCAAAAACAGAAAATAGGACATTAAATGGACAATTAGAAAGACAATGGCGACCTTGATCAAAGCATTGGCAGGAAGGGATGGTAAGGGGCAAAATCTAGACCAAGAGGATTAGAAACACAGAGGTTTAGTAAAAATGTATACTCTGGAAACACACACACACACTTTTTCTCCCCTTCTTTTGCCAGCTTCCTAAGCATTCTCCTATGGAATTAACCCCACTTGCAGTACCAATCTTAAAGGTCTTATTCTCAAACACTGTTTCTTGACTCTGCCTAAGGCATGAGATAACAAACAGTGCTTATTTCACTTAGCTATTGGATAGATTTTTGCCTTTAATAAGAAAATCAAGAAAATAAAAAAGAACCCATAATGCAAATTAATTGGGTATATTTGTATTACTTAAATCTTGAATCTATTTTTAATCAAGCCCTCTTTATTTATCTTAGATATATTTCTTTGTTCCTCTTTTTTTTCTAGATTGCTTACTGCCAAGGTTTTATTCCTTTATTAGTTACTTCAAAGAAAGAACTTTTGACTTTATTTCTTACTATTGTATATTATTCCTGTTTCGTTATCTTCTATTTATATTAATTTCTTCTATTTTCTTTGGTTTTATTCTGTATGTCTTTTCCTAACCTCTTTAGTTGAACTTTTAGTTCATTAATTTTCAGGATTTTTTCTTTTCAGGCTATTTATTTATCTGTATGTAATTTTCAAAACACCCACAAGTTTGAATGTGTAGTATTTTCTTTACTTTTTAGTTCCAAAGAATATCAAGGCCAGGCCTGGTGGCTCATGCCTGTAATCCCAGCACTTTGGGAGGCCGAGGTGGGTGGATCACCTTAGGTCAGGAGTTCGAGACCAACCTGGCCAACATGGTGAAAGCCTGTCTCTACCAAAAATAAAAAAATCAGCCGGGTGTGGTGGCATGTGCCTGTAATCCCAGCTACTCAGGAGGCCGAGGCCGGAGAATCATTTGAACCCGGGAGGCAGTGGTTGTGAGCTGAGATTGTGCCACTGCACTCCAGCCTGGGCGACAAAGCAAGACTCTGTCTCAATAAAATTAATAAAATAAAATGAATAAAGAATACCTAATATCTAAAAGGTTTCTTGTATTACTTATATAGAAGCTGTTCAAAAAATTTTCTAAATGAATAACTGATTTCTAAGTCAATTACTTTGTAGGCAATGCAACCTGGTCTGCATATTTTCAAGTTTCTATAATTTATTAAGATTTTCTTTGCAGTATATAGTACATGGTTCATTATTGTAAATACTCTATGTGAAGAATATGTATTCTCTGATTCTTTAACTCAGGACCCTATGTATACCTTTAAATAAGACTCATTAACTGTGTTGTTTGAGTCATCTATATTCATCAATTACCGAGAGAGAGAGAGATGTTAAAAATCACTCACTCTAATGAGAAATTGTACAATTTCTCCCTGTAATACTGTCATTTTTTGCTTTATACATCTCAGAATCAGCATATCATCTGCCCACTCAATATTTGAATTGAGTGCATAAAATATTTTTTGTTAATTAAATGTATTATAACTTTGTGTTTAGAGTCATTTCCAAGGATACAGGAGAAGAGGGAGGATATTCCATTAAGCAGAACACCCTGACTGCCCTGCCTCTAGGTGGTTGATATTGGTAAAGTTCCTTTCCTTTACATCATTGGCCAGGCAGAGGCAACAGCTGAAGCTGAGAGTTGGAATTTTTGCTCCACTCTCAGGTGGAGATTCTTCCTTCAGTGCTGTGGCTAGAGTAGGTCCTTTGAGTGTATGAAAATTCTTACTTTTTTAGGGAAAATGATTGTGAAACTGTCTTTGCAACTGAGAGCAGTCAGACATGACACAAACATGAGATGCCCCTGGATTGAAGTCTCAGCCCCATCTTTACTCACCACGTGATACTGAGATATTCAATCAACCTCTCTCCGTAAGCTTCACTTTAACCAGCTCTAAATTGGCAGAGGGGGAAAGGTGTTTAGGTTGAGAGAGTATAATAATTATTTAAGATAATCTGAGAAATCCTACATCAGGATACCTGGAACAACACAGTCACTGAATAGACCTCAGTCAGCATTTATTTGCTTCTTTCTCTATCATTTGTTTTAGTTTACAGGATGAATTTGGTGGTGGTAGGTGACAGACAAACTCCTAGATCTGTCCAGGAGCTGTGAGAAACAAGCATCATCTTTCAGTGGAGTCCTACTGCATCCTGGGCCACAGTTTCTCAGGAATGGCTCAAGGCCACTCTTCAGCAAAACCATCTTACTCCCACCATGGGGAAAGCATGCACTTTTCCCATCCATTTCCTCCATGACACACGGAGTCACCATTTGTTCAGATGAAAATGACACTATTTGCCATGAATCTTTCTAGACAGTAACTCAACCACAGAGTCCCATGCTTGTTATCCATACATGAAACTTAACATATATACATGAAGAAAAGTTGGGACTATATTTGTCTGCTTGGGCCACCATAACAAAATACTTCACACTGAAGAGTTTAAACAACAGAAATTTATTTTCTCACTGTTCTGGAGACTAGGAGTCTAAGATCAGTGTGCCAGCATAGTTGGGGTCTAGAAGGGGCACACTTTCTCTTTTGCAAATGGACATTTTCTCTCTGCGTCCTCACATAGCAGAGAAAGGGAGTCCCAACTCTTTGCTGTCTCTTCTAATAAGGGCACTAATCCTGCCATGAGGGTCCCCCCCTTATAACCTCATCTAAACCTGATTATCTCCCAATGGCCCCATCTCCAAATACCACTGCATTGGGGGTTAGGGCTTCAACATATGAATATTGTAGAAACATAATTCAGTCCATAACAGACATCAAGTAATTACTCCATTTGGTCTTTGACTCACAAAGTCCTAAAGTCATGCATTTACTGTGCATGTTACAGGCCTGCCAAAAACTACCACAATTTATCCTATTTTTTAAAAAATCCTTTGAGCATCCAACACAGAGCAGCTGAAAATCAGGTTCCTTTAAAATTTGATTCACTGAAAATGAGAGATGCTGTGGCATGTATGCAGCTATCCAATTCAGAAAATGTTTCCTTTAAAGAAATACTTCCCCTTGCCAGAAAACAATAGAGAAAGGCATTTGCAGTTCCAAGTTTTAAGCTACATTTGTTTTAAACCAAACACTTGTAAAATGTGACAAATTACAAAATTACAAAAACAATGTCACTTAAGACCTATAGTGTTATTTACTGATTTTTCACTCACCTTGCAGAAACTTACAGTCCAACTCTTGAGAAAGTGTATGTTGCCAAAGCCTAAGCAGCTAAGGTTTGGGGAATAGTATAGACAGAAAAGAGAAGGTCCAGCTGCAGATACCGTCTTTGTCTCTGAATTCCTATGGGGATATGTCTATCACCTCTTCTCAGGCATGTATCACTTTAGCTTTGATATTGAAGGTATTTACAGGTGGCTGACAATTTCGTGTCCCAGTGGATAGAGGAAATGACTGTGGAGAAGCGCTTACATTTGACCAACAAGAAAGAATTGGTTGGTGAACTGGATGTGACAGGAACCTGGGAAGAAAATGTTCTTTTTACACACATTGTTCTCATTTCTATGACAATCAAGACAATCAATTTCAAACAGCCCATCTCAACACCCCCAAAAGCACGTAGGTATTCGTCAGGTTACATTTCCTGGTTTGAGTTCCAGGTAATTTGGTCTGAAACTGGGTTCATTTCTATTTCTAGTGTGTTGGGCTGACTTCTTTAAGACTAGAAAATCTAATGCAGTGACTCAGAATAGAGAAGCAGTACATTTGTTTTGTTAAATAGGTAATAAAACTTGGAACTAGGAAGAGGCTCATGAGTACAAAAATCTGAACCCTTCCTGTTTTCTCCTCTCAGGGAAGTGAAGTTAGAGTTTCTGCCTAACTTTATCATCTCCTTCTGCTTTATACTAATACCTAAGGCAAAACAAACAACAAATATTGACTGATGTTTCTGTGGGCTAGGGAGGAGAGCTCACATTTCTAGCACCTAAATGCTAGGCAATGTATTTGACATTTTTTGTACTCCATTTAATCTTCAAAATAACTCTGCAAAATGAAAATTAATATTTGTCACACAACTGAAGAGAAAGCTAACATTGATGGAGATTGGCCATGCTCATGCCTGTAATCCCAGCACTTTAGGAGGCTGAGGGGGATGGATCACTTTAGGACAGAAGTTCAAGACCAGATTGTCTAACCTAGTGAAACCTCCTCTCTACTAAAAATACAAAAAAATTAGCTGGGCGTGGTGGTGGGTGCCTGTAATCCCAGCTACTCCCAGGAGGCGAAATTTGCAGTGAGCCAAGACTGCACCACTGCACTCCAAACTGGGCAACAGAGCAAGACTCTGTCTCAAAAAATAAGAAATTAGTAAGTAAAGATTGATGGATATTGAGCAGAGCTAGGATTCCAATATTTAAAAACTCTAAGCTAAGTGCCTTGACAGGATATAAAAGCAATACTCATTCTGAACCTCATTGAAGCTGTATAGCCTAATTAGGGGACTCACAGGCATTTTCAAACTTAGAACTCAAGGATCCCAGCATCTAATCTAATAAGTTTATCGTAGACATGAAACCAAAGCCTAGATTCCTACAGAAGCATGACAGGGGCCAAATGGCTAGTAATAGGCAGTCAGTTGAGAAATAGGGCCTCCTGACCCACAGGCTGGCAGGGTGATGTGCCTTATTCAGTCTTCTCACTGCGTCTTCCATGCATTTGGGAAACAAGGATGGTGATGCATGGTCCCCTCTGTTCATACTTTAGTTGGGAAGAAAGAATATCTCAAGTAATCACAATACAATGTTAGACTAGAGAAAAGGAATAAGGAGCTCTATTAATGAGAGGGTTTCTTAGTATTCTTGCCTGCTAGTGAGATTAAGTCAACTGTATCTAGTTAGGCCAAAAAGGCTGGTGAAATTCAGGGAATATTTAAATAACCAATGTAATAGAACAGGGCGGCCTATGGAGTTCATGTATGGCTAGAAAAGGGAACATAAACACAGTCATGACTCTCTAATTATTTTTTGTTCTACATCTGTGTGTATTTTAGCTTCACTGCCTCTCACTTCAGAGCTATAGTCAGGAAACATGGAGGCACACAGGTCCCAAGAGCAGTCTTGTCCCCTCAGCTCAGTGCTTGTTATCCCCGTTTCAAACCCTTTCTTCCAGTCACACTGAAATTACTCTGCTTCTCAAGATAACACACCTTCCTGCTGACCTGAAGATCTTTTTTGTGTGGTATTCCCGCTACCTCAAATGTTCTTCTACTTCTTGGTCTTTAATAAATTCTCTTTATCCTCAGATATAAGCTTAGAAATCACTTCTTTCCCAGATCCCACTAATCCAGGTAAGTTCCCCTCTTTTCATCACTAGAGAGGTGTCTACCTAATCTTTCTGGCACTTTATCACACTATGGGGACTTTTTTTTGAAAAAATAAACATCTTCTACTAGATTGTTAACTCCTTCAGGGTAGGGACTATGTCTCTCTCATTCAGAGTTATAATCTAAATTTGTAACATAATACCTGACATATAGTATCCACACCTATGTGTTGAATTAATGAATACAATGAATATGTAGTAAATGAAGCAAAGCTTCTGTAAATGTCTGAATGACCCGTGTTCTCTCAGGTGTTTTCATGTTTCATTGCATCATCTTGGAATGCACTTCCCTTTTATGTTTCTGGCCAACCATTCCCAGAGCAGCAGTCATCACCTCTAGGAAGGCTTCTCTCCATACCCCTCCCCACCTCCCAAAGCTATTTCTGTTGCCATACTTCATTCTTCCAACTTCTATAATTGATAGATTTTCTGTTCTCCTCCCCCAGTTTATGAACACTTCGAGAACAATGTCATGTTTGTCTTTGCAAACCAGCTTCTAGCATTTAGTAGACAAAATACATTCTCATTTAATGCACTGTATGTAAATGATAGATGGAAGATTATAACAAGCTATTTGAATATTTGTCTGTAATTGTTATATTGACTCTGTTAGAAAATTGCCTTTTAACACAGTTTTTTAAATCCCTTCTTAGACACTGACCACATTAGCAGTATATGCTGCTATTCTTGTCTCAAAATCCAGGCACTGAAGTCTGCCATTTGGGACCTGTTGAGGGACCTGTGGAAATCAATTTCCTACAAGAAATTGTCTTAAGCTAAAGGTCAACACACTCAAACTGAAACTCGAAGTTTTATTTAAATTCACTGAAACAAGCCCTTTCATTTGGCATATGCTTCTCAAGACAAATTTTCTCTTCCAAAATTGGAAGAGGCCACATCTATGTTTTAACACTGATTTGTGAATATTCCCTGGAATGATTTATATCTTTTTAATTTTCTTTGTTTGTTTTGTTTTGTTTCTTTGAAACAGAGTTTCATTCTTTTTGTCCAGGTTGGAGTGCAATGGCATGATTTCGGCTCACTGCAACCTCTGCTTCCTGGGTTCAGGTAATTCTCCTGCCTCAGCAAGTAGCTGGGATTACAAGCATGTGCCACCAAGCCCACCTAATTTTTGTTTTTAGTAGAGATGGGATTTCGCCCTGTTGGCTATGCTGGTCTTGAACTCCTGACCTTAGGTGATCCACCAGCCTCTGCCTTCAAAAGTGCTGAGATTACAGGCATGAGCCATCGTGCCTGGCCCCTTTTAATGTTATGGTTTATGAGCTTTAATTAAAGTGCAAAGATTTTATGATCTTTCTAACTGTAGAATACCATAGCTTGTTTATTAAACTGCAGAATCACATTAGAGGTCCTGATTCTTTGATTTAGCTTACTATAAAGTAGGAATAAATGAACCAATAAATAAATTTAAGTATCTTTAACTTTGGTGATTGTGACCACTCATCTATGGGATTTGGCCCATGTGAAGCAGATCACAGAATGTGGTGCCTTCTACTGTCTTCCATAGGAAATCCAGTCATGTTCATAACCCTATACTACTTATTAGATTTGTTCTGTGAAGATTACATGAAGATTACATGGTGGTTCTAAGACCCTAGAAAGATCAGCTTTTGGATAATAGAAAGAAATTATTGCAGTTTCTGGTTATGCTTTCCACTTTGGAAAGTCACTGCTCACAGCCACAGAAAAAAGGAACAAGAGGCTTAACACCATTTACATGCTGTGGCCCGGAGGCAACATGTCACTTTTGCCCAATATCATAAACTGGAAATAGTCATATAACAACACCTAACCCCAAAATAACACATAAATCCTCAAACATACCTAGAAGTAGAGGGGAACCAGATATCAGAAAAGAACAGTGATGTCTGCAACTCTAATCTTCACCAAATGAACAAATAAATTGAAAAACATTTCCTTCAAAGACATCATTGATTGAAGAAAATACTGCAAATGCAAGCACAAAATGTGAACACGAAGAAGAAGAAAGTCAAAACTGATTTTCTTCCTCCTATTTCTACTATGAGTTATTTATTAGTAAAATAAACAGTAAGCTCATAAAATCAAATGTCAAGTCAGGTATCCAATTACTTACATTATTAAGAATACTTTGATATCTGTAGTCATTAAAAATGATCCTTGCCCTGCATGTATATTTACCAATGATAGTAGTATATGTACATGATTTACAAATTAATATCTACACCTAGGTAGATAATTAAATTATAAGCCTACATAAAGAGCTTTCTCTGTCTCTCTCCCTCCCTCCCTTCGTTTCTCTCCCTCTGTGTACATATCTATGTATATATAGATAATGCAAATAATGTAAAATAAATATGTGTGTGAATAAGTATTATAGAGATCTGAAACTGGGGTCCTGTTAAGAACACTATTTCTGAGAAACTGTTGTATATGGAAACCTCAGAAATATGCTGAGTTGCTGTGGACCAGTCATTTACTTCCAATGATAAGATAGCAATGTATTCAGAATATGTGGAACATTTAGAGAAGGGTGGATAGATATGGTGGGGAATAGGAGGTCATGGGAATGACAAAAGCAAATGTCTCATACCCTGTTGAATTTACCTTTTGATTTGGTATTTTCGTCAGCCGCTGTATGTCTGTGCAGGGAAATTTGAGAGATTTGGGGAGTGTGTACCTCCCTCTGGGAGCGTGCAAATCAGTATCTCTTGCCATTTAAGCAACACTTTAGTCTTGGATTTTGTCTGTTGACATCTTTTCAATAATTACATTATTCTTAAGTTGTGAAAATGACAGTTGAAATGCCAAAGTCAATACAAGCATTGGATATTTCTATTTTTTTATTTTGCAAACATTTTATTTTTTGCTGGAAAAAAAATATCTCGCCAGGTTGTCTAGATAATTCCATATGAAAATGTTCAAAAAAAAAAAGAAAGAAAGTGAGTATCTCAGGAAGTAAATTAAAGCCTCTTGATAAAAAGAAAGAATAAAATAACATTGGGTGATTTAAAAGGAGGAGAAATTTAATGTGTATCATAACACCCCTAATAATGAACATTTAAGTTCACTAAGATATCGTCATCAAGCAGGCTTGAATTTTATAATTTAGGGAATAAGGGAGGGAGGAAAGGAAGGAAATAAAAGAAATTCTAGGAGATACATTTTGGCAGAGATTTAATCTAAGTATGATTTCCCCCAAACCTGTTTTCAATACTGAGAGTTTGAGGTTCAAATATATGGTAATAAGAAAATAACAATATTTAACAAAGTATTATCTAACTTGTTTGTACTCATTTTATAGTCTTCAGAATAAAGTTGCAAAATTCATTCATGTAACTGAAAACGTGCTAACACTTTAATAATAAATTTTTAAAAATATATTATTTTCCACCTTCTTGGTTTCCTTCAACTAGATCCATGAGGACAAAGCACTACTCAGTTGACCAGTCACTTGGAGTATTAGTGACTTGGAGTCACTGTGACTTTCTAAAGGGGAAACTAAAATTAAGAACAAACTATTTTCTTCGTGGATGCAGCGGTTTGCCAAATAACGCAGGTAACTACTTTCTTGTTACTCCAAGGTTAATCAACATGGATGTTATTAATAATAAGCACCAAACATTCTTTTGGAAACTTATTCAATTCTATTTAGCACTAGTTGCAGATTCTTTTCTTCCACACAAATCTAGATAAGGAGCTGCTTAATAAATAAAGGAAAAATTGCAGAATCAAAGTTGTTAGGACACAAAATAAGCAGAGGTAGAGATTGTTTTTCCTGTAGTGTTTGTTTTGTTGGTAATTCCTTCAAATTTAGGAAGTTGATGTATTATGAAGCATGTGATATTTTATGAAGCTCCCAAAAATAGAATAACACTTTTTTTTTTTTTAATTTTGTCAGATGACTGCAATTTAAAAAAAAGGAAATACGTTAACTCAGCTAATGGAAACGTTGTTCCGTGTACTTCGTATCTTTGGGGATTCTGGGAATATGCGTTTCTAAGAGTAGAAAGGAGCATTTGATGAGATAATTTATTTTACTTCTTACTGGAAAATCAGTCTTTCAGAGAGAAACAGGTTTTATTTGTTTGCTTGCTTTGTTTTTTTAAACAAACCAGCATAATGCATTTCTACATTTGCATTTGCATTTCGATTGCCTTTTTTAACTTGGGATTTGTGTTTGTGTGCATAAGAAGTTGCTACAAACAATACCTAAGAGATGAAAACGAAGTAAAATAACTTGGATTGAATTTATTTTACTGATTATAAGAATAATTTCTATTCACATTACAAGAAAGTATTATCTGTCTAGCATTTCCAAGTTATTGCCTGAGAAAGGCATCAATCTGTGAAGGTCAGACGCTCTTGCTGGTAGAAGGGACCCTAGAGACTAGCAAATACTACCTCTGCCACTAATGTTTCTCCATGCACCTTGCATGCACCATTTGGTTCAGAATCAACTGAGGTGTGTACTAAGAGGGCCTTCTCCACATCATACCTACAGATCACAGTTTACAAGAATAGCATGCTCCCTAACATTTGGGAAAAAATCTAATCATTTTTCACATGTCAACTCTTCAAATGTTGAAGATGAATACTGGGTAGCTACTAAACATTTTCTTTCTAAATACCTTGCATCCAAATATAGTTAAGTATCTGATGAAAAATGTGCAGTTGACCAATATGTCTCAAACAAGATATAAAAGGCAAGAAAAAGATTAGCATTGGGACAGTTATTAGTAAGAAGTTATGACTCCTTGTTTCTAGGATACTAAAACTAAAAGGCATTACCTTGAACCAGGGGTCCCCAGCCTTTGGGCCATGGACCAGTACTGGTCCCTGGTGTGTTAGGAACCAGGTCGCACAGCAGGAAGTGAGTGGTGGACAAACCAGCATTACCCCATGAGCTCTTCCTCCTGTCAGATCAGCAGCGGCATTAGATTCTCCCAGGAATGCAAATTCTATGAGGAACTGCCCTTGTGAGGGATCTAGGTTACATGCTCCTTATGAGAATCTAACTGATGCCTGATGATCTGAGGAAGAACAGTTTTAGCCTGAAACCATCCCTTCCTCCAATCCTCATCTGTGGAAAAATTGTCTTCCATGAAACTGGTCCCTAGTGCCAAAAAGTTTGGGGACTGCTGCATTAGATGATACGTGCAAAACATTTAGCATGGTGTTTGGTACACAGAGAGCACTTCATAAATCCCAGGAAGTAGCAGAGCAGAAGTAGAAACAGCAGCAGGAGTGGTGAAAGTGGTTGTGGAGGTGATGATAGCAATGTTAGTGTTCCACAGACTGACTTCCTTCCTTCCTTCCTTCCTTCCTTCCTTCCTTCCTTCCTTCCTTCCTCCTCCCTCCCTCCCTTCTTTCCTTCTTTCCCTCCTTCCCTCCTTCTTTCCTTCCTTGCTCCCTCCCTTTCTCCTTCCTTCCTTCCTTCCTTCCTTCCTTCCTTCCTTCCTTCCTTCCTTCCTTCCTTCCTTCCTCCCTCCCTCCCTTCCTTCCCTCCTTCCCTCCTTGCTTTTTTCTTTCTTTCCTTCCTCCCTCCTCCATCCACCCCTCTCTCCCTCATTTCCTTCCTCCCTGCCTTCCTTCTAAAGTCCTTACATATTTTGTAACTTATTTTGAGACTGTTTTAAACCATATATGCACTTAACAAATCGGACAACAGCAACAAAACAACATAAACTAATTTTAAAAAGGAAGTAAAACTCTTTGGCATACCCCACTGAACACTACCAAGTTTGGTTACACAGTGGCATTCATTCTTAGTATTGTTTTTGACTCTTCTGATAATTTTCCTCCTGATATTGATATGCTAATAACTCTATTTCTTGATTTATCATTTTTAGACCACAAATAATGACTCCACAATATGATGACTTAGCTCTTTTAAACTTCTGCTTTCTCTCTTCTCTTCCTTCTCAGAGTTAACATTCATATATTTTTCCCGTTCTTCAAATGGTCCCCTTTGTAATACTAAATAATAGACCTATGCCTCTGTTTCTGTTCCACTCACTTTTGACTGTATCTCTTGGTTTTCCACAAAATGAAATGAAGATTTTTAGCAGCACTTTCTTTGTTTAAAACAAAAGACTCATCAGCTCCTCTGCTTCCATTCTTCCTTTATTTTTTTAGTTGCATATTCACTTATACAGCCACATTTTGTTCTGCCACTGCATTCATGAATTCTAAGTGTTGTTTGTAAAATAACCTAAAAGGGGCTGAGCATGGTGGCTCACGCTGTAATCCCAGCACTTTGGGAGGCCGAGGCGGGTGGATCGCCTGAGGTCAGGAGTTCGAGACTAGCCTGAATACAAAAATTAGCCAAGCCAGGTCACAGGCACCTGTAATTTCAGCTACTCAGTAGGCTGAGGCAGGAGAATTGTTTGAACCCGAGAGGCAGAGCTTGCAGTGAGTCGAGATCGGGCCATGGCACTCCAACCTGGGCAACAAGACTGACTTTCTGTCTCAAATAAATAAATACATAAAATAAAATAAAATAAATAACTCCAAAAGGTGCAAAGCAATAAACAGCATTTGATAATTATGACTTGTTAAGGTCATGTTTGCTTTTCTGTAGGTTCTCTATTGGATTCCTGGAGCTGTTACTGAGGGAGATTCTTCTATATTATTTGATGTGTCGCCACATGTATATATGACTTGGACAAACATTTGAGACAAATTAGCACGTGTGTTATTTTACTTTCTCTTTTAAATTTATTTTTTTAAATTCTAGTTACCTTTCTTTTATTCATGTATTATTTGCATTGATACTATTAACTAAATGTTATTGGCCTCACTTTTTTTCATCAATCTTTTAATCTCACCATCTAGGCTTATTCTACTTTTTCCCCCCTGCTAGAAAATTCCCTCTCTATTGTTATTCTTCAATGCACACGGTTGCTCTCCAGGCTTACTGTAAAGAATCCACCAATTCTCTGCTAGTGTAGGTCCACTGCTTCTTGCATACCTTCATCTTTCTCTGTTTGTTTATTTTCTGTATGTAATACACATGCTTCTTGACCTATGCTGGCTTTATGTCTCAATAAACGCATCATAAGTTGAAAATATCATAAGTTGAAAATGCATTTAATATACTTTACCAATTGAATAGTATAGTTCTGCCCAGTCTATCTTAAACATGCTTGGAACACATACATTGACCTACAGTTGGGCAAAATCATCTAACACAAAACACAAAATACTTTCACTGCATTTGTGAAAAAAATGTACAATAAACTACTATAAAGTGTTGAATATCTCAACACTGTGTTAAACTGTGTTAAACGGTGTTTACACTGTGTTAAACAGTGGTTGTAATCAGATTGTTAAATGAAGGAAAATATTATTTTTATGTCAATAAATCTTTTCTAATATGTACAAATGAGTTTCTTGAACACTAAAATAAAACATCTAAATTCTTTTGAGGCTCAAAATGAGCTACATATTAAAGTATACAAGTAATATTTCCCTTGTAGCCACCCTGCTACCATTTTTTTACAAAGATATCCACCTGCATAAAAAATAATTTAATGTAGTTGCTGCTATAGCAACTGAATGTTCCTTCCCGTACAAGATGCCTAAGGGCAAAAACTTGCAAGACTGACAATTCTCCTGGTAGTTCCTGACTATATCAAAGCTGAAAGACAGAACTGGTTTTTCTTAAAGATGTTTTTTCTCAGGGACTCAGATCTCAGAACTTTGGACTCAGATTTGAATCCTGCCTCGTGCTCTGAATGAAGCAAACATTGTCTCAAATGCAGTTATATTTTTCAGCTTTGATGTGGATGTTGAAATTGCATAATCAAATTCTTATGCCACTTCATACCCTTTCAAAGTTGACTTTTCAAATCACCCTCACTGAAGTCAACATTTTTTCCTGTGAGTGGTTGGACTAAGCGAATCAAGGAGGAAGGCCAGAAACTGGATCATTGTTAAGAGAAGAATAATGATAGCAGCCATTATTTACTGGGTATCCAATAAATGTAAGGCACAATGCTAACCTCTTTGCATAATTACCTCATTATATCTTCATGAAAACCTTATCAGTTGGAAGAGAAAAAACAAAGGAAGGAGGGTGGGAGGAAAGAAGGAGGGAAGGAAAGGAAAAAGAAAGGGAGCCCATTTAGCCTAATTTCCCATAAAAAACGACCATTGCAGTGTGAAATATTTTACCCCAAGATATTCCAGCTAAGGGAACAGTATCCACAAAGCTCAGAGGTCAGCAAGCGCTTGGAGAAGATGTTCTCAATGGCAAAGGATAGAAGCTGATAAACTGATTTTACCGACTTTAGACATCCATCTAATAAGGAAACCTATCAAATTCAGACATGTGCATTTTATTTGTGTGTGTATGTATCCTGGAATGAGATTTATAATTTATAACTCAAAATGTTATAAAGCTGACCAAAAGATGTCTTAGATATGCCTAAAGCCAAGTCATGGACAAAAAGCATATACAGAAAGAGTTTGCACTATCTAATACAGACAAGGAGTTATGAAGGACAACCAAGGGTTGTCAGTTTCCAGTTCCTTCACAGATGGAAACTGGAGCTAATCCTTAACTGAGTGGGGGTGGTGAAGGGAAGAGTCTTTCCATTTTCCATAAAGACCAAGTGTCCTTAAGAGAATCTCATGTTGACTTTGACTTGGTCAGGTGATGCATTTCTGCATAAATGTTTAAAGTCTTAATTCTTCTTAGGCATTTGCTCAAAATATTTCCTAATTGACTTCTACCAAAATTGTAGCTCCCCATCAAATTTTGATGGTATTGGTTTATTCATTTAGTTAGTATTTATGGTGCCTGCTCATCTATATAATTAATATTTACTGGACATCTATCATGCATTAAATACTGTACTAGAAAATTAGAGTGAGTAACAGAGACACATCCTATAATTTACGAATGAGACACATAAATTGAAAATTACAATAGCTGAGTAATTATGAAAAATTACAGAAGCATATTGAAGGTGTCCTTGACCCAGGCTGTAGAAGAGGGAAAACAAAGATGTCAGAAGAGGTAATATTTAAGCTGAAATAAATAAAATTATTTCGGTATATGAGAAAGAATGTTCCAGCTGAGGAAATGGTATAGAAAAGCTCCACGGGCCAAAGAGAATATGGTATTATAAAGCTGCAAGCATCCAGGAATGGCTAAACTGGTCAGTGGAGGGAGTAGCTGGAATCAAAACCCATGAGTCAGACAGGGGCATGAGCTTAAGGGGACTTGTAAACTATCATACAAAATTTGGAACTTCATCCTGGACAGCACCGATATTTGATAAGGTGCTTTAAGAAGATAAGTAACATGACTAGATGTGCTTTAGAAAGGTCACAAAGGTTGCAGCGTTCCACTGGAATCAGAAGGGAAGTGGATTGAACGCACGAGGGTCATTCACAAGGCTCTTGCAGGACTCTAGTCCCTTGCTGCTGACAGTATGGTCCTGGAATCAGCATCAGTGGCATCAGCTGGGTGCTTTATCAAGACGCGGAATCTCAGACTCCAGACTTACTGAATCAGAGTCCATGTTTCCACATATTCCCCCGGGATGTGTACATACATTGAAGTGTGATATGTGCTATGGTACACAAGTGGTTTCAAAAGTGGCAGGACATCAGTATGTGTCATTTAAGAAGCTTTAGCAAAATATCAGTGTCTACATTTCCTCCTTCACCACATTTTAGCTAGGCTTCTCTAACCTTTTTCTTGACTAAACCTCAACCTTGGCTTAGTCAAGACTCGAAAAAAACATGAACACAATTTCTAACAGCTCAAAGCTACTGGAATGACCCTATTGCCCCTTAAAGTGCCTGCCTCAGAAAAGACAAGACTGCCAAAAAAACTTGCCATTTGTTCCAGCCAACACCTGGGACAGGGCGCCTGCCTCGCAGTTTCTGTGGGAGCGTAGGAGTCTCACTTTGATCAGCGACAATTAACAAACCCGGAGGGTTTCAGATGGACCAACCCTCCCTTTCCACTTTTAGTAATTTTCACTCCCCTGACTCTACTGACCTCCCAATGCTCCCCTCTCTATTCTCTCATTTTCCTTTAAAATTCCAAGTCACCTCTTTAAAAATTGAAGTCGGGTTCGGTTCATACTGGACTCTTTGTCCTATTGCAGTAGTTATTATTGATTAAAATTTGTTTTCACATTTGAACTAGTGTCCAGCTTTATTTTTCAGAGTCTCACTCCAAATTCTTATTTATTTGCAAAGCAGTGGTTCTCAAATGTTGTCATGTATTATAATCACTCGAGGGCATTTTAAAGCCACTGATGTCAAAGCTGCACCACAGACTAATTAAAAGCAGACCAAAAAGATATTTCTACACCAGAAAGATACATAGAAGAGAGAAGACTGACAAAACCTGGTGATTGATTGAATGTGGAGAATAACAGAGAAGTCAAGGATGGCACCCAAGTTTTCAGCTTGAGAAACTGGGAGAAGAGTGACATCCATTAGCAATCCTCCCTAAGCACACCGAGTCTCCACCGCGCACCTGGGGCAGCTGCAGCAGCTCATGAAATCCATGTTTTCTGTGCCTTGTGGCAATGGGAGAGGACTTTGACTACACATTGATAGGGAAAGTACTTGCAAGGAACTGAAATTCTGAATGAGAAAAACAGATGTCCCCTATATACAGAAACATCCATTTGTATTTCCTGTGCAAACATTTAACTACCTCCTGCAAATTAGCTAAGCTGTAAGAAACTAATCAAACTGATTTCTAATCATTTGTTCCCATGTATGATTCCACCATCAAACAATGAGTTCCTTAAATATACAGTATCTTTGTATCCCCAAAGCACCTGTTATGCATAGTGGGTGTTTTTAAATGCTATCTGAATAAAGACATGGATGTTCAGTGAATAGAACATAGTTACCACCAAGGAATGATAAATCCTCTTTGATGTGGCTGTTTCAGAAATATCTTTTTGTCCCCTTGAAACTGCTTGAGACTTGTTTTCTGTCCATTGTTGCCCACAGAAAGCTTGCAGGCAGCCACTGCCCATTAATGCTAAACACATTCATTGGTCCATGGGGATATTATTTTTGATGAACAATTAACACTCCTTGGCATGGAGCTGTCAATGTCAATCGGTTTAAATCAAACTGAAATGTCAAAACACGTAGTATGGCTTATCCATCTCTAATGCTAAAATCAAGGGTGAAATAGCCAAGGTTCTCCTCGAGAGGAAACAATCATAGTGTACAGTGAGCTGCAGAGTCTTTAAAGGACCAAACCCCACTGAAAACACACAACATCTTCTACTTAGGTTTTTCCACATTTGCTCTTCCCTAAGTGTGTTCGCCGTTTACACACTTACCAAAGAGCAGGAATCTCATCGACTGTGTATACCACGTCATTCTCATGAGACTAACAGTGCCGAGTCTATGGGGAGCACTCAGTAAATACTGGCTAAATGAATATATATAAACAGTTATTTGCCAGAGCAAAAGCAACCTGTTCACTACAACAGATGCCGTCAGTAGTCATGTATTTGTAGAGATGTTTTTTTTCACAAATGCAGTGAAAGTACTTGAAGGACAAGTCCGGAAATTTTGATAACAAAGCAAGAGAGAAAATTATGAATATTGCCTGGGCAAATGCAGTCACTGGAACCAAAACTATAAATCTGCACAGTTCTCTTGTGAATCCAAAGTTAACATGAATGCATTCACATTAGCCCTTGTAGAGTGCCATTTTGTTGGTGTTGTTTAACAATTTTTTATTGATGTACAATAGATGTACATAGTTTTGGGGTACATATAAAAATTTAATACATTCACATAATTTGTAAATATCAAGTAAGTGTACTTGGGATGTCCATCACCTTAAATAATTATCTTTATGCTAAAAATATGTGAATTATTCTCTTCTAGCTATCTTGAAATGTACAATAAACTACTATAAATTATAGTCATCCTACTGATCTATAAAATACTAGGTTTTATTTTGTCTATCAAGCAATATATGTGTACCCAATAATCATAGGGTGTCACTTGTTGCTTATGAACAAATGACTGATGAAGAGTCTTTCAGAAAGTGGCCGTCTATAAAGTAAAAACGCCTCTCTGACAGGGTTTTAGATATAGAAATAAATGTCATATAACTAGTGAAATAATAACTAACATTTACTGAATGTTTACTATATGCCAGAAAATGTTTTAAGTTATCTTTATTAATTCATTTATCATTCACAAGTAACTTATGAGATTGGTACTCTCATTATTCCCATTTTACATAGGAGAAAATTGAGGCTGTGAAAAGTTAAGCAACTTGCCTAAAGTCATAAGCTAAAAACTGGTAGAAGGGCAGTGTTAAAACTCAATATGATAATATAATGGTAGATATATATCACTATGTATCTGTCCAAACCTGTCAAATGAACACCAAAGGTAAATTGTAATGTAAACTACAGACTTTTGGTGATAATGATCTGTCAGTGTAGGTTCCTGAGTTGTAGCAAATGCACCATTCTGATGGGGGATGTGTGGGGACAGGAGGTATATGGGAAATATCTGCATCTTCTCAATTTTGCTATGATCGTAAACTGTTCCTTAAAAAATGATGTCTGGAAAGAGAAAGAGAGAGAAATAATTAAAAAAAGAAATGGTGGGAGTGATAAGAATCATACTCAGGGAAAATTAGGAAGTGGTTTGAATACAAAGTAAATACTTAAAACTAGTTTAATAAATGCTTGGTTATGTTTTAAAATAACAGAGTTAAGTCTGATGGGTCTGTAAGGGAATGATTTCTCTGAAAAATTATCAGATCAGATTGCAAAACTGATCATTCATTAAAAACAAAATCAATCAATGGAATGTCTTTCTTGTGTCTGGTATTGCTTTAGGGGCCAGAAATTCAGTGGAAATAAATGGGAACATGCCACTGCTATCATGGCTCTTATGTTCTAGTGGTGGGGGAATAAGTGACACCATGCAAATATATAAACAAAGTATTTTCAGATTTTGGCAAGCGTGAAGAAGAAGAGAAAGCAGGGCAACACAATAGAAAATTTCTTATAAGTTACTCTAAGTTGGGCGGTTCAGTAATTTCTTACAGGGTGGCATTGGGCTAAGATGTGCATGACAGGAAGAAGTAGCCACACGCAGATCCAGAAGAGAATTCCAGCATAAGAAAAATAAAATAAAACAACAGATGCAAAATTCCTAAGCCTGCGGAGAGCTTGGAGCTCAAGGAGATGAAAGAATACCAGTATGACTAATCCAAGAGGAGGAAAAAAGAATGAAAAAAGGAAAGACAGAAAAGAAAATAAAGCAATTTTTATGGGGAGTTTGACTTAACTGCATAAAGCATATCAAGTAATTTGTGGATAATTATCATCATTTTAATTTTCTGTGCTCCCACCTACTAAAGTGGAGCATCTCTTTCTTTATTCTAGCCCTTCTCCATGCCCTTCAGTAAATCATTGTGGTTTACTTCAATAGATCCTACACAATTCTTGTGTTTAGTCTCATACATTAAAAAATTTATTGGCATGAATGACGTCTCTAATTGTTTTACTTACTTATATATTCTAATTGTTTTTTCTTATGTGTGTGAAAGAAGTTGTAAGAACAATTCGGCAAAGCCTGTTGAAAAATACTTGTCCCCAAATGATGTATATCTCTATAATGACTGGACTTTTCATTTCTCCTTCATTTTTTTCTTCAGACACAGCTGAATAAAACTCACATATTTTGTTCTTGATGAAGATCCAATTTGACCACTTCTCTTATGTGTGTTTCTCCCTTCTTTCCTCCATCCACTCTTCCTTTCCTTCCTTCCTTTCCTGCTTTTTTCTTCCGTATTTCAATCCATCCATTTTATAAACATTGATTTTAGAGCCTATGATATGTCAGAAACTATGTAGAAATGTGACCGTAAGTTGCGTTCTATTTGGGTCAGATAATTAAGAAGCAGTTAAAATGCAGTGTAGTTAATTCTCAGGCAGAAGTGGGAGTGGAATATTATGGGACAGAGTGAAGGACCCTCATCCAGCCCAGGCTGGGTAGAAAATACTTTACAGACAGGCACAGCATAGAGACTAGAAATCCTGGGCAGAGACTGCAGGAAACAACCCAGGGGAAGTGGGTGTATTTCATCCGCCACACAACAGCCACCTAATCTGACAGATCTGTACAAATACATACTGTTTGAATTACATAAGTAATTCAAAATGCATTTTAGTATACAAAATCAATCAAAAACTGAGAACATGAAAGAACAATTTTAAAGTACATGTTTTCTTCACCAGAGCCCTTTCAATCTTTTCACAAATAATAATTTTTAACTATATGGCTATGTAGACTTTCATAATTTTTTTAAGTACATATATATACACATTGTCTGTATAAGTAATAAAAACATTGGCCAGGCACGGTGGCTCACGCCTGTAACCCCAGCCCTTTGGGAGGCTGAGGCGGGCAGATCACAATGTCAGAAGATCCAGACCATCCTGGCCAACATGGTGAAACCCCATCTCTACTAAAAACACAAAAATTAGCTGGGTGTGGTGGCATGTACCTGTAGCCCCAGCTATTTGGGAGGCTGAGACAGGAGAATTGCTTGAACCCAGGAAGTGGAGGTTGCAGCAAGCCAAGATCACGCCACTGCATTCCAGCCCGATGACAAAGTGAGACTCCATCTCAAAAAAAAAAAAAAAAAAGTTCTAAATATATACATACATTATATAAAAATAATAAAAAGGAAGTTACAGATTATGTATAGTGATATATGTATACATAGACATAGATTATATACGTGTATATGTATACATATATATGACTACATGTATTCTGTAACTTCCTTTTTTATTGAAAATATCTTGGAATGCTTACATGGCCTATACAGATATAATTCTTTTAAATACCTAAAGAGTACCATTTTTTGTATGGAAGTGATTTGTATTCATGCATTTATAGTAATAAAAACACCATTAACACTGAAAAATGTAAATCACAGTTTCCCCAGTCCTCCCCAAACTATTCAATCTTATCTTCATTCTTCATAGCTAATCTCTCTTAAGTCTTTGTATATTCTCCCAGAAATACTGGGTGGGTGTGTGCATGTGTGTGTGTGTGTGTGTGTGTGTGTGTGTGTGTGTGAGAGAGAGAGAGAGAGAGAGAGAGAGAGAGGGAGAGAGAGAGAGAATTTCTCCATTTCTCCATATGCTTAAAGCCAAGCTGTTCTCAGTTACCCAGGAGGACACAGGTTCTCCTTTTCCTGTGCTACTTCTCCACCTGGCAAGATCTGTGTGTGAGGTGTATGGAGGTGGATCAGCTGTTCATCAAGCCATACTCAGGAATGTTCTGTTCAATGTAATGTGACCTCTGTAAATGCCAGTGTGAAAGGAATTATATTTCTGAGGGGGAACATTCTTTTAATGGAGAAGTGGGCTATGGGAAAAAGCAGAACATGCTCTTCTTTCAAACATTGGGAGAGAGATGGAAAATTTTTCTTGTGAATTATTCACTATGTTAAACTAAGTCAGTCAGAAAATGCATTTTAATAGGGCACATAAAATCAACAGGATCAGCAGGTAGAGCATCTATTTAAATTGCCACCTGCCACAAAGAAGCTAACACTGTGTTCTCCGGCTGAAGATATTCAATTGTGTATGCTTTAGGGGTATGGGTGATTCTAGTTCCTGGTTGCATTATAATTTATAGTAAATGAGGCATGAATTTATAGGGATTATTTATTTACTTTGAAGCGAATCTGTGATCCGTGAATGACCCTATTATCAGTTAACAGGAGGAAAAAATTACTTGCTATTGGAATGAAATAAGAATAAGATCTAAACATGTAACATGCTTGACATGCATAGAGTCTTCAAAATGTCTCCCCAAAAGGCTCTTGTCAATAGCATTCACCACAAGATACACAAAATATGAGCTTATTATCCTTATATGAGAGAGGGAATAATGGATGTCTTCAGATCTGACTTGTCCAATTTTACCTAAAATACTAGTGAGCAAGTGGGAACCAGGACACAGATCTTCTAATTCGGCCAAGCATAAGTTTCACCATAAAGATTCTTAAGTCTATATTCAAATAATAATCATGCAAATTAATATTGGTGTAGCATTTTACATTTTAAGAAAGCAATTTTGCAACAAACGATCAACATAGTGTCTTAGTGAAAAATGGTTGGGAGGCCGAGGCAGGCGGATCACGAGGTCAGGAGATCCAGACCATCCCGGCCAACATGGTGAAACTCCGTCTCTACTAAAAATACAAAAATTAGCTGGGCGTGGTGGAGCGTGCCTGTAGTCCCAGCTGCTCTGGAGGCTGAGGAAGGAGAATCACTTGAACCCAGAAGGCAGAGGTTGCAGGGAGCCGAGATCACGCCACTGCACCCCAGCCTGACGACAGAGCGAGACTCCGTCTCAAAAAAAAAAAAAAAAAAAAAGGATACTATTCACAGCTCTTCTTCAGAACGAGAAACTATGGACCAAGGGAATGAAAAAACTTGTTTCAGATCATACCCCTAAAAAGTGGCAGCATTCAAATAGCAGCACTTTGGCTAGCAAATCCCACTTACTTTGCTCCCAAAAATGTTATGACACCATTACATCTAGAGTTGCAATGCATATATTACTGTATCTCCCTTACCTTATGAAATGGGAAAGCATGGAGATTCTCACCCTTACCTCCTAGAACAGAAAGTTCAAAGTACCAATGATTTAAAGTTAGAGTCACGCTAATGGGAGGATTAGCAGTTAGCCCCCAAATCAAATACACTCAGCCTCTTTATGTGAGACAACCGTTTACCTAAACAATCACGATAGTTTCCCCGTGAAACAATCCCAGTCAAAGAAGCGCAATGCTTCTGTCCCATTAATGTTAAGGATATCCTCTTCGACGGAAGGATTTGGGCGAGGTTTTCTTAGTTTGACCACATGGTGGCGGTATTACCATGCAGTGAAAGATTTGCAGCCCCAGCAGTTCAGAATAAGAGTGCGCTGCCAGCTGGCTCAGAAAAAACATCCTTTTGTGTCCACTTTGACTTCGAGATGTGCAAAAAAAGATAGCAAGCTGTGTGGTCTCTGAATAGAGAGCTCTATTTCTTCTTTCCAGCCTACTAGAAGGATATGGGTGCCGAGTGAGAGGCAATACTACAGCAGCCTAATGAGCCAATTATTTTGTTTGGCACAAATACCACTAGGGACTTAGAGAAAGGTGCTTTCACACAAGAAGGAAAGCAAAATACAACTACAATTTTGGGCAAATCGTGGACTTAAAACGTGTCCCTGGGTTTAAGTTTTATTATCTTGTCTCTTTATGTGACAACAAGGAGCAAAGAAATATTTGGTTTGGCATTGTTCGTTTCTATTAGTGACTTCTTCAAATTGACACAAGTTGCACTTTTTAGCAATAAATCCACAGTGCAGCCTGCTTGCCAATCTATGCATTCAAAATAGTTCATCTTGATTATATATATCAGGTGCACCAAAGGGACTATCTCGTTTAATCTTAAAAGTAATTGTGTATAATAGGTGTCATTATTTTCATTTTACACATGAAGAAACTAGAGTAAAAAAAAATAAATAAACTAACTTCAGTTTCCAAAGACAGTAAATACACAGAATCTGATCAATCTAACTCATAAACCCACAATTTTCCTTCCCATCACACTCATTTTACATTCAAAATAATTTCTCTCCCTTTAAAAATTAATGGTTTTTTATTTTGCTATTATTCAATTTTATTTGTAAATGTTTAAGTAGAGAAGTATCAAGAAAGAAACAAAAAATCATGCAGGCTGTTTTTTGTTTGTTTGTTTGTTTGTTTGTTTGTTTGACAGAGTCTCGTTCTATTGCCCAGGCTGGAGTGCGGTGGCGTGATCTCAGCTCACTGCAACCTCCATCTTCCAGGCTCAAGAGGCTCAAGCAATTCTCATGCCTCAGTTTCCCAAGTAGCTGGGATTACAGGCATGTGCCACCACACCCAGCTAATATTTTTGTGTTTTTGGTAGATACAGGGCTTCACCATGTTGCCCAGGCTGGTCTCGAACTCCTGAGCTCCGGCAATCGGCCCACCTCGACCTCCGAAAGTGCTGGGATTACAGGCATGAACCGCTGCACCTGGCCCTTTCTCTCTCTTTCTCCCTCTCTGTCTTTTTTTTTTTTTTTTAACATAGATTCCATAGCAAGGGTGTATTGTAATTAATTTAACAGATCCTAACAGTTTATTTCCTCTCCCGATGATCTTAACTAAGAAACATGTATGGTTAGTTTTCTTTTAATTTAAAAATGACATCATAGTACCACCAACAGACTAAATATGGTTAAAGAGTGGTTGGACTAGGAACAAACTAATACAATAAAGAGAAATACTATTTTTATGGTTTTGAAAACTAGCACATAACTGTACCTTATGTTACGTACCATAATCACCTTAAGGCTGCAGCAAGCAGCACTTGAGTGGCCAGGGACAGAGCCCAGCTGACATTAGAAGGGAAATCACCTTTCCCCGAGTGTTCAAATCCTCCTTCACAGGAAGTGCTCTCTGGCAGATATTTACCTAAGATAAATGATCCACATGCTCCAGGCTTATGGTCATAGGTTCACCCACACATTTGTTTCCACTAGCAACTTGTCCTGAGTTTTCCATCTGTGATCCTTTCATTCTTCCACCCAAACCATTTGCCACTGCCCAGAAGTATGTGCCCAGGCATGTGTATGTGGGCATATGACTGCATCTCAATCAGGCAACATCTCCTACCACACCAAGCTGATGACCAGGTGTGTAAAACTCTGCCCAACCAAAGTATTCTATTTTATCATTGCCCTTTAATGCTGCTATAATAGAACAGTAGTGCATTTTCAGCTAGCACCAACATATCATGCCAATCCATTGTGAACCAGGCCTGGGTCCTTTCCTCAGTTGTCAACCAGTCTCAGGAAATATCCCAGCAAGCCAAAGGTGTGTGTTGAGAGAGAGGTGCCAGAATCACATGGGAGTGAGTCTAGGCTACCTGTTTGTTGGTGACATTTTTGGATCTTCTTGAGCTCAATTCCTAATACACCATTTCCAGCATACACTCAGCTTACAATAGACAATTTGTCAGTGAGATGTCATCAGTACAATGGACAGCAAGAAGGTCTGATAACAGCAAGATGGTTGTGATCTCTATAAGCAATGTTATAGCAGAGTGCGGGAGAATTAACACAGCCCTAAGACGCGGGAGTGGAGTGTATGGTTACTGCTTTTCTGCTTTACAAAGGTGAAACGATTTGAATTTGGATTTGGATCCTCCTCTCCACTTATAAGGTCAAAAATAATCCATTTTCCAACTTAAAATATGCATTCCAAGCACCAGAAACTGTTTAGTCCTGCTGCAGTAACACACCACACCAAGCCCAGCAGCTACTAGTAGAGCAGTAGCTTGTTAGCTTATGGTATCCATTGTCACCCTCTACAAACCCTCTGGTGTTGCAGGGTGCATACTGGTCAAAGCAGCAATGATGGAGCCCCTCACCTCTGAATCCTTTAAATCTTTGAGAGTGGCAGTGCTGTGTCTGATTGGCTATCTCAACCAGCACAGCACAGGGCAGTTTCATGAGTTTCCACTCCATCTTTTGTACCACAATGGTCTTTATAACACAGTTCAGAGAACCAATGTGAACTTTCTACCAGAAGCTAAGGATTTCTAACCCACTTGCGTTCTGAATAATAACTATAACAATAAGAAAGACTTGGGATCAAATTCCATTTACTGCCCTGTCTCCACTGGCTCCAACTCCAAATGGAAGACTCCTAGCATATCAGTACCACAGCTGGTAGACTTGCAAAGTCTTACAGAGCAAAGTCATTTGAACTTCTTCACCTACCCAGGCACTCTGACCCATTCCATAATGCGCTTCCAAGAAGGTTTTGGTGTCTCCACCACATTCATTCTGGTCCATCTTTATATTCAAGCTTCAGGTGCCAGTCCAGAAAACTCCAGGTATATTTTCCAGAACTTGAATCTAGCATCGTGGATAAGTGCCTCAACATCAAATATCTCCCTCATTGGCCGGGTGCAGTGGCTCACGCCTGTAATCCAAACACTTTGGGAGGCCAAGGCGGGTGGATCACCTGAGCCTGGGAGTGCAAGACCAGCCTGACCAACATGGAGAAATCCCGTCTCTACTAAAAATACAACATTAGCTGGGTGTCGTGGTGCATGTCTGTAATCCCAGCTACTCAGGAGACTGAGCCAGGATAATTGCTTGAACCCAGAAAGTGGAGATTGCAGTGAGCCGAGATCATGCCATTGCACTCCAGCCTGGGCAACAAGAGTGAAACCTCATCTCGAAAAACAAAACAAAACAAAACCTCCCACATTTAACAGTATAGTCTACTTTACCTGGTCCTACAACCTCACATTTCACTCCCACAATGATCCCCTAGTCCTCACCAGTGCCATAAGTCAAGTTCTACAATTCCTTGAGATGTAAGCCCTTTTATCCTGGAGCCAAGATAGTACTTCTCCATTCAGACATTGCTAAGTCCTGACCCTAGATATTGGCCTGGAGGGACTGAGGGGTGGTGGAGGCAGATCTTGAGAATAGAATAGCATTATGAAGCCCCGTCTCAGCATAGATCCTCACATGGTCTCCAGGTAAGAAGAG
This sequence comes from Rhinopithecus bieti, assembly GCF_001698545.2. NCBI lineage: Eukaryota > Metazoa > Chordata > Mammalia > Primates > Cercopithecidae > Rhinopithecus > Rhinopithecus bieti. The sequence goes on along the minus strand of NW_016805238.1, from coordinate 1,228,631 downwards.
GCTGCTATTGGCCGGGCGCGGTGGCTCAAGCCTGTAATCCCAGCACTTTGGGAGGCCAAGACGGGCGGATCACGAGGTCAGGAGATCGAGACCATCCTGGTGAACACGGTGAAACCCCGTCTCTACTAAAATACAAAACTAGCCGGGCGAGGTGACGGGCGCCTGTAGTCCCAGCTACTCGGGAGGCTGAGGCAGGAGAATGGCGTAAACCCGGGAGGCAGAGCTTGCAGTGAGCTGAGATCTGGCCACTGCACTCCAGTCCGGGCGACAGAGCGAGACTCCGCCTCAAAAAAAAAAAAAAAAAAGAAGAGGCTGCTATCCTCCAGCAAGAGGAAGGCGGCTGAGTCTTCTGGTAGTGGAAATTCAAAGGAATTTGCAGATTTAAGATTCTCAGGCTCATCCATCCAAATATACCCTAACCATTCCCCAGGCTCCCACTCCTTTTCTGTTAAGGTCTTAAATAGTGTGGCTGTGCATTCAGTCTCCCAGTCTCCTCTGTGGCTCTGCCACTCTGATTTTCTACATCATCTGCACCCTAACCGTAAAAGGCATCATTGTTCTCCAAAGCAGCCATAAAGCCCCTCTGACTTTCATGACATGCTTGAAGTTCACAGTTTACTGCTCTGATGCTATCATTTTCTTTTCCTGAGTATTACAATGCAGTTAACCCACTCCAATATCCTCCCAATTATCATTTTTCCCACACTATTTATTCAGCAGAGCCTTTGCACAAAATAACGCACCACCTATTTCTTTCATGTTATCCCAATTAATCAGTGGTAAAAACATCATTCATTATAATGCCACTGCATGCCAGGGGTTATTATCTAATTGTTTACAACCTCCATGGGTCCTGTATTGCATACAGACCATAAGCAGTTCATCCCCATAACAGATCGTTGGAGTCTGCTTTCTAGGGATTTTCCTGGACCCAACTTCCACAGCCTAGATTTCCATAGTTATTAGAGGCAGAAGACTTCTGTGCTTTTATTTACAGGAAATATATATGGGGACAGAGGATAAGATGGTAAAAGAAGAGATATTTAAGCAGATAATTAAAGATAACAATAAATTCTAGTGTGCGTATGAGTGCGTGTGTGTGTGTGTCTGTGTGTGTTTATGTATGTATGAATAGTGCGTACTCTACAACTCATCTGAGAAGGTGGTTAAAATAATATGTGAAGAATCAGGGATGTTTTCATGGAGAACTGAAAATAATACATGCAGTTACATAAAATAATAACATTCATTCTGCTTTCACTGTGTGTCAGGATCTATGCAAAGCCCTTTACTTTAATTATTTTAATAATCCCATAATATAGGTAGTGCCGGCTCCATTTTAGAGATGAGAACACTAACATAAGCTTAGAGAATTCCCACAGATGTGAAGTGGCAGAGCCAGGGTCCCTGCTTCTAAGCATCATGCTATGCTTTTTCCTGGAGGACTTGACATTGGCCCATTTTTAAGAGATGAGGGACTTTTTTGTCAATGACTGAAAGAGAACATGTACCCTAGACAAAGAAGATAGGAAATGCAAAGGCAAGGAGAAGTGAAAGTACTATCATGCTTTAGATAGCAAGAAATTCAGTGTGAACTCAGATTCATCTGGAAGATGAATAGGATAGGAAAGAACAAGATGGGAAAGAATGGGTGAGAGTGTTTAGACTGTGAAACAAGTTGCTGGATTTTACAACAGTCCCATCAGGAGGTCATGACACTCTAAAAATGGATTATGACCCTGGAGATGAGCAAAGGGACATCAGAGCTTGTGTTCTGTCATTGCTGTTAAATTTAATTCCCTCTTCCCTGGTCCTAAGTGCCAGATACCCCACTTAGCTCCATATGGCTTTGGAAAAATCACTCAACCTCCCCACCCTCAGTTTCTCTAGATATAACATCAGAAAAAATAATACCTGTCACGTATGTGCCTTGCTGGATTGTTATAAAGATTGCATGAGATCATGCAAGTACAGTACCCAACACCCACGTCGAATTCCTGTGAATTCAACTATAAGCTCTTGTCCATAGATAGAGAAAAAAAGAAAGCAAAGGAAGAAATAACAGTTCAACAGTGTGTGAAATTCCACTTTCAATAATTGGTTGCTTGCCTCGGTGAGAAGGGAGGTGTGAAGCTGCTATTCCCATATTTAGTTCCAGTTTCCCCTGCCTCTCAGAATGATCATCTCTCAAGCTAGAAGGCATTTGTGCTTGAAACTCCAGTTTAATGCAATGAATGGCACATGGTATGTACTCAATGAACATTCAACAAATGTTTGTTTTTATCCTTGTTATTATCCTTCCTTTCCATCCTCTCCTTGTGAGCAGGCTGTGACCTCTACCACCAATTGACTGGTCAAATTTTCTCTCTTCCAGAGACAGTGTGTTTATGTATGTATGAATAGTACGTACTCTACAACTCATCTGAGAAGGTGGTTAAAATAATATGTGAAGAATCTTATATTGTCTTATATTGAAGATGTGGCCCATCCTGGCCTCGAGAGGAGCCTCTCATCTGCCCTAAATTATTATATTCATGGCTACTTGGAAGAAGCAGTTACTCATTTAGTATAAGTAGCTGCTCAAACTAGAATCTTTCCCTGACTTTCTGCCTATTTGCACACTTACACATCCCAGCTAGAATCAACATCCATTTCCATAAATTCAACTCTAGGTCCACCTGATTGGGAAACCCTCTTGCCCTGGCCACTGCAGAGAGAAAGACTAGAAAGGAGAATGTGTTAATCTCTATCTCTCTCCCACTCATTTAAGTCCCACCTCATATCCTGGCCCAGGAATTTTTCCCACAACTACCGGCAGGCACAACATTGTTTCTCATCGCTAGAAATCCCATCCCCTATATAAGGCGTATTTTAATGTTACATTCTGGCAGCCCCCTCATCTTGCTTTGTAGTCAGTCAACTCTATATGTGAGATGTCAGTAGTCCTGCTTGGATTGTACTGTGCTGTCCCAAGCTGATCCCAACTCTTTCCTAATTTTTCCTCCAATGCCAGGTGAGGAAGAGATCCAGTCAACACATCCCACGTATGTTGTCTGACCTCCACTCTCCGTCTCCTGGGAGTAAATGCTTAACAAGAAAACATGCAAATAGATTCCTAAAACAAAAAAGTAATGTTTAGACATACAGAAATTTAAATGCGAATTTAGAAAAAAAAATACCTTGCACCATTTTCAGGGACACAACATATATGTCCAATGTAAATTTCAAACCAATGACTTAATATTGCCATTGACAGCATCTGCAGTTGGAAAACTCCACTGTTGATTGGTCTTTGTCAAGAGCAATGGATATAGATTTGTCTTACATCGACAAAACTGAAAGACTCACCAAAGTCCTTACTCTCAGAAACAAAGAGAACTCTAACTTAAAAACAAAGCAAGTGAAGTCTCCATGCTAAAGGCAGATTTCCACATACACTGTTTGGGACAGTGCCTGGGACACAGTAAGCCTTCAACTGATGTTAATTTTTTAATAATTGTAGTTGTCATTTGTTATCACACAGCTGCATGCCACCATACCAGCACATGCATGCACCAAGTGTAAAAACATCCTTACTTTCTTGCTACCTTCACATTCAAATGAAACAAAAGTAGTTCATCATATCCATCCCTAATTTGTGAATCCTGGGTTTGATCCTAGGTGATGCATTCAATATGTCATATGCTGCATCCAATTCAAGTTACAGGTTCAAAAGTGCTTTACAAGTCAGTTCACCTTGCCAAGTGCTCCTTGTATTAGACTGTTTTCACACTGCTATAAAGATACTACCTGAGACTGGGTAATTTACAAACAAAGGAGGTTTATTAGACTTATAGTTTTACAGGGCTGGAGATGCATCAGGAAACCTACGATCATGGCAGAAGGGGAAGCAGGCACGTCTTACATGGCAGCAGTTGAAAGAGCCTGTGAAGGAAGCAAAGGGGGAAAAGTCCCTTATAAAACCATCAGATCTCATGAGGACTCACTCACTATCACGAGAACAGCATAGGAGAAAACAACTCCATGATCCAATCACCTCCCTTCCTCAACACGTGGGATTACAATTCAAGAAGAGTTGGGTGGGGACACAGAGCCAAATCATGGCTCCTCATAGAAGGGTTCCCATTCAATGCCTCATGGAATGAATATACAAGGATTTCAGGAGAAAGAATTTGTGGATATTTGTTTGAGCAAGAAAAGACAATACAGGACTTTGAGGACTCGGAACAAAAGGCTGGGAAGAGGGTAAGGGATAAAAGACTACAGATAGGGTTCAGTGTATACTGCTTGGATGATGGGTGCAACAAAATCTCACAAATCACCACTAAAGAACTTAGTCATGTAACCAAACACCATCTGTTCCCCAAAAACCTATGGAAATAAAAAAAAAATTTTAAAGACACCACAGAGAAAGCTAACCTAGACCCTTTTCATGTGACAATCAGCAGCACTTCAACTAAAATCATGAGCCTATTTAATGACTTTTTATTTTAGCCTGCATGGCTCACATTTTATATTTGAAAGATTTGAGACAAGTGCTATGTGCTTTTAATTTTTTTTGTTGGAACATTAGAATCTGACAGTTAGAGTTAGCAAAAAATAAAATAAAAAAAAAAATCCAACAGATTATCTTCCCCACTATGCTCACTTTATAGCCTTGCAGCTGTGGGAAAACCATGAGTGTGGGGGGGAAGTGCACGGACTTCAGACACAGAATTGTTAAGCATCTCTGCTTCGTAGCTCTGTAATTCTGGTTGCATTACTTCTTTCTTCTGAATTTCATTTTATCAGCCATAAATGGAAATGGTAATAGCACCTACCTCATGGGAACACAGTGAAGCCTGAGGAAGACAATGTGCATATGGAAGTCCTTTATCTTCTTTCAGGAGTTGCACAAACATTACCTGGAGTCCTCTGGTGTGATACAATGAATGTGTGATTTGAATGCATTAGTTGAAGTCCTCCTTCTACCTACTACCTGACGATGATAAGTGCCACAGTCTTCATCTATAAATAATGTAATACACACAATATTCTCCTCATATGTTTTCTGTGATGACCCATGAGATATTGGAAAGCACTTTTCATCATGTCTGATGCACAGAAGCACCCAACAGGTGTCAAATATCACTAGGCATTTGATGATAACATCGATGTTTCTTCAAAAGTATTTAATGAGACCTGGCTAGGTACTAACCATTCTATCTTGTGCTGGGAGTCAAGGTGAGAAAAGAGGATACCTTTTGGCTCTCTCAAGACTCGTCACATAGTGGGGAATATTTTACTCAATGTGTTCATTTGCAATTGGCATCAGAGGCTTCTCATTGCCCAGAAAATAAAGTGAACTTATTTGTTTGGCATTCAGAACACTCCAGTATATTACTCCACTTTATCACCCACATGCAGTTGATGTTTCCAATCAGCTAAGTTTATTTCCTGTATCTATGTCATTGCTTTTGCTGAATTCGCCACCTGGAATACACCCCATCTCCCTCTTTCTCTGCCCAAACCCCGCACTTCCTTCATGGCCCAACCAAAATAATCTCCTTTGTGGACAACAAGTCTTCTGTTCCCTTTCATGTCCCTTTAAGGAACAGTCCTGGTGTAGCTGCAGATGCCACTCCTTGGCCACAAAACGGGTACAGGTTTACCTAGTTCTGGTTAAAAAGAGTGTGGCATTCCCCTCACTTTAGGGATTAGTTCAGGGGCAGGCATGCGACCTAATCCAGGCCAATGAGAAAGACATCTGGACTCAGTGCAGAGTTGGTAAAAGAAAAAAAGAAAAAAAGAAATACAGTCAAGTTGTATTCTTTCATGTGTAAGTTGTTCAGTTAGCCGTTAAGCTAGAAGGATGTGAGCCGAGAGCTACACATCACCATCTCACCTGTAAAAACACACAACTCTAGGAAAACAGAGCTGACAGATGGAGAGACCAAGTCCTGCTGGCTTCATGGACTGTGTGGATGACATTCCTCAACTTTCAATGAGGAAAGCCAATCCATTTCTATTGTTTATTATTGTCATTGTTGTTGTTTATTTCTTATCACCTGCAATCAAGCGTCTCCTGCTGACCAAGACACAGCTTATTTATATTTTTGGCTCCTATGAAAAATCAAAGTGAGTTTTGGCCCATGGTAGGTGCTCAGTAAATGTCAGATCCAATTAAGCTATAACTCATAGAATGAAATGCAGTGAATTCCAAATCTGATTTATCTAGAGCCTCAAATGAATCAAGACTTTACATAATAACCTACATAAGTAGGAGAACTATATTTTCGGAGTATTTTGTTTATCTTCATTTTAGAAGTGAGAAGCAGAAGGCCTGGAGAGATAAATTGATTCCTTCAGTCCCGGAGGAAGTGAGTGGAACAATTGTGGAATCCGGCCCCAATGTTCTTTTGTCTTCCTCTGTCCCCTGAGGCAGGTAATGTAGGAGTAGGAATTTTTGGAGTCACCCAGTTGAAGTTGAAACCTCACCTCCACCAGCTGTGATGCACCACCTCAGTCTCTAGCACCAAGTAAGTGGCAATTAGATGACAGTTTCTATTATTACCCTTAATATATGTTTTGGTGATTTCTCAGTTCACCAGAAATTTTAAACTGACTCAGAAATCTTAAGGGAACATTATGTGATGAACTCCCACTGTTACATACGAGATTTCTCTCTTAAGGGAGGAAAATAATCCCCAGCAGTTGCCTCAGTGGGGAAAATGTAAGGCTTGAGTTGCTAGTGATTGTGTTATGATTCATTTTCCACCCATTATTCATAGACTTTCTTCATTCATAGTAAAATGGAACTTTTCTGTGTTCATTGAGCGGAGATTATTATTCAGGTACTGTCAGAGAATTGCTGAGTTTCATTAGTTTTAGAATCTAATTTAGGCTGATATCCTTATAAATTACAGTAGGAACTTCTCTATAGGTTAAAGAGATGTGATTACTATGGCTGAATAATAAAATGTACAAATGAATATAAAATGTAGCCCTGTAAACCTAAAAGGACTCCAGAAATTCTTGCCTCAGGCTGAAGAAGAATTGCCTCCTTTATGTGACTTTGCATCTCATGATTGTCCTAACTAAATGTCAAAGGACAGACCTGTGTGGAAAGTTCCAACCAAATAAACAAGGCTAAAATCAAGGTTTTCTAACCCCTAAAGAGGCTATTTGGGGCTTCTGTAGGCAAGGTTTTATTATGATAACTTTTTTTGTTGTTTAATCTAGCTAGACCAAATGTGAGTATTGCTTAATTTTTTTTTAAAATGAACATACCTGGTGATTTTTTTTACATTCTTAAAATGTGTGCACAATTTAAAATATAATACTGAAACTGAAAGCTTGACAATTCGGGAAAGGAGCAGGCATCCTTCTTGCGGGGGGTTAGAAGGATTATTTTATTACTTTAATTGCTGAGCTGACAAGTTTGCTTCTGTGACAAAGGTGTCTCCCCAAATTTTTAAAGAGAAAGCTTCAGAAGAAAGGGATGCTAGGGAAAGGACATTAACCTTTGGTACCCAAGGTTATTGCCAAGTATTGTGCATGATGCTAAACACATGTGAGCTCATGTAGTTCCCTGCAAAACCCTTGAAATAGATTATCCTGCTCTACAGAAAGGGCCTTTGAGGAACTGAATAAAGTGCCTATGATCTCCTTAGAAATAAAAGGCAGTGTTGAGATTTTTTTTTTTTTTTTCTATTTTTCTTTTTTTTGGAGACGGGAGTCTCGCTCTGGTCGCCCAGGCTGGAGTGCAGTGGCCGGATCTCAGCTTCACTACAAGCTCCGCCTCCCGGTGTTCAGCCAATTCTCCTGCCTCAGCCTCCCGAGTAGCTTGGGACTACAGTCGCCCGGCCATCTCGCGACCGGACTATTTTTTGTCATTATTTTAGTAGAGACGGGGTTTCACAGGTGTTAGCTCAGAGATGGTCTCGATCTCCTGACACTCTGTGATCCGCGCACCGTCTCGGACCGGAAGTCCAACAACGTGCTGGGATTAGCAGGCTTGAGCCACCGCCGCGCCCGGCCGTGTGGATGTTGAGATATTTTAAATCAGTGTTGTGGTTAAAATAACATACAAAAGCAAAAACCTCCATACTTTAAGCTTTTCCTAATCCACCCATATTCTTATAAGTCAACCATTCATGTTTATCTTTAGTAACTTTGTGATATGGATGCAAGCAGGAGAGTATCTGAGCAGGTAGCCAGACCACAGTTCCCAGCCTCTCTTGAAGTTGTGTGGCCACTTGACTAAAATCTGGCCAAAGGAATGTGGTGTGTGTGATGACTGCCAGCCCAAACCTGGCCCATGAAACATCCTGTGCAATCCTCCAAGCTCTATTATTGCATCTCCTAGTCATACTCAAATGATCTAATAGAGGCCCCTGAGGCTCAGTGGATACTAGAGCACCTAGTTGGAAAAAGCCTGAGACTTTAATGACTATATGACTCTATACCAACTCAGAATGAATTGTGACATGCGTTGAAAACCTTTTCTAAATTAAGCATCTGAAAATTGGGGGTTGTTCATTATGTAGTCAGTCTTCCCTGACAAATACAAGTTCAGCCATTTTTACTAAATAATATTATTTAAATAAATTTGCATTTTCCTTAATTTTATTTATTATGGCATTATTTGTTTTAACTTACGTAGATTTCATGTGCTGACTACTTTTTATTTTCTATTACAGGAAATGAAACCAAAACCACTTTTAAAAGTTCATTTGACCCAGCAATCCCATTACTTGGAAAGGAATATAAATCATTCTACTATAAAGACACATGCACACATGTGTTTACTGAAGCACTATTTACAGTAGCAAAGACATGGAACCAACCCAAATGCCCATCAATGATAGACTGGATAAAGAAAATGTAGTACACATACACCATGGAATACTATGCAGCCATAAAAAGGAATGAAATCATGTCCTTTGCAGGCAAATGGATAAAACTGGAAGCCATCGTCCTCAGCAAACTAACACAGGAACAGAAAGCCAAACACAGCATAGTCTCACTCATAAATGGGAGTCAAACAATGAGAACACATGGACACAGGGAGGGGAACAATGCATACCGGGGCCTGTCGAGGGATAGAGGCAAGGAGAGGGAGAGCATTAGGACAAAGAGCTAATGCATACAAGGCTTAAAACCTAGATGATGGTTGATAGGTGAAGCAAACCACCATAGCACATGTATACCTACGTAACAAACCTGCACATTCTGCACATGTGGAACTTAAAGTAAATTAAAAAAAAAAAAAGTTTACTGTAGAAAAATTGCGTGCACCATAGTTTGAGATACAGTGCTACTCTAATCAGTTCCCTGTGCTTGCACAGAAATGTGACCCCTTCTTCAGCCTGAATAGCCAAAGCAAATGTTTGTGTCAGGATAGTCATGTAGAGGCAATGCATCATCCCCATCCAAAATTTGTCCTTTAAATCCAGAAGGTCCAGTGAGAAAGGGTGGAACTGAGCAGAAACCTCAGAGCCACTCATGTTTAAACGGCAGTAGATGCTTCCTGGCAAAAGACAGAATAACCGTGGCCACAGCCTCTAGCTCCTAATTGCTCCAACCTCAGCCCAGTGGTTGCTGTGGGCATTGGAAATTGCCCAGGACTGACTAAGCAAGAAAAGTGGCTCTTCCTACCATCCCTTCTGCCTTGGACCACTAAGCCAGTATGCTCATGCCCTTCCATATTTCTCGTACCTGTGGACTCAGCCAACATAGCTTGCAAGCAGAACATTTAGGTGTCTGCCCCCAAAACACTTTCTCTACAGTCTGCAAAGAAAACCTTCTAAACCCAAGACCAATGTTCTGAAAACAAGTCAAAAGAATATGAACTCCTGGAGGACAAAGATCATATCTGAATGGTCTCTGATTCCTCAGAACATTCTAGAGAGAACACAGAGTAGGCACTAAATGAGCTTTGCTAAACTGAAACAAAAGCTTGCTCTATTCACAGGGAACAGATGTTTTCAAGTCACCTATAAGTAATTCACTCCAAATTAGAGTTTCTTAAGAATTCCAGGAAAATATATTAGAAATTTTCAGTAAGTGTACAAGAGATAACCGAGGTTTCCTTCCTAGGAAGGAAACATAATGCTATGTTTGAAACGCCACTGTAAAGATCAAATGACTGCTAAGTCTGATATAATAAAGACAGACTTGGCATTTACAAGGAAGTGAGCTGCTACTGAAATTCAACTGCATCTCAATACACACGCACACACACACACACACACACACAGGCACACATGCATACTCAGACACTACACTACTGCTTCATTAAATCAATTAAATCTGCCAGTGTTTGGTGGTGATGCTTGGAACTGTCTAATGTTGAAAATCAGGCCACCTACCCATAGCAGAAAGTGTGTGTCTCTGTGCGTGTGTGTGTGTGTGTGTGTGAGAGAGCATGTGAGTGCACACTTTTAATATCCAATATATTTAACATAAAATGTGGTGACTCTTCTGCATGGCAGAGCACTAAGTAATTACTCTGGCCCCAGACATATTTTCTATATAGGCTTTCTGCACTCTTCCACTCTGTTATTTGTGGAAAGATGGGGGCGCGGTGGGGGAGCAGACGAACTCTTACCATGGCAACCCTTGCAGAACATGTTGCACCTGATACTATCTGTCACTGTTTGGATAGAGAGCACTTCTCACCAGGAAAAGAAGAAAAGATGCATTTGACTTGATTATATGAGTACTTAACAGTCATCAGAGAAAGCATAAAAACAATTAAAAGAGCACGCACTTTGTCCCCTCAAGATTTACAACAGAGTTTGGAGGCTCCTTTCTTTTGAACAAAATCCTCATCTCTTGTGTGGACAAATTCAGAAGTTTGCATAAATGACCTTTAATGTCTTCATGTGATGACCAGGTTCTGCCATTGTGCTAAAATGTAAGATGCTGTATATGTTTGTTATGATTTATTTCCAGTGTTTTCATCCAAAATGAAAAATGTCCTTCCCCAGCCGTTGTTTCCTCTCAGGCATTTACCCCCAGGTTACCTGATTTTAAGGGTCCCTGAACCCACTAAACCAGTTGGCTTTCAATCTCACTCTCTCTCCCTGCAGATCACCACACCCAGACTGTGGCCTGTGAGTCTTCCAGAGTCAAGCAAATACCTTTGCTCTCCTTCCTCTCTTTGCTTTGAATTACCCTTTCAGGGCTCTGGCATTCTCTGTTTTTGAGAAGCCTGGTGGAATTGTCTGTGAATTATAAATACTGTCAGGCTACAGGAACATAAAAATCAAGGAAAACTGATGGGCTTGCATTGCTTCAAAATATCATGTAAAGCAGGCGAGACAACCTTTTTTTTTTTCCCCGATGATCAGTCCACAGTTGGAATACACACAGTTGTTTTCCAAAAAGTTCTAGCTCCCAAGGCCAGATCAAACAGAATGTTACATTGTCAAAGTTCAGATTAGTCAGACAGAAACCATTTGCAGATGTGCTCAGTAACCTATGATAGTTGATAGTTTCATTCATTCATTCGGAAAGTATTTTGGTGACCATGTGTGAGGCACTGTGCTAGGACACAATGCCTCAGTTTCTGCAATCTCACTTTAGACATTAATTCCTCTAGGAAGTGTTCTCTAACTTCTAAAAACTGAGTCAGGTGTCCTCTTCTGTGTTTTCCTGGCACCCTACGTTAAATCTTAAGGCAGCATCTAATTGTTTTGTAATAATTCCTTACCCTTTGTAGTAGTAAGGATAGGCTAACCTAAACTTCCAGAGTAAATAAACCCCCAAATTTCAGTTCCTTAACAAAGCTGTATTGCTCACTTAAATTACCAACCATTGTGAACTGGATGGCCCTACTGAAATGTTCTTATTTAAGAAACGATTAAAGAATCCAGGCTGCTTCTAGATTAAACTGTTTTCTATTCAGAATCCTCTGCTTGCACCTAAATGTACAGAAGTGGAGAGAGAAGAGAAAAAATGAGCAGGGAATGGAGAAGAGGGGAGGGGAGGGGAGGGAAAGGAAAGGGAGGGGAAAGGAGGGAAGGGGAGGAGAGGAGAGGAGAGGAGAGGAGAGGAGAGGAG
>NW_016805238.1:1202410-1216196 GCF_001698545.2 Rhinopithecus bieti | reverse complement strand
CTACATCTGCTCTTAACTTTCTCAGAAAAGTTAAAAACTGGCAAGAATCCATAATATTGACATCACTCAGATTGAGGATGGGAAATGTGGAGAAACTTGTGGGTATTTAGTGAGAAATAGTACACTCTGCCATAATTACCTATATACAAAATTAAATCATAAACTCTTTGAGAACAGGGACTAGTTATATAAAAATATTTATTGCATGACGACATGTTTTTACGTGATAGGAATTGACCAATAGATATACAAAGTTATGGGAGAGGAAAGAGAGAGAGAACAATACCATGAGGACTGTCTTTGAATAGGCAAGAGGGAACGGGTTCAAGGAAACAAGTGAACAGACTGGCCCCAGACAGAGCTAAAATAGTTCTTCCATGATGAAAGGAGAAAAAGTCTAACACGTTGAAACCCCGTCTCTAATAAAACTACAAAAAAAATTAGCCAGGCGTGGTGGCGGGCACCTGTAGTCCCAGCTACTCGGGAGGCTGAGGCAGGACAATGGTGAACCCAGGGGGCGGAGCTTGCAGTGAGCTGAGATGGCGCCACTGCACTCCAGCCTGGGTGACAGAGGGAGACACTGTCTCAAAAACAAAACAAAACAAACAAACAAAAAAAAAAAAACGAGAAAAGTTTAAGTGTATAGGTACAGAGTATGTGAGTACAAGAAAGTTTGATGGTGGAAGGATGAAGAAATTATCTTCTCATTGCTTCAATTTTCTCAGATAAGTAAGAATGGTTATTGACCAAAGGTGGGAGGGAAGGGAAGAAGTGTTGGCAGTTTAAGAAGAGTTAAGGAAAGCAAACAATCCTCAGATTCAGGAAACACAAATCCTAAGCAAAATAAATAAATCAACATCCAAATACTTTGTCAAGAAAAAATATTAAATATAAAATATAAAACTGATGATAATTAAACATGAGAGAAAAGACAAGATTACCTACACAAAATTATGATTACAGTAACAGCCAAATTCACACATATTCACACATGCATACACACCCCCTTTACACACACACACACCAAAAACTTAGATGAAAAGGACAAAAATCTAGAAAGATCTGCTGAGAAAACAAACTTGTTCAAAACTGCATATAAAATTTAACCTTTAAATGAATTGTCAATGGTTAAAATTCAAACACATGCACACACACACACATGCACACACACAGACACACCTCGGTTTCACTGATGAGTTCTCCCAAATATTCAGAAAATACATAAATATTGTGATACACAAAACGTACTAGAGAAAAGAAAACGAAGGTAAATTTCCCAAAGTAAGTTATGAGGCTGTTATAACCAAACCCAAAAAACAAATCTGAAAAGACCATTAAGTTATAGGCCAATCTTACTTTTGAATATAGATGCAAAATCTGAAACATTGGAAGAAGAATTAAACTATGTGTTTAAAATAATTTGTCAGGAATAATTTATGAAAGGAATTCAAGGATGTTTTAACATGAAAAAATCTATTAATTTACATTACCATATTAAGAAAAAAATTGAACAGATTCCCAATATGTACAGAAAATACTTCTCACAAACTTCAACAATTTTTCATGATAAGAACCCTTAGCAAGACAGGAATAAAAGAATTTACTCTAATCTTAGAAGTGTATCTATTATATACCAACAGAAATAATATATTTAATGAGGAAATATTGGGAATAATGCTCCTTGAAGTCAGAAAGAAGAGAAAGATACCTGCCGATATGTTTATTCAACGTAACATCGAGTTTTTAACCAGTATATGAAGACAAAACAGCAAATAAAATGAAAATAATTGAAAAGAAGGAAGAAAATGATTATTATTTTTAAATTATATTATCTCCATATAAAACCCAAGAAGTTTGGTGTACAAACTTTTATTATTAATAAAATACTTCAGCAAATTTGCTTGATATAAGAATACTATTTTAAAATAAACTTTATTGCTAGTATACCAACAGTAACCAAATGAAACATGCAAATCTTTGAAACAGCAGTTTTTACAAAGGAAGAAAACTGCAAAGTGAATGAGCATGTAAAGTGGCTCCTTCATTTTGAAGAGCTGTTTGACATTTTCTTATAAAGTTACACACATCTATCTCATGATTTATCAATTCCACTCCAGGTATTTACCCCAGAGAAAGAAAAGTATACACCCACAAAGATAATTGCACAATTCTTTTAGGGGATTTATTAATAATAAGCAAAAACTGGAAACATCCCAAATGTGTACTAATAGGAAAATGTATAAATGCATTGTTATAAGCGTATAGTAGAATTTTACATAACAATAAAGTCACATAAGATGCTGCTTATGCAACAACATGGAAGAACCCCCAAAACATTATAGAGAAGACAGACCCAAAAGAGTATATTGTGTATGAGTCAATTTATAAGAAATATTTCTAAAACCTCTGTGGGGTAGTGGAAATGATGTATATCTTGTTTGGGGTACATAAAAGTCTATGCTATTATCACAACGATCAAACTGCCACAATTACCAAACGAAATCCTTAAGATCCATGACATTTTATTTTATTTAAATAATACTTCAATATGAAAACAGGAAAAGAAACATGTAAGTACCTAGAATATATTTTCAGAGATGTTTAAAATTGTCCAAAAATTTATCAGATTGTATTGAAAACCATTAATGAAAATATACACCATATCCAATCCCATCCATGTTATAAATCTACACATTCTATGCAATTGTATTCGAAGGCTCAACACTTGTATGTGTGTGAGAGTGTGTGTGTGTGTGTGTGTGATCACCTTAATAGTGGATTATAGAATTTATATAAAAGAATGTAGATCCCAGTCTAGCCATGGTAACGTTGGAGAATAAGCAGAGAAAAAGATGAGTAGAACCTGTAATCCCAGCGCTTTGGGAGGCTGAGGCGGGCGGATCACGAGGTCAGGAGATCAAGACCTTCCTAGCTAACACGGTGAAACCCTGTCTCTACCAAAAATACAAAAAAATTAGCCGGGCGTGGCGGTGGGCACCTGTAGTCCCAGCTACTCGGTAGGCTGAGGCGGGAGAATGGCCTAAACCCGGGAGGCGGAGCTTGCAGTGAGCTGAGATCGCACCACTGCACTCCAGCCTAGATGACAGAGTGAGACTCCGTCTCAATAAATAAATAAATAAATAAATAAATAAATAAATAAATAAAAATTTTAAAAAGTGGAAAAGGGGTACAGGTTAGTAAGATTTGACTTAGCAGATTACAACACTTACTATATAGATATAGTAGTGGGATCGTGCCTGTGAATAGCCACTGCACTCCAGCCTGGGCAACATAGTAATAAGACCCCATCTCTACAAATAAAGAAGGATAATAGAGCATATGTAACAAACAGATCAATGGGATAGGGAAAAGGATTCCTTAAAGTCCTAATGAAAACAATTCTCTCCTCCACCGCATAATCAAAATTATCTTCTTTTGTGAATAATTCACACTTTCACACAAATGTGTTATTTCTCTTATCCTAAAAACATTTTTTTAACCCGCTCATCCCTTTTACTACCACTACATTTCTTCACCTCAATTGCAGCAAAACTCCCTGAAAAAGAGTTGCCTAAAATCAGCATCTCTGATTTCTGTTTCTCCATTCCTTCTTAAGGCCATGCCGATCAATTCTTTGCCGCACTGAAAAGGTCCGCAGAGGTCAACAATGACCTCGGATTGATCATTTGCGTGGAGAGTTTTGTTTTAAATTTCAGCTGCATTTTTAATACAACTGATCACTTCCTTTTTCTTGATAAACTTTCTTGGCTCCCAAGTCAGCACACTCCCTGTTTTCCTCCTTCCCTCACTGATTGTTTCCTCTCAGCCTCCCGAGTTTCTGCTCTTCTACCTGACTTCTTAATTTTTAAGTAGTCCAGAATACAATTCTTACTCCAATTTTCTATTCATATTTAAACTCATAGTAATCATATCCAATCCTATAACTTTAAATACCTTCTATATACCTATGACTCTCGAGTTTAAGTCTCCAGGCCAGATCTTTCTCTCAAACTTGACACGTATATCCAACTGCCTTTTCAACAACTTCACTCCAATATGTAATAGATTTCTTATATTCAACACGTCGTAGATAAGGAAATAAACCCCCGATCTTCCCAGCAAACTGCTGCACATGAAATTCTTCTATTTCAGCTGGCAACTCCATTCATGCAATTTTTCAAGTAGCAATACATGAAGTCATCCTTGATGTTTTTCTTTCTTGGATATCCCAAACCCAAACCAGAAAGCTCTACCTTCTCACCACCTGCATTGCTAAGACACTGATATGATACACCATTATTTCTTTCTGAGTTACTGACAATAGCCTTAAAAAGGTTGTATTGATCAAGTAGGTTAACTGATATGAGAAATAATCCCCAAATACGAGTGACTTCACACAGTAAAACTTTATGTTTAACTCATGCAGAGTTCTAAGCAGATGTTCCTGGTCTGGTGTTTCTTTTGGGATAATCTCCTCCCAGCTGTATTGTAGGAAGCCAGACCTCATCCATCTGATGGCCGTACAATTCCTAGGGCCTCAGGGTCTCTACAGGAGGGACATTGTAGAGACAAAAGGGACTCCATCTTGGATGCTCAGCCACTATGTTGATTTAACTTCTATGTTGATTAGTCCCAGTTCTGTGAATGCCTCCTGATTCCTACTTTATTTATCATTCTTAGTGTGAGAAAATGTCAACTTTGATGTTATGGCACAAATTATAGGTTATGATGCATTTAGCATTCTTGTCTGTTCTGCAGGGTCCCCCTTAATTGTCTTGCCAGAGCACATGTGCTCTTTCGCTATGGTGTAAAAGCCCCTAGTTCTGGGAGTAACAGGTGCAGAGAGATCTACTTGTCTTATGGTCACCCAAGACCATGCTTTTGTTTTTATTTTATTTCATTTTCCCCCAAATAAATCAGCCAATATTGACAAACTGGACTTGTCTACCTTGTTGTTTGGTTTCTCAGCTTCTTCAGCATTTGAGAGCCGCTTTGCATTTACGGCCCTTTCACGGAACAGACATCATCACTTGTGCCCACATTGCATTGGCCAGAATTCAGTCCTATGGTCAAGTCAGCTGAAAGGGATCCTTAGAAATGCAGAGAAACATACAGTACAGCATGTCTGCCAAAGAGCTCTACATCTGTTTTCAACACAGCCGCCAACGTTATTTTCTTAACATGTAAGTTAGATCACATCACTCCTCTGCTTAAAATTCTGCAGGTTAGCCCACCTTACTCAGATTAGAAGCCAAAGTTTCTAGCAGTTGCTTACAAAGCCCTGCAGTATCAGAAACCCTTAGTATGCCTGTTATTCCACCTTGTACTTCTCTTCCCAAATTCTACTCTGCTCCAGCCACACTCGACTATTGCTTTTCCTCAGATATTCTAGGCATGCTTTCAGCTCAGGCTTTAGACTATGGATCTTCTGCCCGGGAGGCTTCTCCCTGATATCTGCATGAATGGCCCCCTCATTTCTTTCAGCTCTTTGCTCATATATTGCCATGTTAATGAGGCCAACTCTCAACACCCTATCTTCTGCTGCTGCAATGTACCTATCCCTCTTTCTGGAACTCCCAATCCCTCTCCCTTATTTGGCATTACCAATCGCAACCCCTATTCTCCTCCCTGGTTGGAACTCATCAATGGCATGTTCTTCCCTTTCGTTTTCTCTCTTTCTTTATTTCTGTTTTACTCTATCAGAAAATAAGGACCAAGGCAGCAATTTTTTAAATTTTTGGTTTACTGATAACACCTATAATGGTGGCTGGATTATAACAGAAGCTCACTTCATCAGTATTTTTTTAAAATGAGTCAATTCTCATAGCCTCCTTACCTTATTTATTATTATTATTATTCCATTAGTATCACTCTGTTTTACAGGTGAGAAACTGAGGCACAGAGAGATTTAACAATGTTCCAAGGTTGACTTGCTAGCAAACATCTAGGAAGTAGTAGCATTGCACTTGAGACCTTGGCAGTCTAGCTCCAGAGTCCATGTGCACAACCACTTAACTCATCTACTTCTCCATACATATCCTTGGTGTTGTTACTGCAAACTGATGAGTGTAGGTGTTGTTCATAGATAGCTTTATTTGATAAATGAGGAAACTGAGTCACATAGTTTAGATTAACTTGCCAAATGCCACACCATTAATAAGAAATTGAGCCAAATTTGATTAAGATATTTTGTTCCTAGGATTTCTGGTTCTAAATGCTATGTATGTTTCCTTTCTAAAAATGCTATTGCACAAAATCATCTCTAGAAATCATTAATCTCCTCTTTATTGTTGTAAAAAAAATCACATGTTTTCCTTCAGGACTGATTTTTTTTAAGTGCTGCAAGTATCATTTTACCGAGTGACTGGCCAACCACATCAGATTGTACTGCTCACCCGCAACCATTTAATTACACAGTGCTCGTAAAACCAGAACTGCTGACCTGAATCCTGTGGTCTTTTCTCTCCATGTGGTAAGCTCTTAATCAATTGAGTGTTCAATTCAGTTTAATTCAGTGTTTTTACTGGCTTGAACCATTTCCTCGCTGAGCTCACACAAATACCACCAAGGACTGCCATCTGACCAGGTCTATACGGATTGGAGTCCAGATTTTATTCAGTCTAGTTTCTATGTGTGTGGTCCTTACAGTAAAATCATTTGGTATCTGATAGTGTAAAAATGTTGACTTTGATACACAGATTGTTGCCATGAGTCATTATATGCAGGCCAAGGTCTGTCTGCCAATAATGGCACTAAAGGACTTGTCAGGAAGCATAGAAGAACTGACTGTGCTTCTCAACACTAGTTAGCAAAGGGAGGCTCGGATTAGTATCTCAATCTCTAAGGTGCTGTTTAAGGTATTTAGTCATCAAAACATATACATATCCATGTATGCTTCCTGCAGATTCTCATTTGGACCCAGAATCTACATTTGCCCTTGAACTGATGATGGATTTTGTATTATCATTTGCTTGCTTTGAACAGAGAGGCATCTAAATTCTCTCAGCCCTAAGAGGAGACCCTGCATCAATGGGTCTTCTAAATAGTTGCTTGGGGATTCTGTGGCCAGTGGGCAACTCAAGCATGACAATCTTTGTATGAAGCTCCAGGAGTATGCCACTTGCCCATGTCACCTTTTGTTGTGGTCGTCTGTTAACTATCTGTCTGCCTGCCTGTCGCTTTGGGAAATATTTTTCTCCAATTCTATGTAACTATCTTAGTTCTCTAAGTCATGTTGTCCCCCCTTGTTATTGACAAAAGGGTGTATATAATACCCACTGCTGGTCAGAGTACCCTAAAGTCTGGACATATGGCTGAAAACTAGGGGTAAGCATGCAACCTAAGTAAAATTTGAAGAAGAAAGGAAAGGAGAGGAGTCAAAGGCATTTTACAATGTGAATTGCTTGTCCTTTGCAATAAAACACATTGCTCACAAAACATTTGCAGCCTAAAACACAAATTTCATAGTTCCTGTATGTCAGAGACTCCAAGAATGCCTCAGCAGGGTCATCTGGCTTAGAGTCTTTCAAAAGACTGCAATGTTGTGTCAGTAAAGGACTCAGTCAACTCAAAGTTCAGCTGAAGGAATATATGCTTCCAAGGTCCCTCAGTAGTTATTGTTAGAATTTTGTTCTCAGGAGTTATTGAACTAAGGGATTCAACTTCCCACTGGCTGTTGGCCAAAGGCAGTTTTCAGTTCCTTGTCACCTTTGACTGTCCACAGGGAAGCTGGCTTCCCCAGAGTGAGCAAGTAAGGGGTCAAGAGAGGTAGTTACAGTGAAAGAGAGCATGACAGCAAGATAGAAGCCACAGTCTTTCACAATGAATCAAGGAAGTGATAGCCCATCACTTTTGGCATACTCTATATATTTAAAGCAATACATTCTTTACATTTCTAGGTCCAGCCCATGCTCAGTGGCGGGGATTATGCAAAAGTATGTTGGGAAGGAAGTGGGCATCATCTGGAGCCATGTTAGAAGTCTGGCTACCACAACAATGCTTCTATATATGTGAACCTAAGGCTGACAGTAACCCATGTGGAGCAAACAAATTAGAAGAAGTATGCGCCTCTCAACAACCAGATGCAGTCCAGATATGCCTATGTCAAGACACAAAGCACCTGTCCTTGGAGAATGCATCCCCAAGTCAGAGAACATGGGTTGACTTACAGAGACTACCATCACTGAGCAGTGCACACACTATAAAACTGAGAAGAGAAGCTCTGTGTTCACTATTGCTTCATTTCCTGCCAATGCACAATTCTCTGTTAAATAATGACACTTTGAAAGTGAAGTCCAATCTGTTCTGTTTCAGAAGAGTAAAGGCTTTGATAGGGATCACAGTCAATGCAATATCTCTCATTAAGTAAGAGAATGTAAATGACGTCTCTGAAATCAAGCCACTAGCTTTAAAGCACTATACAAATATAAGGAATTATTACCATTAGCTAGTCTGGTGAATTCAACTAATCCCACCTAATACCAGCATTTTATTTTGAGTACCCTGTAATTAACTTCAGATTCTCACCCTGCTTTTATTCAGCAAAGCTTTATTGAGTACCATTTTTTATCACATATTTTCAGGCAGACAGGAGTCATGATGCCAAATAAAACAAACAGTGCCAGGTATGGGTGGCTTTTCATACAGATGGCATAACTAGACACCTTCATGCACTCAGAGGGACTCAAATGCTACACTTCTTACTCCATACCATCTCGCTGTCATTACTCTGTGCGCCTGAAACTCGCAAAGGAGGAGAGCTAACTCTTAGTGCCTACAATATGCCATACACTAAACCATGTGGTTTATCTGTATTTGTTATAATCAGGTAACTTTCTGGGGCAACTATCCTCCATGCAGTATTTAGTGCTCAGGATACTTTCATCTTGTGATTTCACCATCTCCAAACAAGCCCTCCTTCAGGCTGCTCATAGGGAAGAGAGATTGAAGAATTTGGCAATGGCTTTTTACTGCCTTAGGCTGGAAATGATCTGTGTCACTTCTGCTCATAGCCCATTGTTCGAAATCATTGAAATGGCCTGGACAAACTCTAAAGGAGCTGAGGACTCTGGTCTTCTGTGCTCAAAAGAACATGGCAAACTAATAACGTCTACAACCACATCTATTATTTTCTTCCTACAAAAGATGCTGCAGAGTCTTAGAAAGTACAGGTAACCTTTCGAAGGTGATTCAGCAGAGCGTGGATTAGAACTTCAGTTTGCCTGATTTCAAAACACAGGTTTTGTTTCATTTTACACCACAACAACCTACCACTTGGTGGAACCATTCCTTTAGGAATTGCTTACTAAGATATTCATTTTCAAGTGGCATGTATTAAAAAGTACATTCTGAATGCCTTATCCCAATCCGATCCTAAGGCAATGAGCTCTCTCCCATATGTGAACAACTCTCAGAGAGGCTTTACCTGTCTTGAGTCTTTTTGCATCCTTTACCCACCCACAGACCATCTGAAAATTCTGTGTGTGACTCTAAAACTCTATTTACCGAAAGCAGTTATTTAAGAAGCCACTGTTTCATTCTCCCTTTATCCAGTCTCTGCTTTCAGGAAAGACTACAACATCCATGCTGTGTCATTATAGTTAAGGAAAGTCAACATATTCTATTTTCCATCCATCCCCTATTCCTCCATCAGACACTACTAAGTGGTAATCTGAAGGAGGAAAGCACCGCCTGAGAAGAAGGGAGAATGTTTGGGGCCAGTGTTTAATGTCTTCCCTGAAAACCCCATAACACCATAGATCTGACTTGATATTTTTCTTTCTACTGATTTTGTATGGCTGACTTAAGAAAACAAACAATGATGACAACAAAAATACTAGTACAAAAGCATAGGAACACAATTAAGCAAGACCTGAAAACTGAGTTGGCAGAGTAGCAGCCTGCTAACTTGTCATCGTTGCCAAAAGATGAATGGCAATACCTGTTCTCACAAAATTTTTAGGAGAAGATAAACAATGTGAAAAAATTATAGCTCAAGAAAGAAGCTGTCAAATCCCTTTGCATGTCCACAGGAAAAAGAGACCATGTGCTGCTAAAGTAATCAGTGAAGGCTTCATGGGAGAATCGGTATTAGATAATAGTAACAACACTAATGATAAAATGGAAATAAAGCCAAGTTAACATGAATAGAGCTAATTATACCAGGAATTTTACCAAACACTTTATATATTCATAACTCATTTATATATTTGTGAACTCATTTAGTCATTAGGATAATTCTAGGAGATATTTATTTACTCATTCAATACTTATTTACTGAGTCTTTGCTCTATGCAGGCAGTCTACGAGCTGAGGTTATGGCAAAGAGCAAGACAGAAAATATCATTACTCCCTTGCCACTGTCTACTGAGAACTACCACTATAATTTTTCTTTTACACAAAACTGAAGTATGAAGTAGTTAAGTATACTACCAAAGGTCACACACACTTTCAGTGTCCAAGCCAGGATTGGATCACAGCTAGTAAGGAACAGAGCATGTTTATCTACTACATTTTTCCAACATGTGATAACAGTGATAGCAACAGTAGACAGACAGATTCCTAGGCAGATAGGGATGGATCTCAAGTGAAACTTGACCTTGAGGCCAAGGATAGTCTAAAGCTTGAAAACAGAGCTACCAGTTACAGATAGAATCCATGAACCACAGTGAGAACGTTCATCCCTGTTTTGTCCACCTCATTTGATTGGTTCTTTCTGAATGATGCCTTTTAACCAATCAAATGAAGCCTTTTCCAAGCCTACCCATAAATCAGCATGATTTCCCCATTCTAAGCCCATAAACATCCCAGACTCAGTCTCATAGATGGCTACCCACTTTTGGGTCCCTTCTCGCTGTCAAGGGCTTTTCTTTGGCTCAATAAATTCTACTCTGTCTTACCCCCTCTCCAGTGTCCCCATACCTTAGTACTATTGGTCATGGGACAAGAACCTGGAACTCACCAAACTGCTGGAGGAAAGAGGTGTAATGCTTCTGCTCACTGAGCTGCGGGCAGTGGGAGTAAAGGAACTGTAACACTCCCTCCTGCTCACCAAAGTATGAGAGTGGAGAAGCCACAACAATAGGACAATAATGAAAATAACAATCATGTCAGATAACATTTAGTGAACATTTTAATGGCAAGTGCTATGTGACTTTACGTGGGTGCTTTATTTATTCGGCAATAAAGTCCTATGAATATAATAACTAGAATAGGTTTGTGACATGGTAAGATCCTGCATTCTTAAATCAGGTCACCGTATTTTAAATCTTAGTACTTCCTGGTACTTGGCTAGCTGTGTTGCCTGTTCCTCAATTGTCTCATCTGTAAACTAAGTAACACAACTAGCCAGTATCAAAGAAAACTGAGGTTTTTGCACTAGTATTATGGACATGCATCTGCCTCCTATATTTTGAGTGTTGTGAAATTAGTGGCATATCTGAGCACTTGCTGTGCCCCAGTGCCTGACTTATGGGAAATGCTCAATTAAAAAAATCATAAATGAGTGCAGGATTGGTTGAATAAGAAATCTTGATCTCATTAAGCAATTTTCATGAATCAAAGCTCAGGGTATGAGCTCTATGAATTCAGGAACCTCACAGTATTCCAGAAACGATTCCAGAGACAACCACTCATTGGAAGGATTATCCTTAATTAATATGGGAAACTTACCGTAAGCCAAGGCAAGCACCCATAGCTGCATAGAAGCCTCTGTATACTCAAGGGTGACAGTTCTATAGCAGAGGCCAAAAAGAGGCAACTTTTTCTGTCTCGCTATTGACCTTGGGTTTGGGTCCAATTATAAAGAAATTGGATCAGAAAGTAACTTCAGGCTGTACAATCTCGCTTAGCACAGGAAGAGTTGCCCTGAAGCAGACAGACACTGAATTTGTCAAGCCACATCCTGGTGTTGTAAACACATTATTGAATCCTCTGCAATTGTAGGAATGCATGGATATGAGCTGAAGCTAGGCATTTTCAAAGTTGGCATGAAAGAGGGAACTGATGTGCTCAAGCTCCATCCATTTTCTTTTCCACTAATGAATACTCCTTTTGTTCCAAAGTCTCCCAAGTGACTCCCCTGACAATATAGGTAATTAATGGGCCATTCTTCTTGATTCCGATACTGTTGAAAATGTGAGAGGCTTAATAATTGAATCTGCATCTAAACATTCCCATCATCTGAGTGACTAAGAGTACATTAAATTAATAACATTTTTCTTCTAGGAACTTCTTTATAGCTTATTGATAATGATCCTTTGACAAAAGAGAAAATGCATTTAGTGAAACTTTGCCAAATCAGACTGGAAGAGGAATTTTCCTTGATTCCTCTTGAGATGAGATTTAAGATTGGACTTCAATAAAGTCAGGAAGGTACAGGGTCAATGATAAGGTTCTCAAAAAGTCAGAAGTAATTAAGAAGCACAAGTTGACTTAGAAGATTGTTGTTTAATTTTTTTAATGATTTAAGGCTAAGGATTCTTTTAAACATTTTTATAAAAGTTCTTTATTCTAGATATGAGTCCTTTGCAGAATACATATGTGGTTTTAAAATATTCTTGTTCACATGTAACTTGTCATTTTGCCTTTTTAAAAAAAATTATTATACATTAAGTTCTGGGATACATGTGCAGAACGTGCAGGTTTGTTACACAGGTATACACGTGCCATGGTGGTTTGCTGCACCCATCAATCCATCATCTACATTAAGGATTTCTCCTAATGCTATCCCTCCCCAGCCCTCCACCCACCGACAGGGCCCAGTGTGCAATGTTCCCCTCCCTGCGTCCATGTGTTCTCATTGTTCAACTCCCACTTATGAGTGAGAACATGCAGTGTTTGATTTTCTGTTTATGTGTTAGTTTTCTGAGAAGATGCTTTCCAGCTTCATCCATGTCCCTGCAAAGGACATGAACTCATCCTTTTTAACAGCTGTACAGTATTCCACAGTGTATATATGCCACATTTTCTTTATCTAGTCTATCGTTGATGGACATTGGGTTGGTTTCAACTCTTTGCTATTGTGAATACTGCTGCAATAAACATACGTGTAAATATGTCTTTATAATACAATGATTTATAATCCTTTGGGCATATTACCAATAATGGGATTGGTGAGTCAAATGTTATTTCTTCTTCTAGATCCTTGAGGAGTCACCAGACTGTCTTACACAATGGTTGAATGAATTTGTACTCCCACCAATAGTGAAAAAGCCTTCCTATCTCTCCACATCCTCTCCAGCATCTGTTCTTTCCTGACTTTTTAATGATCACCATTCTAACTTGCAATGAGATATGATGAGATGGTATCTCATTGTGGTTTTCATTTGCATTTCTCTAATGAACAGTGATGATGACCTTTTTTTCATATGTTTGTTGGCCACATAAATGTTTTCTTTTGAGAAGTATCTGTTCATATCTTTTGCCCACTTTTTAATGGTTTTTTTTTTTTTTCTTGTAAATTTGTTTAAGTTCCTTGTAGATTCTGGATATTAGCCCTTCGTCAGATGGATAGATTGCAAAATTTTTCTCCCATTCTGTAGGTTGCCTGTTCACTCTGATGAAAGTTTCTTTTTCTGTGCAGAAGCTCTTTAGTTTAATTAGATCCCATTTCTCAATTTTGGCTTTTGTTACCATTGTTTTTGGTGTTTTAGTCATGAAGTTTTTGCCCATACCTATGTACTGAATGGTATTGCCTAGGTTTTCTTCTAGAATTTTTATGGTTTTAGGTCTTAGTTCAAGTCTTTAATCAATGTTGAGTTTTTTTTTTTTTTTTTTTTTTTTTTTT
>NW_016805238.1:1198488-1200758 GCF_001698545.2 Rhinopithecus bieti | reverse complement strand
TTTTTTTTTGGTTGTTAGGCTATTAATTACTGCCTCAATTTCAGAAGTTGTTATTGATCTATTCAGGGATTTGACTTCTTCCTGGCTTAATCTTGGGAGGGTGTACGTGTCCAGGCATTTATCCATTTATTCTAGATTTTCTAGTTTATTTGCATAGAGGTGTTTTTAGTATTCTCTGATGGTAGTTTGTATTTCTGTGGGATCAGTGGTGACATCCCTTTTATCATTTTTTTATTGTGTGTATTTGATTCTTCTCTCTTTTCTTCTTTATTAGTCTCACTTGCAGTCTATCTATTTTGTTATTCTTAAAAAAAAAAAAAAAAAAAGCTAGTGCCTGTATTCATTGATTTTTTTGAAGGGTTTTCTGTGTCTCTATCTCCTTCAGTTCTGCTCCAATCTTAGTTTTTTCTTGTCTTCTGCTAACTTTTGAATTTATTTGCCCTTGCTTCTCTAATTCTTTTAATTGTGATGTTAGGGTGTTGAATTTAGATCTTTCTTACTTTCTCCTATGGGCATTTAGTGCTATAAAATTCCCTCTAAACACTGCTTTAGCTGTGTCCCAGAGATTCTGGTACATTGTCTCTTTTTTCTCATTGGTTTCAAAGAACTTCTTTATTTCTACCTTAATTTCATTATTTACCCAGTAGTCATTCAGGTTGTTCAGTTTCCATGTTTTTGTGCAGTTTTGAGTGAGTTTCTTAATCCTGAGTTCTAATGTGATAGCACTGTGGCCTGAGAGACTGTTTATTATGATTTCCGTTCTTTTGCATTTGCTGAGGAATGTTTTACTTCCAATAATATGGTCAATTTTAGAATAAGTGTGATGTGTTGCTGAGAAGAATGTATATTCTATTGATTTGGGGTGGACAGTTCTGTAGATGTCTATTAGGCCTGCTTGGTCCAGAGCTCAGTTCAAGTCCTGAATATCCTTGTTAATTTCCTGTCTCTTTGATCTGTCAAATACTGACAGTGGGGTATTAAGTCTGCCGCTATTGTTGTATGGGATTCTGAGTCTCTTTGTAGGTCTCTAAGGACCTGCTTTATGAATCTGCGTGCTCCTGTATTGGTTGCATATATATTTAAGATAACTCTTCTTGTTGCATTGATCCCTCTACCATTATGTAATGCCCTTCTTTGTCTTTTTTGATCTTTGTCGGTTTAAAGTCTGTTTTATCAGAGACTAGGATTGCAACCCCTGCTTCATTTTGCTTTCCATTTGCTTGGTAAATATCCCTCTATCCCTTTATTTTGAGCCTATGTGTGTCTACACATGTGAGATGGGTCTGCTACATACAGCACACCGATGTATCTTGACTCGTTATCCAATTTGCCAGTCTATGTCTTTTAATTGGGGTATTTAGCCCATTTACATTTAAGGTTAATATTGCTATGTGTGAATCCGATCCTGTCTTTATGATGCTAGCTGGTTATTATCATTAGTTGAGGCAGTTTTTTCATATTGTTGATGCTCTTTACAATATGGTCTGTTTTTGCATTGGCTGGTACCAGTTTTTCTTTTCCATATTTAGTGCTTCCTTCAGGAGCTCTTGTAAGGCAGGCCTGTTGGTGACAAAATGTCTCAGCATTTGCTTGTCTGAAAAGGATTTTATTTATCCTTCACTTATGAAATTTAGTTTGACTGGATATGAAATTCTGGATTGAAAATTCTTTTCTTTAAGAATGTTGAATATTGACCTCCACTCTCTTCTTTCTTATAGGGTTTCTGCAGAGATATCATATCTGCTGTTAGTCTGATGGACTTCCCTTTGTGGGTAACTCGATTTTCTCTCTGTCTGCCCTTAACCTTTATTCTTTCATTTCAACCTTGATGAATCTGACAATTACGTGTCTTGAGGTTGCTCTTCTAGAGGAGTATCTTTGTGGTGTTCTCTGTATTTCCTGAATTTGAATGATGGCCTGTCTTGCTATGTTGGGGAAATTCTCCTGGATAATATCCTGAAGACTGTGTCCCAATTTGGTTTCATTCTCCTCGTCACTTTCAGGCACACCAATCAAATGTAGGTTTGTTCTTCTCACATAGTCCTGTATTTATTGTAGGCTTTGTTCATTCCTTTTCATTCTTTTTTCTCTAATCTTGTCTTCACGCTTTATTTCATTAAGTTGATCTTCAGTCTCTGATATCCTCTCTTTTACCTGATCGATTTGACTATTGATACTTGTGTATGCTTCACAAAGTTCTCATGCTGTGTTTTTTAGTTCCATCAGGTCATTTATGTTCTTCTCTAAACTGGTTATTCTAGTTAGCAATT
>NW_016805238.1:1186218-1198162 GCF_001698545.2 Rhinopithecus bieti | reverse complement strand
TTTCCATATTTAGTGCTTCCTTCAGGAGCTCTTGTAAGGCAGGCCTGTTGGTGACAAAATGTCTCAGCATTTGCTTGTCTGAAAAGGATTTTATTTATCCTTCACTTATGAAATTTAGTTTGACTGGATATGAAATTCTGGATTGAAAATTCTTTTCTTTAAGAATGTTGAATATTGACCTCCACTCTCTTCTTTCTTATAGGGTTTCTGCAGAGATATCATATCTGCTGTTAGTCTGATGGACTTCCCTTTGTGGGTAACTCGATTTTCTCTCTGTCTGCCCTTAACCTTTATTCTTTCATTTCAACCTTGATGAATCTGACAATTACGTGTCTTGAGGTTGCTCTTCTAGAGGAGTATCTTTGTGGTGTTCTCTGTATTTCCTGAATTTGAATGATGGCCTGTCTTGCTATGTTGGGGAAATTCTCCTGGATAATATCCTGAAGACTGTGTCCCAATTTGGTTTCATTCTCCTCGTCACTTTCAGGCACACCAATCAAATGTAGGTTTGTTCTTCTCACATAGTCCTGTATTTATTGTAGGCTTTGTTCATTCCTTTTCATTCTTTTTTCTCTAATCTTGTCTTCACGCTTTATTTCATTAAGTTGATCTTCAGTCTCTGATATCCTCTCTTTTACCTGATCGATTTGACTATTGATACTTGTGTATGCTTCACAAAGTTCTCATGCTGTGTTTTTTAGTTCCATCAGGTCATTTATGTTCTTCTCTAAACTGGTTATTCTAGTTAGCAATTTCTCTAACCTTTTTTTAAGGTTCTTAACTTTCTTGTATTGGGTTAGAACGTGATCCTTCAGCTCAGAGGAGTTTGTTATTACCCTCCTCTGTAGCCTACTTCTGTCAATTTGTCAAATTCATTCTCTGTTCAGCTTTGTTCCCTTGCTGATGAGGAGTTGTGATCCTTCAGAGGAGAAGAGATGTTCTGGTTTTGGAATTTTCAGCCTTTTGCACTGGTTTTCCTCATCTTCATGGATTTACCTACCTTTGGTCTTTGATGTTGGTGACCTTCAGATGGGTTTTTTGTGTGGACATCCTTTTGTTGATGTTGATGCTATTCCTTTCTGTTTGTTAGTTTTCCTTCTAACAGTTAGGCCCCTCTGCTGCAGGTCTGCTGGAGTTTGCTAGAGGTCCACTCCAGACCCTGTTTGCCTGGGTATCATCAGTGTATCCAGTGAAGCCTGCAGAACAGCAAAGTTGCTGCCTCTTGCTTTCTCTGGAAGCTTCATCCCAGAGTGGCACCCACCAGATGCCAGCTGGTGCTCTCCTGTATGAGGTGTCTGTTGATCCCTGCTTGGAGGTGTCTCCCAGTCAGGAGGCATGGGGTCCAGGGACCTACTTGAGGAGGCGGTCTGTCCCTTAACAGAGCTCAAGCACTGTGCTGGGAGATCTGCTACTGTCTTCAGAGCCAGCAGGCAGGAACGTTTAAGTCTGCTACAGCTGCGCCCACAGCCACCCCTTCCCCCAGGTGCTCTGTCCCGGGGAGACAGGTGTTTTATCTATAAGCCCCTGACTGGAGCTGCTGCCTTTCTTTCAGAAATGCCCTGCCCAGAGAGGAGGAATCTAGAGAGACAGTCTGGCTACAGCAGCTTTGCCGAGCTGTGCTGGGCTCCGCCCAGTTTGAACTTCCCAGAGGCTTTGTTTACACTCTGAGGGGAAAACCACCTACTCAAACCTCAGTAATGGCGGACGCCCCCTCACCCCACCAAGCTCCAGCATTTCAGATTGACTTCAAACTGCTGTGCTGGCAGCGAGAATTTCAAGCCAGTAGATCTCAGCTTGCTGGACTCCGTGAGTGTTGGATCTGCTGAGCTACACCACTTGACTCCCTGGCTTCAGCCCCCTTTCCAAGGGAGTGAACAATTCTGTCTCGCTGGCATTCCAGGTGCCACTGGGGGATTAAAAAAAAACAAACCCCACCTGTAGCTCAGTGTCTGCCCAAATGGCCCCTCAGTTTTGTGCTTGAAGCCCAGGGCCCTGGTGGTGTAGGTGCCCAAGGGAATCTCCTGGTCTGTGGGTTGTGAAGACCGTGGGAAAAGTGTAGTATCTGGGCTGGAATGCATCATTCTTAATGGTACAGTTCCTCATGGCTTCTCTTGGCTAGGGGAAGGAGTTCCCAAACCCCTTGCACTTCCCAGGTGAGGTGACACCACACCCTGCTTTGGCTTGCCCTCTGTTGCCTGCACCCACTGTCTAACCAGTCCCAATGAGATGAGCTGAGTACCTCAGTTGGAAATGCAGAAATTACCCGCCTTTTACATTGATCTTGCTAGGAGCTGCAGACCAGAGCTGTTCCTATTCGGCTGTCTTGCCAGCCACCTGCCTATTTTTAACTTTGGGATAAAAAATTTCAGATGTGGTAACTTTCAAAATCAAAATTAGTAATATTTAATACTTTTGAGGTTATTTGATTTAAAATTTTTTTTAAATCAATTATCTCCAGGATTTCAGCAATAGAAATTAAAGTTGGGTTAACTCTGATTTTTTGGAGTGGGTAATGCAAAATGAAAGTCAAGAAGTCACAAATGTTTCCCAGCCACACAGAAATCTACCTTTTCTGAAGTTGGTCTTAGGGAATGTTAGTGGAAGTTTCTTCTCTCCCTCCTAGAGGAACTTCTACCCTGACTTCAAATGCACAGGGCAGGATAAGCTAATTTAGAAGATGCTCTAGTTTATGAATTGTTCAAATAAAAGTTTCCTATACCTGAGGAATACTGGCATTTTCTTGCACTCAAGGTAATGTGCTATATCCTGAGAAAAATTGCCATAGATTTTAAAATCATTTACACTAAAATATTCCAAGTATTGCATTAACCATTTGAGGAGACACAAGATGAAAAATAAATAATTACTCTAGAAAAAAAATCAGTTGCCATTTTATGTTTTTTCTTAGTAATGTGGACAACATGTGACACAAACAAGTAGTTGAGAAAAATATTTTTGAGGCTATATTAGCAGGAATCACAATGGAAATCTACTTCCCAGGCAAAAGGAAAGAGAAATAAAGAGACAAGAAAAAAAGAGATAATGTATTTACAGAACCACAAATTGACTAGCAGTTCAGAATGTCAATATCCAAGGAGTCAGAGTTTGGAACAATATGAAAAGGGCTCTAAATGCTTTGATAAGAAATCAGTATGGTGAGACAGCTTTTCTTAAACACCAGTTTCCCACAAGATATTAATCAACTTGCCTCAGAAGCATACATTTTGTAGTCAAATACGTTTGGGAAATGGTGATTACTAAATTCACTACCCTGGAAATCCAAAATGCATCCTAGATGTTAAAAATTCAGTCAAGCCTTGGAGGAAAGAAATCTATATAACATGGTTCCACCTAACATTTTCTAATTCTCTATATCATGGAACAAACCTGCCCTCTCTTCCTACATACACACGCATTCCTTTCTTCTTTCTCTTTTCTTTCCTGTAATTATCTTTCCTGGATACCCATTAACACCTACGACTATTCACAATTGTGATCCATTGCAGGTTTTTAAAGTGAATTCAGACTAGAAGTAGACAGACTAAACCAAAAGCTACAGCATTAATGTGATCAAAGTGAAAAGAAATAAGCATCATACTAACTGATGCGTCTGTTATATTACTGGTAGTTACTTTAAGATAGAAAACAAAAAGACCAGGTTCAAAAAAGAAGATGCATTGTTTAACCTTGGAAATTTGTGACTTCTGTGGCACATTTCTGGAGAGATGTCAAGAAAGCAGTTCAAGATGTGCAGGAAGAATTCAGAAGAGCACCTGAAGCATGGTGTTAGGAGTCATCAATATTTCATTGATTTGTAAAGCAATGCAAATGTTAAATTTGTAAAGCAACATACTATGTTAAATCTAATTTTTGACATGGATCCCAATCTATTGCAAGTCCAAACTTGCAGAGTCTACTATTAACTTGTAGAAGAATGAGAATGCTAAGTAGCATAAGAAGTCTACAAGTCATAAGACTTATGTTGTACTTTTAGTTATACTGAAAATCCAAGATTAAAAAGTAGATTGAAGGAGACCATTTAGCTCCATTGTGGCTCTGTTTACAACGTACCTAGGCAACCAGTTGATTATTGAAATAATCAGTCTAGCCAGTTACCAGGTATCATTTAAGTAAAACTAAGAAGAACATGAGTTACCTTAACTTGTAAAATTATAAACCCATTAATGAATGTTTTGTTATAAAACACAATCTTTGCCCAGTTATCCCTTCTGACTGAAATTCCCCATCACTCATTTGTCTGTTGGACAAACTCAAACCAGCTTTAAGTCCAAGCTGAAGGTCCATCCCCTCCATGAAGCCTTTTCCAGCTATCTTTACCAACACTTAAGATAAAATAAACTACTTTTTTTTTCACAGCTGTAACACTGCTGCTATTCTCGCTAACTTCAAGAATAAAGCTGTGGATCCTCACAGTGAGGGTTATAGTTCTTAAAGATGGTGTGTCCAGAGTTTGTTCCTTCAGATGTTCAGATGTGTCCAGAGTTTCTTCCTTCTGGTGGGTTTGGGGTCTCACTGACTTCAGGAATGAAGCTGCAGACCTTCACAGTGAGTGTTACAGCTCTTATAGGTGGCGCGCCCAGAGTTGTTTGTTCCTCCTACTGGGTTCATGATCTCGCTGACTTCAGGAATGAAGACACAGACCCTCTCAGTGAGTGTTACAGCTCATAAAGGTAGTGTGGATACATAGAGTGAGCAGCAGCAAGATTTGTTATGTAGAGCAAAAGAACAAAGCTTCCACAACGTGGAAGGGGACCCAAGTGGGTTGTGCTGCTGGCTCAGGTGGCCAGATTTTATTCCCTTATTTGTCCCTGCCCACGTCCTGCTGATGGGTCCATTTTACAGAGTGCTGACTGGTGCATTTACAATCCTTTAGCCAGACACAAAAGTTCTCCAAGTCCCCACCTGACCCAGAAGTTCAGCTGGTTTCACCTGTCAATCTCCCCTTTAAACAGGACACCCCAACTGCTGTTGGGAATTGGACGATGACTGCTCTAGTGACTTCCTGCTGGATAGGGGCGAAGAAGGGGCCCTGCAGTTGTAGTGTCTGCCAGAGGGCAACTCTTTAGGCCAGTGAAAGAGCCAGTGGTTCAGTCCAGGGGTCCTCGATAGAAGTTGTTAGTTGAGCTCATTTGGGGTTCCATTTGTAAGACCATCTGTAGCTTGATGGCCTCGATTTTAGAGGAAACAAATTTGACAAGGAAGTTAAAAATACAGGGCCCAGAGGTGAGTAATAGCAAGATGGCTATCACAGGACTGAGAAAGGGGAGAAGCCATATCGCCCAACTCCAGAGGTCGGTATAAAAGTTTGAAAGGGATTGTCTGATTTCAGAAGCCTTTTCCTATAAATGCCAGACAGCGTCTCATACTAACCCTGACTGGTTAGTGTAAAACCAACACTCTTCCCCTAAGAAGGTGCAGAGTCCTCCTTTCTCAGTAGTGAGGAGGTCTAGGCCTTGGCGGTTTTGGAGAGTCACTGCTGCCAAAGAGTCTATTGGGATTGTAGAGTAAGGATAGATTTCTTTATTTCTTGCAAACTGTCTGAGAAATCCTTTGAGAGTGTGTGGTAGTAGGATAATGAAGTAGGTAAACTGGCTATTCCAGTTCCTGTAGCAGTAGCCATTCCTAACCCTATAAGTAGGAGTATTAGTTGTATGGCTCTGCGCTGACAGACTTGAGCTTTGAGGTGTACTGATAGGGTCTGATTTCCTGGGGCAATGTTAATGTTTGGCCTTAGAAAGACTAAGGTGTAGGTGCCTGTCCAGTTAGTGGGTAGGCAAACATAAGAAGAATATACCTTGGCTGGGTAGACAGAACTGGCTGTGCATGTTAAAAGGGTGTGTGAGTGTTGTTTTCATTTTCCCATACTCCTAGAGTACTTGCCAAGATAGCTCCGGTGAGCAGCTGGAAAGGGGTGTTGGGAGATAACCGAGTGACTCCCTGTGTTCTGTTTTCCCATTGGAGAGAAAAACATTTTGTATCTACTAGGAACCATTAAAGAGAGTGATTGAAAGACGGGATGAGAAGGCACTCACCAGTGGTGGGGGCGCTGCTGCAAGGGGTGCAGGGGTGAATGGTCATGCAGGAAGTATGTCTGCCATTACAAAACCTGGACTGTTAAGCAAGGAGGAGGTGATGATTTTTGGAGGCCCTCAGAAGTGGACAAGCCGTCTGAATGGAGCTCTTTGGGTGACTCGGAAGTTACTCTGATAAGTTGGGGCTTGAAGTTGTAGGGTGTAATTACACTGATGGGGTATTAGGTGCCCCAGGGGCAGGCCAGATAACAGGTTGTGTTGGATCTATAAAGGGGCTTGGAAAGTTAAGATGGTATTCATAGCTATGGGACCATGTATGGGCTCTTCATTGTTTGTGAAATAGGTGAGGTTGGAAATGTAAGAATGTAAAAGTTGGATTGCATGTCCTGTTAGGGTATTCTTGGTCCTATCAGAGATGGGAAGTTGGCTAATTATTGCATATTTGGAAGTTGGAAAGAGTCTTTTCCTTCGTAATGAGGGTGGTAGGTTAAGTTGGTAAAGACCCAATTTTTTGCGGGAATGGGAGTGGCAACATAAGCAGAGGTTGATAGAGAGATACAAAGCCAACAGTCATTTTCCAGGGAACGACTGGACTGGTTTAACCAAGAGTGGGTTAAGTTGAGAGTCTTGTAGAGGTAATTAGGAGCTAGTGGAAGGGGAAGGGTGATTGTATGATGTATCCAAGGAAGCAGGAGGGATAGACAGGCAAAGAGTAAACAGGAAGGTAAAGAGGGTGCTCTGGAAGACAAGATCATTTTATCCAGTCTGAGTTAAAGGTAGGAGTAAATTGCTGTCAAAAGGAAGGAAGATAGAAAGAAAGTTGATGTGATTAGGATTTTCGTCCCGGCAGGAGCTACAGTGTATAGCCCTATCACAAAGAGTATGATTAGTATACTGCTTAATAATATGATGAAATAGTAAAAGGATTCCATTAAAGGAGCAAGGAGAAGTGTAAAGATAAAGATTATGTAGGTTTTCACTTATCTTTTTTAAGGAGGAAGGAGTTTTGCCTCAGGATCAGCAGTAGGGGCATTTTTACTCTGGGATGTTTCCTTCCGAAATAGGAGATGAAAGTCCTCCAATGATTCGCAGGTGTACCGAGGCTGGTCTGGCTGATCTCGGGACTCCTGAGCTGATGGTCCCGCAGGTTCCTCGGGGTAGGGGGAGGGGTGTCCAAAATTTAACTCAGGTGTGGTGAATCCAAGATTCCACTCCTGCCACCTTAACTGCAGTGGGGGTAGAGAGGATTACCGAGTATGGTACTTCCCACAAAGAGTCCATAGATTGGGAGGTAGAGGGGAAAGATTTGATCAACACTGGATCTCCTGGTTGAAACAACTCTGTTCCCTTTTCTCTGTGACATCCTTCAGGTAGGTTTTAAAGGTTTCATTGATATTTTGCCAAAAAGTTATATCTTTCGCCAAGGTGGCCATTTCCTGATCAAGTAGGAGGTCATTTGTGAGAAAAGGTCGTCCATACAACAATTCATGTGGACTGAGCCCCATTTTGTGAGGAGAATTCGGATTCTCAACAAGGCCACGGGCAAAAGAGTAGGCGTGGGAGATGAGTTTCTTGTGTTAGTTTCCTTAAGTGCCTCTTGAGCGTTTCATTAGCCTTCTTGACCTTCCCTAAGGATTGTGGTCTCCAGGCGCAGTGAAGATGATATTGTGTCCCTAGCGCCCTGGAAATACCCTGAGTTATTGTGACTTTAAAAGCTAGACCACTGTTGCTCTGTAAGCTTTGGGGAAGCCCAAATCTAGGAATTATTTCTTGAATTAGGACTTTAATCACTACCTGAGCCTTCTCTGTCTTGCAGGTGAAAGCTTCTATCCAATTTGCAAAGGTATCAACACAGACCAACAAGTATTGAAATCCCTTTGACTTAAGCATATGGGTGAAGTCTGTCAGTCCTCTGCAGGATAGTGACCTATTCTTTGTTCCCCCAAAGGATCCTTACGATGGACCAAGGGATTATTCCTTTGGCACACCTCACAGGCTTTGACTACCTGTTGGATGGTCCAGAGGAGATCTGGCCCTGTAAATAGAGATTTGGCCATTCGATGAGTGTTTTCAATACCCATATGAAAAGTTTGGTGGAGGGTTTTAAGTATTTTCCACTGGCTGGCTTCGGGTACCTTTCCTTCTTCTGTCGTTAACCACCCTGAGGAGAGAAAACTATGCCCTTATGAAAGTCCCCATTCTGTTTTAGTTGGGGAATACTGGGGCTTAATCTCTTGGAGGGGGTTGTTCCATACCAAGGGTCGTTCCATAGGTGTTTCTAATGAGAGGTTCCACCTGACAGCAATTTTGACCTCAGTATCTGCCTGATGGTTTCCTTCTGCCTTTTCTCCTTCAACTTTCTGATGGCTTTGGCAGTGCAAGATTGCCACCACCTTGGGTTTTTGCACTGCATGCAATAACTTCATAATTTCCTTGTGGTATTTAATGGGGGTTCCGCCAGAGCTTAAGAACTCCCTTTCTTTCCATATTGCAACATTGGGCATGTAGGATTAGATAAATATACTTGATATCTGTATACACATTTATTCTTTTTCCCTTTCCCAGTTCTAAGGCTCAGGTAAGTGCCACGAGTTCTGCTAACTGGGCGCTGGTCTCTGAGGGAAGAGGCTTACTTTCAAATATGGTTACATCACTAACTATGGCATAACCTGCCCTTGGTATCCCATTCTCCACAAATGAACTCCCATTGGTATATAGGTTAAGGTCAGGATTAGCTAAGGGGAATTCTAAGAGATCATCTCGGGCAGCATAAGTCTGGACAATTTGTTGGCAGTCATATTCGATTGGTTCCCTATTCTCTGGGAGAAAAGTGGCAGGGTTGAGGGCCATGCATGTGTGTATTTGAAGCACCGGTCCCTCAAGGAGTAGTGCCTGGTATCTAAGCAGGCAGTTGTCTGATAGCCATAAACTTCCTTTGGCACCTAGTATGCCATTTACATCATGAGTAGTCCAGACAGTGAGATCCTTTCCTTGCATTATTTTGATAGCCTCTGACACTAAGATGGCCACCACCACAACTACCCATAAACAGTGAGGCCAGCCTTTTGCTACTACATCAATTTCCTTACTTAAGTATGCCAGTTGTTGTGGGGTTGTCCCACGAGGCTGAGTGAGGACTCCAAGAGCTATCCCTGCTCTCTCTGTGATGTATAAAGAGAAGTTTTGTCCTGTGGGAAGGCTTAAAGCTGAAGCTTGTACTAGGGCCTGCTTTAAGGTTTTGAAGGATGTTTCTGCCTCTTGTTCCCATTCTACTAGATGAGTATTTGCCCTCTGGGTCTCCTTGATTATAGAGTGATCTGGCCATCTTGTTGTATCCAGGGATCTATAGTTGGCAAAAGCTGGTGATTCCAAGGAACCCCCATAACTGTTTTAAAGTCTTTGGGAAATGATAAGCCAGCATAGGCTATATTCATTCCTTGCTGAGGGCCCTGGTCCCTCTGGCTAAGATTAGGCCTAGATATTTGACCTGCTGTAGGCAAAGCTGGGCCTTCAACCTAGAGGTCTTGTACCCTTGATTAGCTAGAAAGTTCAAGAGAACTAGAATAGCCTGCTGGCATGAGGCTTCCGAACTGGTAGCCAAAAGTAAATCATCCACATACTGAAGGACCAGAGTGCTGGAACTTGAGAAGTGGCCTAGATCTTGGGCCAGTGCCTGACCAAACAGGTGAGGGCTATCCCTGAACCCTTGGGGCAAGACAGTCCACATAAGTTGGGATGTGTGGTCTGTGGGATCCTCAAAGGCAAAGAGAAACTGGGAGTCAGAGTACAGGAGAATACAGAAGAAGGTATCCTTGAGGTCCAGAACAGTGAACCATTCTGCTTCCTCTGGTATTTGAGAGAGTAGGGTATAAGAGTTGGGTACAACTGGATATAGAGGAATTACTCCCTCATTGATGAGTCTAAGATCTTGCACTAGTTTCCACTGAACATTCTGTTTTTGTATTCCTAGAATTAGGGTGTTGCAAGATCCCTGCATTTCTTTACTGAGGCTTGAGCTTTTAAATGTTTAACAATATCCTGTAATCCTTTATGAGCTTCAAGCCTTAAGGAAAATTGTCTTCGATAAGGAAAAGTGGTGGGGTTTTTTAGCCTGATGTGAACTGGGTGGGCATTTTTTGACCTTCCAAATTGTCCTTCCAAAGCCCAAACTTCAGGGTTGATTCCTCCCTCAAGTAGGGGACAACAAATGGGTAACTTGTTTTCCATATTCATGTAGATAATAGCTCCAGCTTTGGCTAATATATCCTTCCCTAATAAGGGTGTGGGACTTTCAGGCATAACAAGAAAGACATGTAAAAAGAGAAAAGTCTCCCAATTACAACTGAGGAGGTGGGAGAAATACCTGGTTACAGGCTGTCCCAGCATTCCTCAAATGG
Organism: Rhinopithecus bieti; assembly: GCF_001698545.2. Taxonomy (NCBI): domain Eukaryota; kingdom Metazoa; phylum Chordata; class Mammalia; order Primates; family Cercopithecidae; genus Rhinopithecus; species Rhinopithecus bieti. The sequence continues at coordinate 1,187,712 of NW_016805238.1, read as the reverse complement.
TAATGGACCTTGAGGATAGTCGTCCAGCACAGGAGATTAACACTGAGAAGGCCATGCCAGTGTCCAGGAGGTAGTCAATTTCCTGGCCCTCAATGGTTAAATGCACCTGGATCTCAGTGAGGGTGATGACATGAGCTGACGCTTGCCCCCGGCACCATCAGTTCTGTTCTTGGATCATCTGGTTGGAGTCTTCTGGCCCAGAGAACCTTTGCCCTCTGGGGCAGTGTGTCTTCCAGCGATTGCCTCAGCATAGTGGACATGGATGAGGGGGGCAGCTTGTTCCTCATTGGACAATCTTTTTTAAAGTGTCCTTGCAAACAACACTGATAATGAACCCTACCAGGAGACTGGCCTACTCCATTTTCTGTCCTCTCTGGACCACCAAGGTGTGTTTGTCTGAGGGCCGTGACTAAGGCTGCATCCTTTCTCTGATCTTGCTTTTCATTTTGGGCTTGTTCCTCTTGGTTCCTATTATAGAACACCCAGGTTGCCAAGTTTAATAATGCCTCCAGATTTTGTTCAGGGCCTAGGGCTCACTTTTGGAGCTTTCTTCTGATATCTGAGGCTGATTGGGTAATAAACTTATCTTTTAGAATCAAATGACCCTCTAGTGAGTCAGGTGACAGGGGAATATATTTTCTTAAGGCCTCCTGTAGCCACTCGAGGAAGGTAGAAGGATTTTCTTCCTTTTCCTGAGTTATGGTGGACATCATTGAATAATTCATGGGCTTTTTCCTAATTCTCCTTAGTCCTTCTAGAAGAAAGGTCAGCAGATGTTTACAACTCCGGTCCCTATGACCTGAGTCTAGATCCCAGTGGGGATCCCTACTGGGGATGGCTTGCTGACCAGTAGGGAATTTGTTCCTTTCTTTGGCTGTCATTCTATAATTTACTTGACTAAGATCCAGGTATCTCCAAACTCTCAGGCTGCAGCTAAAGCTGCTTTCTTTTCATTAAAGACCAGGGTTTGATCTAACAATAGCATGACATCTCTCCAAGTGAGATTGAAGGTTTGCCCTAGACTCTGTAGGACATCTATATACCTATCAGGATCATCTGAAAGCTTCCACAGATCTGCCTTGATCTGCTTTAAATCAGAAAGGGAGAAGGGGACATGTACCCGGGTTGGCTCAAATTCCCCTCCCCCTACAGCTTGAAGGAGACATAACTGATAACCTGGGGGTTTTTGTGATCCTTTGGAGATTTCTTGTTTCCTTCTGGGTGGGGGAGATTAGAGGAGGCTTATCATTAATAGGAAGGGGAGCTATAGGGAGGCTAGGATATAGAGGTAAGCTGAGAGGTCCTCCTGTGAGATGTAAATTGCAAACTTTGCATAGTTGTGTATTCTCCTTCAATGAAAAGAAATCTTGGACATAAGGTATTTCACTCCATTTGCCTTCCCTCTTACAGAAAAGGTCAAGCTGCAGGATAGTATTGTAATTTATACTTCCCTCAGGTGACCATTTTTCCCCATCAGAGAGAGAATATTGGGGC
>NW_016805238.1:1150348-1186192 GCF_001698545.2 Rhinopithecus bieti | reverse complement strand
TGTTTTTGTATTCCTAGAATTAGGGTGTTGCAAGATCCCTGCATTTCTTTACTGAGGCTTGAGCTTTTAAATGTTTAACAATATCCTGTAATCCTTTATGAGCTTCAAGCCTTAAGGAAAATTGTCTTCGATAAGGAAAAGTGGTGGGGTTTTTTAGCCTGATGTGAACTGGGTGGGCATTTTTTGACCTTCCAAATTGTCCTTCCAAAGCCCAAACTTCAGGGTTGATTCCTCCCTCAAGTAGGGGACAACAAATGGGTAACTTGTTTTCCATATTCATGTAGATAATAGCTCCAGCTTTGGCTAATATATCCCTCCCTAATAAGGGTGTGGGACTTTCAGGCATAACAAGAAAGGCATGTAAAAGAGCAAAGTCTCCCAATTACAACTGAGGAGGTGGGAGAAATACCTGGTTACAGGCTGTCCCAGGATTCCTCAAATGGTAATGGACCTTGAGGATAGTCGTCCAGCACAGGAGATTAACACTGAGAAGGCCATGCCAGTGTCCAGGAGGTAGTCAATTTCCTGGCCCTCAATGGTTAAATGCACCTGGATCTCAGTGAGGGTGATGACATGAGCTGACGCTTGCCCCGGCACCATCAGTTCTGTTCTTGGATCATCTGGTTGGAGTCTTCTGGCCCAGAGAACCTTTGCCCTCTGGGGCAGTGTGTCTTCCAGCGATTGCCTCAGCATAGTGGACATGGATGAGGGGGGCAGCTTGTTCCTCATTGGACAATCTTTTTTAAAGTGTCCTTGCAAACAACACTGATAATGAACCCTACCAGGAGACTGGCCTACTCCATTTTCTGTCCTCTCTGGACCACCAAGGTGTGTTTGTCTGAGGGCCGTGACTAAGGCTGCATCCTTTCTCTGATCTTGCTTTTCATTTTGGGCTTGTTCCTCTTGGTTCCTATTATAGAACACCCAGGTTGCCAAGTTTAATAATGCCTCCAGATTTTGTTCAGGGCCTAGGGCTCACTTTTGGAGCTTTCTTCTGATATCTGAGGCTGATTGGGTAATAAACTTATCTTTTAGAATCAAATGACCCTCTAGTGAGTCAGGTGACAGGGGAATATATTTTCTTAAGGCCTCCTGTAGCCACTCGAGGAAGGTAGAAGGATTTTCTTCCTTTTCCTGAGTTATGGTGGACATCATTGAATAATTCATGGGCTTTTCCTAATTCTCCTTAGTCCTTCTAGAAGAAAGGTCAGCAGATGTTTACAACTCCGGTCCCTATGACCTGAGTCTAGATCCCAGTGGGGATCCCTACTGGGGATGGCTTGCTGACCAGTAGGGAATTTGTTCCTTTCTTTGGCTGTCATTCTATAATTTACTTGACTAAGATCCAGGTATCTCCAAACTCTCAGGCTGCAGCTAAAGCTGCTTTCTTTTCATTAAAGACCAGGGTTTGATCTAACAATAGCATGACATCTCTCCAAGTGAGATTGAAGGTTTGCCCTAGACTCTGTAGGACATCTATATACCTATCAGGATCATCTGAAAGCTTCCACAGATCTGCCTTGATCTGCTTTAAATCAGAAAGGGAGAAGGGGACATGTACCCGGGTTGGCTCAAATTCCCCTCCCCTACAGCTTGAAGGAGACATAACTGATAACCTGGGGTTTTGTGATCCTTTGGAGATTTCTTGTTTCCTTCTGGGTGGGGAGATTAGAGGAGGCTTATCATTAATAGGAAGGGGAGCTATAGGGAGGCTAGGATATAGAGGTAAGCTGAGAGGTCCTCCTGTGAGATGTAAATTGCAAACTTTGCATAGTTGTGTATTCTCCTTCAATGAAAAGAAATCTTGGACATAAGGTATTTCACTCCATTTGCCTTCCCTCTTACAGAAAAGGTCAAGCTGCAGGATAGTATTGTAATTTATACTTCCCTCAGGTGACCATTTTTCCCCATCAGAGAGAGAATATTGGGGCCAAGCCATAGTGCAGAAAAAAAAATGAGCCACCTCTTTTTTAGGGTTTGTGGGTCAAATTCGTCCCAGTGACTTAAGATGCATTTCAAGGGTGAGCCGTTTATGCCTTAGTGTTTCCCATCTGAAAGACAAAACAGCCCGTGTTTTTTTGTTTGTTTGTTTCTTCCCCACCCAAGACCCCACAACGGTCCCAGGACCCTGCTGATCAGAGTAGTTGTGTTCACCGATGCAGCAGCAAACATCTCTTGCCCAAGAACCCGCGCAACGATGCCCTGGTACCCTGCTGGATCAGAGTAGTTTGTTTCACCGATTCAGCAGCAAGCAAACATTCTTGCCCAATAAACTGAATAAAAGAATAAAAGACCCAGAAACCCCGATACGTGCCATAAGAACGCCGCACGTCCTGACGCCTGGACCCTGCTGATCAGAAAAGTTGTGTGCAGCAGCAGAAACACTAGTTTTCCTCCTAGACCACAAGGAGGACTGAGAAAAATCAGATTTAGTGGCCCTTACCGACACATTCTCAAAAACCTGCACCCTTGCCTGTCCTACTAGACCACAAAGAGGACTGAGAAAAATCGGATTTAGTGGCCCTTACTGACACATTCTTGAAAACCTGTTAGAGTCCTAAGCATTCTCCTGTTAGTGTTGGGACTTTACCTCTGTCTTATAAAGATGTTATACCCCAAAAATGAAGTGGAGGGCCATACCCTGAGGGACGGAAGGGATCTCCAGGGTTGGAAGAGTGACACCTTCTGTCCTCACTTGAATAGGAAGGATATCATTTCTGAGGCTTCCCATATATATCCTAGCTTCAGGAATAGCTTTTGTTAGGCCTGCTTGTCTGAGGAGAGATCCTAAAATGCCAGATAGTGCCCCCTATGATGGGGCTTTGGGCAAAAATTATGTCTTTCTGATTGGTGAGCCCAGGTGCCTAAAGAAGAGAATAGAGTCCTGGAGTTTATACTAGAAATCATTCTTATAGGAGAAACTAGAAAAGCACCAGAGACAGGGAGTGGTTTTTAGAAGTCAGACTAGCCTCAGAGAAGAGAGGTGAGAGGAAGTTTGTCTGAAGGCATTAGGACCCAGGAGGCAACGGTCAGGATAGATAGGATAAATGGGCGAGTCTCACTTGGGTGATGTGACTTTAAGAGTTCTGCTCATGGCTGCAGGGTCAACCGACTTGTTGTCATGACCGTGGAGCTGAATGGCTTTCCTCTCTGTTGACCGTCAGCTCAGCCAGGAAGCACAGGAAGAGCGGAAGCTGGTTCGCAGCAAACCAATGCTCCCAACTCCGAAGAGTCAAGGGTTGTTAGAGAGCCCTTTGCCAGAAAGCCTGACACCCATGTCTTTAGTCTGGCAGCTGTGCAAGTCGCTTTTAACTGGCCAATAAGTGCCTGATATTTAGCCCCTGAATTCTGAGGAAAAATAGGACAGAATAGCAAGTGAAAGGGGCCCGAAGGTACTCACTGCTTGGTGATAGTCCCTTCGTGGTCGCCAAAATGTTTCCAGAATTGGTTCCTTCCAGTGGGTTCTTGGTCTCACTGACCTTCAAGAATGAAGTTGCAGACCCTTGCAGTGAGTGACACAGTTCTTAAAGATGGTGTGTCTGGAGTTTGTTCCTTCAGATGTTCAGATGTGTCTGGAGTTTCTTCCTTCCAGTGAGTTTGTGGTCTCGCTGACTTCAGAAATGAAGCTGTAAACCCTCACAGTTAGTGTTACAGCTCATAAAGGTAGTGCAGGCCCAAAGAGTGAGCAGCAGCAAGATTTATTGTGAAGAGCAAAAGAACAAAGCTTCCACAGCATGGAAGGGGACCTGAGCAGGTTGCCGCTACTGGCTTAGGTGGCCAGCTTTTATTCCCTTATTTGTCCCCACCAACATCCTGCTGATTGGTCCATTTTACAGAGTGCTGATTGGTGCGTTTACAATCCTTTAGCTAGACACAAAAGTTCTCCAAGTCCCCACCCGACCCAGAAGCTCAGCTGGTTCACCGCTCACTACCACTATTAGAGCATGTCAAACATGGCATTATTACCAGTTGGGTTTATGCCTTTTCTCCAGTTAAATTGTGTGCTCCTTCAAGGTAGATATCTTGTCTTATTTATCTCTGATTCTCCCACTTTACTCTCTCAGCCAACTCCCTGGTAAAGGAGCCAGCCATTCAATTTCTGTCTGATGTATAATGAATATCTGGTGAACAAACATGTAAATGCATTATAAAATGTATGAAAGCAGGAATAAAAGAATGAGTGTATATGTGAAAGAATAAATCAATGAAGATCTGAATCTTCAGAAACAAGCAACTGATTTTGGTCCACTTGGTTTATTGCAATTTGCTCTTTAGAATTCTGACTCCTGACATGGGATTTTAGGCCGTAAGGAACCCAGGGCTCACAGACGTGCAGGGAGGCCCCATTTATTTCGTTGTATCAAAGTAGACACAGCCATTGAGTTTCTGGTTAGAGAACTGAGGAGCAAATCATCATGCACAGGTTTTAGATGAAGAAATGGGGTGGGGGGAGTTGTTTACATGGTAATAGCTTTTGCTCAGAACATCACATTGAATCTGAAAAGGCCAAAACCAGGGGAAAATGTCAGACAGTGGCAAAAAATATTACAAAAACTGATTATGTAAACTTTGTCTTGTTTGAACAGTAAAGACTGTAATCCACAGCTCAAGTTCAAATTTCCTGTTTAAATATTGTTAGTTTGAATGTGAATCTGAGTTTCCATGTTTGATTGCAGCGAGCGGGGTTGCAAATATTGATCACAATGAAATGACAGCAAAGATTCACTTCTAAAAAGGAATCTAAGGAACACATTCACGTGAACCCAAGTAACAAATAATATCTTGGGATTCCGACTTATTTCCAAGTTGAAGGAATTATTTCCTCTTTCACCTTGTTTCTTCAGCCTCCTTTCCATTGACCAAATACACATCCTACATATGGGCACATGAACAAAAGATAAAACAAACAATCCAAGTGGCCAAACACCATGGCAACAGAACCAAATTTGACACCACTAACTCACAACAGTGAATCTCCACAGATTTCTGAGTCACCACCAGAGTTCTTGCCTTATTCTCCCATTATGAAGACCCACTTTCCTAACAAACCACAGGGAACCATTACTTCATGTCATGCCTCCTAATAATTGACCAATCCAAGCTGTGATGGAAGGCAAGGGAGAAAGCTTGTAACAGAGAATCCCCAGTGGGCAAAACTTGCTGCCCCAGACATGGTTTGCTTTTGCAAACAATTAGAAAGATCGGATTACAGTGGCGAGAGGCAATTTTGCAGAAAGTTAATGAGCTAAACACTTCATGATGTGAGAGACTTCAACACATCTAATCTTGAGATTATTCTTCCTACAACAATTTCCTAGCACATGGAGTGTATGGATTCAGTACATATTTCTATATGATATCATTGTGTTGGTCACATCTATAGACAGACTTTTTCATATGTGACTGAGGCAACAAACTTAAGAGTATGTGGAGAAGTGAAGCAGAAACCTTGATATGGGTCAAAGATCAAATAATTCCATGTGAACACAAAACAGAATTTGGGGCAAATGTATAGTTAATAGTTTCCTTGAAGCATTCAAATTCCTGAAATTCTTCTCTTTGCTTTGTCTATATGCAAAAAGCCCAAATGTTGCATAGACACAAGAGAAGGGCATAACTGAGTTTAGTGTTATCCACTTCAATGGGTCCCAAATGCCAGTGAGTGAATGGATATAGACTCTTAAAAAGTTTTTGTCACCCCAAGAAAATGTCCCAGAAAATAAAGATGGTAAAGTAAGATTTTCAGAGACTAAATGATTTCTTTTAATTCTAAAATTATGTCCTCAGTACTTTACCAGTGTAATAATATTCTCTTTTATCCTATGATGGTAGGAGCAAACAATATTATAGTTTTGTTTCCTTTTATTTTTGTTTAATTAGCAGAAGAATAAAACAGCAACTCTATAACAAATCCTATAATTAAAACATATATCATCTTATGAAATGTAGAAACATATGGGAAATAATATAATAAACACTTATGTTTCTTAAACTTTGCAGACATAATTATCATCAATGTATCTTTTGGTAGACAGTTCCATGATTTTATATAATTACACAACTCAGAGGAAGCAGAGTCTTCTTTGACCCCAATCTCAGTGGCCTATGATTATAGGTGGTAGAGCAGGACTAGATTTTTAACTTCCAGACTCCAGATCACCCCCTCAACATCAAAGAAGCCCTTGGGAAAAGTGGTAGGTGGTGCTCTAAAAAAAAATCCTACAATAGATGTACTGAGGGAATGCAAAGTGCCTGAACAAGATGTAAAAATCAAAAATAAAATTGAGCAGTACATCATAAACTGTGGTCTCTGTCCCATCAGGATCTTAAAGCTCCAAGATCGTCGTAAGCAGATAAAGCTCAAAAAATATTTTATCAATTATACCATCATACCCCTACAGAAGCATCAATTTTGAGAACAACCCACAGATGAGAGTGCATTTGTGGTAGTCCAGGAGTCCATCAGAGAAATTCTAACACATTGCTAGAGCAAAATTCCAAGAATAGATGCATTGGTGAGAGTAAGAATAGTTTTATTTCACCTATGTCACCCTTCCCCCAAAGTGGCAGAGCCCGCTGCAAAGAGAGATCCCCCTTGGCCCAGAATTTCTCCCACAGGGAATACTGAAAATATAATGAGTGAGAATCCAAATATCCCGGCCCAGTGTGCCCACTTCTTATCCACTCCACCCAGAATACTGAGGTGATTAGCAAGGCTGAATAGTTGAGAGAGGCTTGGAGCAGGGAAGAAAGGTAGTGAACCCTAATAACTACTCTAAGAAATCAACCCCTCTTCTGTGGAACCCCCAACTTGTTGATAGGCATCCCAAATATTCCACACACCTCACCACAACTCCCAGGCAGATTTCTTGAGAATATCCTCATAGACAGAAAGTGCAAGTGTCTCCTGTAAACAACGAGCTTAACTCTACGGGATTGACAGGAGGCAGACAAACCTGAGTATTTCAGAGAATCATCATAGAAGGAAAAAATATAAAGGGGGGCTATTTCCACCCACCAGTCTGGTTTAGCAAGATCTTGAGAGGGTATACAATGTAAGGAATTCACCCTAAGAAACAACAAGAGATGTGGATCAAGTAAATTCATAGGAAAGGTCTGAGAGAGTCTCAAAATTCCTAGTGATAAAAGAAAAACTTCAGTCAAATTAAATTTAAAAGAGTTTCATTGGGCAATGAGGTATTCCCAAATTGGGCAGTCCCCAGAATCACAGCAGATTTACAGACTCCAGTGAAGCCACATGATAGAAGAAGATTTATATACAGCAAAAGGGAAATGACATACAGAAATTGGAAATGAGGTACAGAATGGCTGGATTGATTACAGGTTGGCATTTGCCTTATTTGAACACAGTTTTGACACTCAGCAGTGTATGACTGGTTGAAGTATGGCCGCTGGGATTGGCCAAGACTCAGCAATTGTTACAAGCACACACTCCTAAGTTAGGTTTTCAATCTTGTCTACCTATTTAAGTTAGGTTATAGTTCGTCCACAGGGACTCAAATATAGTAGTATGGAGTCCTTCCCAGGTCATATTTAGTTCACGTTAATGCTAGCTTGTCTGTTTGTTGAAAGTGTTTCTCTTCCGAAGCCATTCAGTAAAGATGACTGAAGGAGATGACTGCTTCTTAAAATGTGAAGACAACAATGCAAGACTTCAGGAATATGAAAAATCAAGAAAACATGACACCAACAGAACACAAAAATATGATAGCAACTGACCCCAAAGAAATGGAGATCTATAAACTGTCTGAAAAATAATTCAGAACAAGTGTTTTAAGGAAGCTCAGTGAATTACAAGAGAACACAGACAACTCAATTATATCAGAGAAACAACACATAAACAAGATAAGAAGTTAAACAAAGAGATAGAAATCATTAAAATGAACCAAATAGAAATTCTGAAGCTGAGGAATATGATGAATAAAATTTTAAATACAATAGAGAGCATTCACAACAGGCTTGATCAGGCAGAAAAAGAAATCTGTGAACTAAAAGCCATTAAAAAAGTCCAGTCAGAAGTGTGGGGAAAAAAAAGAAAAGAAATTAAGAAAGCCACTGGATTTATGAGACAGTATCGAGAGAATTAAATTTGTATTATGGAGGCTAGAAGGAGGAGAGTGAGAGAAAGAAAAAGAAAGTTTATTTAAAGAAGTAATGACTGAGGCCAGGCACTGTGGCTCATGCCTGTAATCTTAACACTTTGGGAGGCCAAGGAGGGCAGATCATTGGAGCTCACTACATCTACTTTATACGTAATGTTAATGTAAGCCGTTAAGTGGAAACAAAAGAATGCTAATTCATAACATAAAAACATACGAAAGTATAAAATATTCACTGTTAAAGGTAAATATATAGTCAAATTTATAATAATACGATAATGGTGTTTTGTATATCATTTAAAACTCTAACATAAAAGTTAAAATGCAAAAGTATTAAGATAACTAAAGCTACAGTAATTTGTTAATGGCTACCTCATGTAAAAGAAGTAAATTGTGACATCAAAACATAAAATGGTGGAGTGAGTGTAGAGTTATCGTATGTGATTGAAGTTTAGTTATTACTTTTAAATAGACTTTCATAACTCTAAGATACTTTTACAAGCCTCATTGTAACCACAAGGCAAAAAACTATGGTAAAACAAAAGATAAAGGAATAAAACTTATAGGATGCAGCAAAAGAAGTTCTAAGAGAGAAGCTTATTGTGATAAGCCTACATTAAGAAAACAGAAAGATCTCAAAAACAAACAAACAAAAAACAACCTAACTTTACACTTCAAGTAAATAGAAAAAGAAAAACATACTAAGCCTACAGTTAGCAGATAGAAGGGAATAACAAAGATCAGAGCAGAAATAAATCAAATAGAAACTAGAAAACAATAGAAAAGATCAACAAAATAAGAGTTGTTTTTTGAAAAGATAAAACTGATAAAACTTCATCTAGATTAAGAATAAAAGAGAGAAGACAGATACAATCAGAAATGAATGAGAAGCCATTAAAAATGATACCACAGAAACATAGAAATTCAAAGGATCATAAGATAATACTATGACCAATTATATGCTTACAAGTTAAATAACCTAAAATAAATTGACAAATTCCTGGAAATATACAACATACCAAGACTGAATCCTGAAAAACAGAAAATTTGAAAAGATCCATAAAGGTAAGGAAATGGAATCAGTAATCAAAATTCTCCCATCAAAGAAAAACCTGAATGTTTCGCTGCTGAATTCTAGCAAGTATTTAAAGAATTAATACTAATGCTTCTCAAATTCTTTCAAAACATTGAAGATGAGCACATACTTTCAAACTCATGTAACAAGGCCAGCATTACTCTAATAGCACAGCCATACAAGGACACCACAAAAAAAAAAAAAAATTGCAGGTCAATATCCCTGATAAACATAGATGCCAAAATCTTCAACAAAATACTAGCAAACCAAATTTAACAGCACAATAAAGGTATAGTACAGTGATCAAGTGGGATTTATCCCTGGGACAAAAAGATGGTTCAACATATGAAAATCAATAAATAAGATACTCCACATTAATAGGATAAAAATTATATGATCACCTCAATAGATGAAAAAAAAAAAAAAAAACCCACTTGACAAAATTCAACCTCCCTGTACAATAAAAACTCTCAACAAATTAGGCATATAGGGAATGTACCTCAACACAATAAAGGTCATATATGGCCTATCAGGGAGAAGACAAGTTAAATAGAAATGACACACTAATCATTTCTATCTAACATTGTACTATAAGTCGTAACCAGAACCACTAACCAATAAAACAAAATATTAAAAGGAAAAAAGAAAGAAAGAAAAAGGCATCCAAATTGAAAACAAAAAATTAAGATTGTTTCTTTCTGCAGATGGCATACTCTTATATAGAGAAAACCCTAAAGACTCTACCACAAAAATGCTAGAACTAATAAATTCAGTAAAATTGCAGAATGCAAAAACTAATAAATTCAGTAAAATTGCAGAATACAGAAATCAGTCCACTTCAATACACTAACAATGAACTATCTGAAATATCAATTAAGAATACAATCGCCTTTATAACCAAGTAAAATGCTTAGAAATAAATTTAACCAAGATGGTGAAAGACCTGTACACTGAAAACTATCAAACATTGATGAAAGAAATTTAAGAAGACACAAATAAATGGAAATATATCCCATGTTTATGCATCAGAAGTCACTATTGTCAAAATATTCAAACAACCCAAAAAATTCTACAAAGTCAATGAAATGAAATTAAAATTCCAATGGCATTTTCACAAAAAATAGTAAAACAATCCTAACATTTATTTAAAGCCATGAAACACTTCAAATTGTTAAAGCAATCTTGAGCAAGAGGAACAAAGCTGAAGGCCTCACCCTTCTTGATTTCAAATTATATTACAAAGCTAAACTAATCAAAACTGTAGGTATAAAGAAATGGAACAGAATAGGAAGTTCATAAATAAACCTATACAGATACTGTCAACTAATCTGCTACAAAGATGCCAAGAACGCACAATGGGATAGGGTAGAGAAGAATAGTCTTTTCAATAGATGTTGCTGGGAAACTGGATATCCACATGTGTAAAAAATAGAATAATCCTTATCTTACACTACACACAAATATCAACTTAAAATGGATGAAAGATTTAGATGTAAGATCTAAAAAGGTAAAACTGCTAGAAGAAAACATGGGGGAAATCTTCATGACATCCATCTTGTCAATTATTTTTTCAGACATGACACCAAAAGCATCAGCAACAAAATCAAAAATAAAAAAGTGGAACCACATCGACTAAAAAGTTTCTGCACAGCAAAACAAACAATCAAGAAAATGAAAGGCAACCTGTGGAATGGTAGAAAATATTTGCAAACCATATTTTGATAAGTTAATGTCCAAAATATATAAGGAACTCATACAACTCAAGAGCAAAAATCAAATAACCTAACTTAAAAATGGGCAAAAAACCTTAAAAGACATTTTTCCAAAGAACCGTTTTCCAAAAAACGGCCAACAGGTATATGTAAAGACATTCAACATCACTAATCATTACAAAAATGCAAATCAAAACCACAATGAGATACCACCTCACAATTGTTAGAATGACTATTATCAAAAATTCAAAAGATAACAAGCATTGGCAAGGATGTGGAGAAAAGGGAATCTTTATACACTTCTGGTGGAAATATAAATTGGTACAACAGTTATGGAAAATAGCAGGGAGGCTTCTCAAAAAATAAAAAATGGAGCTACCATATAATCCAGCAATCCCACTACTGGGTATATATCCAAAAGATATGAAATCAGTATGTTGAAGAGATTATCTGCACTCCCATGTTCACTGAAGCATTATTCACAGTAGCCAAGATATGGAAACAAGCTAAGTGTTGGTCCATAGATGAATAAAGACAGTGTGATACACACACACACACACACACACACACACACACACACACACACACCAGAATACTATTAAGCCTCTATAAAGAAGAATACCCTGCCATTTGCAACAACATGGATGAAACTGGAGAACATTATGCTAACTGAAATTAGGCAGACATAGAAAGACAAACACTGAATAATCTCACTTAAATGTAGAATAAAAAAAAGTAGAACTCAGAAAAGCAGAGAGTAGAATGGTGGTTACCAAGGGATGGGTGAGGGGAAATGGGAAATTTTGCTCATCGGGGGTATCAACTTTCACTCTCGTAAGATGAGTAAATTTGAAGTCCTAATGTGCAACAGGGTTACTACAGTTAATAACTAAGTATTGCTGGGAGAGTAGATCTTAAGTATTCTTACCACATGCACACACAAAACCATATGTGAGGTGACAGATATGTTAATTAACCTTATTGTGCTAATCACTTCATAATGTATATGCCTATCAAAATATTGCACTGTATATCTTAAATATATCATTTTTTATTTGTCCTTGTACCTTTTGGAAGAAATTAAATTTGTTGAAAGATTAAATGAGAGAATATAAGTAAAGCCTTTATCACATTGGTCAATAAATACTATCAATTGTTTCTGTTACTACATGTTATTCTTCTACAGCATCTGCACACCACTGCTGAAAGGTTTTGACTCTTAAGGTTACGTCCTTCAGCTGCCTTCATTCCTCTCACCTCCATCGTGGCTTTCCAACTAGCACATCAGTCCTCAGCAATCTCTCCTAACTTTCAGCAGTTATGTTACCTACTGTAAATTTTGACGTGTGCAATCTGATAACCCAAATAGATATAATTTGTATTTATAGTGGATGATTCTCTGGGCTGAGATGTACTTGGGAAGTCAAGGCACAAGCAATTTAATATATCACTGAGAAGGCAAATCTACAAATACCCAATATACAAGACTCAACATATAAATGCAAGAGAAAATCTCAGAAGATACTATGTGACAAGGGTCAAATAAATGGCACAAGCAATATGCTTTGGTTTCAACATGAAAATAAGTTCTGTGGGCTGGAAGGGCTGTGTAATACTTTATAGTGGAGAAGAGTCCAAAGCTAGGCCATTAGGGATGGGTAGGATTTAGCTTGCCCGAGATGAGGATATTTATACAAATAAAATCAATGAACAAACTATTAGGAGTAAATCAGAAAAATTGAAGCAGGATGGAGAAGTGCAAGGTGATTCAAAATAAATCTAGATTTTATGTAGTAAGATTAAGGCCAGGAAGATTAAGAGGAAGATTAAGGTGTCCAAGTTTCCAACTATTCAATACTTCTGGGAAGGTGTCATTTGGCAGAAGTTACCTCAACTCTGCCTTGTGAAGGATTTCATGCCCACATCTATTAGTTCCTCTCAGGGAAATCATAATATTCATTTCCAATTATTTAGCTTTGTTTATTTTTTACCTTGAATTCTTATGACTTTTTTGCTTTTGTCTTTCTTGTTGCCATCTCTAACCTGTCTTCCACCCTCTCCCAACACAATACTTCTTTGTCATATTTGAACGATGCCTGACACTACATCTCTTATTTCTTTTTCTCTAGATTCAGAATAAAACAAAAACTCTGACTCTGCTATCATAAAACCTACTCCTGGGGCTGTGTGAGAGTTTATGCATACTCAATCACAACTGGAGTTTTTATCCTCCAGACATAGGGGTGACATTGAAGGGTGAGGAGGAGGGTGTTGAAATCCAATTATTAATCTTTTTGTGTGTGAAGGATTTCAAATACTAGAATTCGGTAATCCATATAGGAAAATTAAAAAATTTAAAGTACCACTAACTAAGGAAGCAAAAATTTAGCTCAATCATTGTCTTAGTCTTTCAGTCTCTTCTGGTACCCAAACAATCATTGTGTATCAGTCTCAGTTGCATACGATTTAAACAGTCAGCATTTAGCTCTCCACTTTTTTTTCTGCTCACGTTCTGCTTCAGTCACTGTTATATATACTTGTAAGGTAAAGTTCTTACACAAATTTTTAACTTGGAGCCAATTTGATGTTATGCCTCACACATGCAGCAGTCGTTTGTCCTGAACTGGGCAGCCCACTCAACTACACTCCACACTTGACATAGACAGAGAGCTCTATTGCAACTTAAATACACAGGCACTGTAAAAAATCCATGTTAAATACTGCTCAAATTTGGCAACTCACCTGTGATTGTTTGAGGCTCATTCATGTACTATGACAATCCGAGAATAAGGAATTGGTACAAAACCCTAAAAGCAATGCCACACCTCATGCATGAAAGCTGCCCAAGCACAGTACCAATATTACTCATCCAGCTTCTATCTAAATGTCTCTAGGTAGTTTCTCACAAATCATGTTTGAGAAATTCAATTTGTAAAAAGTTCTTTCTTGTATTGATTCAAAATCTGCTTCTCTCTGTTATCTACTCAACCTAATCTTGTTTTCCGGATAAACAGAATTGCATTTCCCAGAAATGGTAAATAACAATGTTTCACAGCAATGGTAAAGGGGATCTGAGCACATCAGAATGGAGACCAAGGATGTGTGATTTAGACACCCCTCTTCCTTGTAAGAGTCCTTCATGCCATTGTAGACAACCCTCACTTCTTCTCCAAGGGTTATATTCTTTCCAACAAACTTCTCTGGTTCTCTTGACACACTAAGTTTCTACCCAAACCCTGTGAGACCTGAGTAATACTCAACTGTTGCTGGTTTATAGTCTCTTGAAGAAAGTGGTACTTTAGGAAAGTTTACTTGGCCATAGAATGACAGTCAGGTGAAACCTTCAGAGAACAAAAGCTCAAAGGGTTGGATGTTTCTTTCTGCAATTATCATCTGTCAACTACAGAAAGAAAAGATGAGGGCAATTAATTTCAAAGAGGCCCACTGGCTATCCTATGTTACCCCCAGGGAAACATTTCCCTGGCCCAGACTTTATGCTGGTTTCACTTGAAGACCTGAAGTGTAAGCTACAACAGTTTTCAACTCAACCATGTTGATGAAAACACCAACTTGGAGCTTGAGGAAATTTTGACACCAAATGATATGAATGTTAGAGGCTGAACAGTACATTTCTAACCTTTGGAAAGGTGACTCTTCCTGTTTTCAGGTTTGTGAGGCACGTTGTTTGTGGCGCTTTTGTTTCAACTCTTGTTTCTTTCTCCTTCAGGGCATTTCAGTGTAAATGCCACTTTCTTCCATCAGCACACTGCAAAGGTGGTTTAAGGAGGGCTTGTACATAGATATGAGTTTCTGTTTATCCTATATGTTTTTTTGTGTTCTGTTTAGTTCTGTTGTTTTTATTGTTATTATTTCAATTGATCTTGCACCTATAGTGCTATTTGCAAAGGGATTTGTCATCCCCAAAGACGATCTCTAAAGCACCAACCAACAAACATTAAACAGTATCACAACACAGTGCTACACGGAGACAGTTCCCCAACCTGGTGTCTGAAGGTTGGTAGTCAATCATAATCTTTCCTCCTAAAAATTAGAAGCAATTAGGAATAGACACAGGAGTCAGGTGGAGAAAAATACACTTGCTTTTGCTGAGAAAGGTGGTGAGATTCATGTGACTTCAACCCATGGACAACAAGCTTCCTATCTCTTTTCCCAACTGCATTTACCAAGTCTCAGGACTGTGTCTGGCCTCCTCTGCAGGAACAGAGAAGCCACCAAAGCAAAATAACTTTGGGGGCTGGGAAGAAAGAGAGAGATATATAAACAGGAGCCAGAACATTCTGGTTTGGACACTTGTAGCTCTATGATCTTAGACAAGTTGCTTATTCTCAGCCTTAGTCTCCTCACTCTTAAAGTGAGCATTCTTAGAATAAATGAAATAATGCATGTAAGGTGCTTTTGCACAGTACCTGGCACATAATGAGTATCCCATAAAAAGCAACTTCATAATAATGAAATATTAATATTTTATTCCCACATTCAACCCGCAGACCCTTAGGACAAAATCTTTTCCATTCCTTGGGCATTGAGGCCCTAAGGAAAAGGTCAGATGCAAATGGCAGCCCCAATTGTGGGACTGCTCCAGAGAAATGTTCTTGAAATCACTTTGTCATGCAAAACTTAAGGAGCATCTACTTCCTACTAAGCATAGAATTAGGCAGAAATAAAAGCTAGAATTTGGAATGATATTTTCTAAAGAAACAATGATTACAATGTAGCAGAGGAGCAGAGGGGAGGGAAGTAGTTCTTTCTCTATCTCAGTTGCTAACATTGTTCATGTAGCAAAGTATCAGGTTCCAAACAGCCAATATGCAAATAAAATTTGAAAGCCAGGGAGTGTCTCATGTTCACAGAATATGACAAAACAAACATAATTATACATTTCAACATGTCATTAAAACCACATTAACATTGTGGTTCACTTATTTTTTATCCATATTATGATGGAAGTTTCAAAATCTCCAGGTTGTGAAAGTAGTTCCCAAGTCTTTCTGAGCCCTCAGGAAGGGAATAAACTCTTCTTTCAGGTCATTCATCTTTCCTTAAGTCAGTAAACCAGACAGAGGGTCACAGCACAAAATGACTCCCACATACTATTTTTCATGAAGCTATTTTGAATTATTAATGGTTGGTCTGCACTAAAATCTTCAAGACAAAGATAAAACATAAAATACAAAGTCTCCGTATTCAGAAAAGTCATTAACCTTTGCAAAGATCATATTTAAATACAGTTTTTAACATTTAGCTTCTACTTAACAGCCATGTATATCCTTTTCCATTGTGGCAAATTTAAATGTATTAGATTATGGTCTCTTTTTCTATTATGTTTCATGTAAGTAAAAGAGTATAGGTAATGTGAAAATACTGGGATTGCAGTAATTGGAAAACTAACAATTAGCGCTGAAAAAATGTACAGTGCAGCTACATCTTTCTAAACTTCAAAAGCTATATTTCACAAGAGTGTATCTACATCTGAAGCTAATGCATTCAGTAGTAAAATCAAGATGGCCAACTTAATAGGTTTGATAGTTATATAGTAACCTAATCACAAGTCAAATTTCTGGAAATCCTGTTAATTTGTTCATTTATTTACTCGTTCATTACAGAAGCATTTACTTAGCACCAACAATGTGCCAGTTGTTTGAGAAACAGAGTGATAAAAGCAAAGAAGTTCTCTTCTAATGTAGTAGCTAAATGTAACTGTGACTCCAAAACTGAATTTCAGAATTCTAGTAAACAGAACAACTAGCACTTTTTACCTTGTATGAGTCATTCAGTCTACATGTAGATATCATTAGCTCAGATTTTACTGAAATCTATGTTAAGCATAATTGTCTAGTTCCCTAATCCTTAGCACATTTTAGGCAGACAATTAGAAGTTCCCACTATTGTTCAAAAATGTATAATCAATAGCAGTACTTGCTACAGTTCATTAAATTCTTGCTTCTTGTTAAGAATGATTATCAGTTTTATGTATTTTAACATGTTTAATCTTCACAGCAATCATATGAGGTTGGTATCATTCTTATATCCATTTTCAGATAACAAAGCTATGACACTGAGAGGGCTCAGTAACTTGCTAAGCTCACTCACCTAGTAAGAAGCAGAGAAGAGATGAACACAGAGAATCTGACATCAGAAGCCATGGTTTTGAACACTACAGCACACTCACTTTCTAACAAAGGATGCTCTCTTGACATACCATTCTTCCTGTTTTAACAATTGTTGGTGGATGCATTGGAGTACCTTATAAAATTGTAGGTTATTTGTGTGGTAATTGTTGTGCCAAGTTTTCCATAAAATGGGAAGTACCTTGGGTTCATACACAAAGACCAAATGGAGTGAAGTCATCACTTAACGTAGTAAAGTGGCCTTTCTTTGTGCTGATAGCAAACTGTAGTTCTTTATAAAAATAACTGGCATAGGAGATGGACCAGGGATAAACTTTAGGCCAAACTTTCCTGTTGAAACTACCATTGGGTGAGCAAAACACCATTTTTATCTTACTCAATATATTAGGCTGTTCTCGCATTCCTATAAAAAGCTACATGACACAGCATAATTTATAAAGAAAAGATAATTAATTGGTTCATAGTTCCACAGGCTGCATAGGAAGCATCGCTGGGGAGGCCTCAGGAAACTTACAATCAGGATGGAAGGTGAAAGGGAAGCAGATATGTCCTCCTTGGCTGGAGCAGGAGGAAGAGAGAGATGGGGAAGGTGCTACACATTTTTGAACAACTAGATCTCATGAGAACTCACTATCAGGAGAACAGCAAGGGGGAGGTTCACTCCCCATGATCCAATCACCTCCCACCAGGCCCCTCCTCCAACATTGGGGGTCACAATTCCACATGAGATTTGGGTGGGGACACAAATCCAAACTATATCACTCATTAGTAGGAAATTTACTCCCACTCAAATATTATTTTATATTGAGGCAGAACTAAGATAAATCAAATGATTTTGAATGTCTCTACTCCAGAAAAGTTGCTAAGAGAAAAGCACTTGGCTATGCAAACTTTTTCGTGCAGACCTGGGTCATCTGAACCATCAATATTTGTGTGAGGCAACATGGAAACACTCTAAACTTACAGTCAAAAAAAGTAGGTAAGAGCTTTTCATCACAACTCAATAACTTTATGACCTTAGAAAATGTCACTACATTGTTATGATCCTCGTTTCATCTGTAAATTGGGATATTCTCTACTAAGCACACAGAAGGATTATTAAGAGAACAAAATGACATGATGGATGTGAAAGTGCTTTATGAACTTTGCATAGATTCAGTTTACTTCAATTCAGAAACATTTCTTGGGCATCTTCTATGTGAAAAGGACTGCAGCCAGCCCTGAACAAGATCAATGGGATCCAGTCCAAAGCTTTCAAGAATTATTATCACTAGCATGTTAGTTTTAACTCATATTTATGGCAGAATAGAGCTGTGTTTTATGTGTAATAAATACAATTTATAATACACTTGGACTCTCTGTTTCATAAATATTTACTGTAAGTATATGTTCACTTTCTAGGACATAAGGCATAATTTTATACTTTTAAATCATTGTCGTAGCTTTCTGTTATTATGACACACTAATCATCATTTCTGTGATTTATTTGTTGACAAATCCTTGGTTGAAAATATGTGTCAATTATAATATTATTTCCATAAGAAGCACACTCCACTTTATAGTATGGGTTCTCAGGAACATATCACACTCTAATTTGGAGCCTTCCTATATTTTAAGTTTACTTTTCAGATCAAGGCACTAATAGGTAAACCAAAGTGTGATATCTGAGGCAAATAAAAAGAAGCACTGAATATTTATCTTAAGTTCTGTAGGTGATGGCTTTGAGGTTGTGTTTAACAATGATCAAATACACATTTTTCATATTGTACCAGGTAGAAATTATCTCATTGTTTATTTATTATTCATTCAATGAGCATTTACTGTATAGTCACTATGTTTTAAGCATTATTCTATATGCCCTGAGGGATATGAACAATTTTAAAATCTGAATGAAGTAATAATATAGCCCCTGCCCTCAAAGATCTAGAGGCAAACATTCCCTAGACCAGGATACAATGTTAAGGATAGCTCACCAGGAAAATAGAAAGACGCTGCTCTGTGGCAGAGCCACCATACCAGCCTTAGAATGTAAACCTCCAGACAACACATAGAAAAATAAAACTAGAAAATAAAATAGTAGAAAAATAAAACTATGAATTGATTTGAGTCATTTTTGGAGGGTTTTTTGTTATTCATAGCTGAATACAATTTCTAACACATATGGATCGCTAATTAATATGGACTCCAAAAGAGGGTATCTTCCCTCCTCCACTTCTGGGCAGGAGAAAATGCAGAAGAAAGATGCTAGGATGAAAACATGATAAGAAGCTGAGAAACAGTATGGAAGTTCATCAAAATAGGTCTAAAATATAATTCAGAAATTCCACTACTGGGTACATATCTAAAGGAAATGAATGAAACCATTACATCAAAAACACCTCTGCACTCCCACATTTATTGCATTATTCACAATGGCCAAGACATGGAAACAAGCTAAGTGTCCAAAAATGAATGACTTGATTAAGAAAATGTGGCATATATACACTGGAGTACTATTTAACCTTAACTAAAAAGGAAATCTTGTCATTTGCAACAACAGAGGTGAGCCTGCAGAGCATTATACTAAGTAAAATAAACCAAGCCAAAAAGTACAAATGCCACATGATCCGCTCATATGAGAAATCCAAAAGAGTTGAACTCATGGAAGCAGAGAGTAGAATGGTGGGAGGGGATGAGAGAGGGAGGGTATGCAAATGTTGGTCAAAGTATAACAAAATTTCAGTTAACAGGAGGGATATGTCCAAGAGCTCTATTGTACAATGTGGTGACTATAGTAAATATAACAATGTATTGTACACTTGAAAATTGCTGACAGAATAGATTTTAAGAGTTATCACCACAAAAATTAGCGTCTGAGCTAATAAATATATTAATAATCCTGATTTAGTTATTCCATGATATATATATTTCAAAACATCATTTGTACACCATAAACATATATAATTTTGTCAAATAAATAAGAGACTATGTAAGGTCTCACCGAGCACAGGAAACTTAAAAAATGTAACTTATGAAGATACTTAGAATTTGTCTAGAAGCAAAGTAAGGAAAAAAAAAAACATGTCAGGCTGAAACAATGAGAGAAACAAAGGTGTGGAAGATGAGAGAACAAGATATCATGGCATTCCAGGTAAGGACACGAAGGTTTAACCTTCGGCCATTGGGGGCGCATTCCAAGTGGATCATTGCAATTTATTGAGTGGTGCTGTGTCCCGCTATGTGTCAATAGCCTGGTTCAGAAGTTTCTCCATCACCAGAGAAACTTGAACACTGTGGGAAAGTGCAGGCTTGGACTGTGCCTACTGAAAATGCTGATTAAGGAGGGGCATAAGTCCCGTCAAACAGAAAAAACAATAGGCTTCCTTGAATTACAGCAGCAGAGCACCTGCCGTTTGCTTCTTGAGAGGTTGTATGTGATGGTGCATTTCCATTTCTCTAGATTTTCAGAATACAGAATAAATCAAAGCCACATGGGTCATTCTGGGGAGCAACAGATACACACAGGTATCTGCTCCATTATGAGACCAACACTATTGTCTAAAGAAAATGAAGTTCTCAGAAATTATTTCTTTTCTGTTCCTTGCACTGTATTTGATTTTCATTTTGAGATTTCTATCAATTTCCTTCATTAAAAGACAATTCCACAAACATTTCTGCAGCACCTACTATGTGCCAATCAGTCACTATAATGGGAATATAGACAATTTCAACTGCATGGGGATAAAGGTGGACACAACGTTTAGGCCAGCATGGGGTGAGGAACAGTAAATTGAGTTGCTATATTTAGCAAACAAAAATGTAAGATGTCCAGCTAACATTAGATTTCAGATAAATAATGTATTACTGTTACTATAAGTATGTCCCAGGTAATCTTTGAGGCATATTTAATCTAAAAGATCATTCATTGTTTGTCTGACTACATTCAAGTTTTACCATGTGTACAGTATTTAATCTGGCAACAAGAACAGTTAAGGACCTGTATACCGGAAAGGAGACTGAAAAGAGACATTTTGCTCCCTAATAAGGGCCTAAAAGATCACTGCAATATTAGCTTCTAGGATTGAGTTCTTCTCCAATGGGAACCCCTGGGAACAGCAAACTGATTGTTTACATCCGCACCTACTCTAATTTGGAGGTGCTCATACTATGCTGTGAAACATTTTAAGTATTACTCCCTGTTTTACCCTTTTCACTCATTGCTGAGTTCACCAAAAGGACATCCTCAAAAGAAAATAGGTTCACTAAGCATTATATCTCTTAATAATGCAAAAAAAGCCAATGATATCTAAATTACAAGCCAAATTGGCCCTTCCCCAGCTTTGGTGTTTTGGTTGCAGATATATTTGAATATAGTGCAATGAATCTGCAGGACAGAGCAGATGGAGTGGGGCTGGGAATTAGAACTAACTCAGCTACAAGGAATGAGGCAAAAGTTCGTGAGACAGGATCCCCTGCAGGTGTTAAGAGACAGATCTGTCCAGGGAGATAACAGGTTGCCAAACAGATGGGTAACAATGGGGCACAGACTAGAAAACAAATACGCAGTGGGCTGACAGGCATCCAAGATAAGGAGGAGGGCAAAGCCAAACAGGAAACCCAGACAGGCGCTGCTCAGGATCCTTTTCAAAGAACTAGGACTGTCAGCTGATAGAGACTCAGGTCCAAGACTAAGTGTGAGGACCAGACTCCAGTTGCTGGATTGGGTAAAGCAAGGTAGAAAGAAGGTTG
Organism: Rhinopithecus bieti; assembly: GCF_001698545.2. Lineage (NCBI taxonomy): Eukaryota > Metazoa > Chordata > Mammalia > Primates > Cercopithecidae > Rhinopithecus > Rhinopithecus bieti. Next base: position 1,164,408 of record NW_016805238.1, on the reverse strand, counting down.
CAGATTTAGAGACCCTGGCACACTGAGCACATTGGAAACAGTTTAGGAAGAAAAAAAGAGAAGGAAGGAAGGAAGGAAGGAAGGAAGGAAGAAGGAAGGAAGGACGGGAGGGAGGAAGGAAGAAGGAAGAAGGAAAGAAAGGGAAGGGAGGGAGGAAGGAAGGAAGGAGGAAGAGAGAGGGAAAGAAGGAAGGAGGAAGAAAGGAAGAAGAAGGAGGGACGGAAGGAAGAAGGGAGGAAGGAAGGAAGGAAGGAAGGGAAGGGAGGGGAGGAAGGAAGGAGGAAGGAAGGGAGAGAAGGAAGAAGGAAGCGAAGCGAAGGGAAGGAAGGAGGAGGAAGAAGGGAGGGAGGAGAACGGAAGGAAGGAAGGAAGGGGAGGAAGGAAGCCGAAGGAAAGGGACAGGGAGGGGAGGGGAAGAAGGAAGGAAGAAGAGGAAGGAAGAAGGAGGAGGAAGGAAGGAGGAGAGGGAAGGGAAAGAAGAGGAAAGGAAGGAAGGAGGAAAAAAAGGAAAGAAGGAAGGAAGGAAGGAAGGGAGGAACAGAGGAAGGGAGGAAAAGAAAAAGAGAAAGGATATGAGATACAATAGATATTTGAATAGAGCTGAGATTTTCTAAAACTGGGAATTCATCTAATTACCAAATATTGATTGAGTATATCCATGGGCCATGTCATTTACTATGGGAAGCAATGAGGACTTAATAATAATAGTATACTACTGGTAACCAATGGTTCTTGAATGCTTTTGATATACCAAGTTATGTTTCCATATTCTTAGCATCTATACATTTATTTTATTCTTACAACATTCTTTTGAGTCTTTTGAGGAAATTACTATTATTACCTCCAATTTCCCCATGAGGAAGTCAAGGCAAGGAGATGCACTGTGGTCTGCTCTTGGTTACACAGGGAGTTGAAAAATGAGAATTTAAATAAAAAAAAAAAGTGACTATCGGAGTCACATCCCAATCCACTATACACCATGCCAGAGTGGTACTCTACACCAGAGTAACGATGACAGTGAAGACACTCATAAACAACTAATGCAGCACACTAATATCACACAGGCTATTATAAGAAATTGAACAAATAAAATCTTGGTGATCCAGAGAAGGAAAACTGATAGATATCTATGGATATTTCTCAAGGGCTATAACATATTTGGGTCTGGCATGATGATATCTGAGATTTTGCCGTAAGGATAAGAAAAAGCTTTCCAGAAGAAAGGAATGAAATGATAAAAACTCCTGGAAGGAGTGCTCGGGGAGAGAAAGCTATTTCAAGACGTGGGAGTACAGGACAGAGCTGGGAAAAGTGGCAGATTAGGAGGATGGGCAGGTAGAGTGAGCTCTCCAGTAAAGCAGGGATCCCACAGTGGATATTCTGAGGACCCATCCTGGGTCAGAAGCAGGTGACACAACAAAAGCCCAGAGTACTGCAGAAAATGGATTGAGTGATGGGAAGGAGAGACAGGATCTGGACAAGTGTGGAGACTGAGCCCCAGAATGTGAAAGAAGAGCTCCTGAAACCCACTCTACCTCAGGACAGGCACCCTGTCTCACACATCAGCCCCAGTTCCCCAAGAAGCAGGAATAAGGAATCTGGGAATCAGGTTGGGCTGATGTGTAGTGACAATAACAGAAAATTCTTTCATATGACATTTACCAAATGCCAGGTAGTTCTCTAAGTGTTTTACACCTATTAACTCTTTAAATCCTCTCAACTTTTCCATTTTGCAGATGAAGGAATAGAGAAGGTAAGTAATTTGTTCAAGGTCATCCAGCTAATTTTGTTGGGAAAACTGTATTAGTCAGGGTTGTTCAGAGAAACAGAATATATAGATAGAGATATACATACACACACACACACGCACACAAACATATATATATAGAGAGAGAGAGAGACAGAGAGACAGAGAGAGAGAGACAGAGAGAGAGAGAGAGAGAGCAACATAAATAGGTTCATGATGGGAGATCGGCTCACACCATTATGGAGGCTGAGAAGTCCCACAGTCTGTTGTCTGCAAGCTGGGGGCCAGGAAAGCTGATGGTATAGTTTCAGTTCAACAGCAGAAGCTTGAGAACCAGGAGGACCAATGATGTAAGTCCCAGTCCATGTCCCAAGGTCTGAAAACCAGGAGCACTAATCTCTAAGGAAGGAGGAGAAGGATACCCCAGCCCAAAAAGACGGAGTGAATTTGCCCTTTTTTGGGCCTTTCTGTTCTAAGCTGGTCCTCAGCAAATTGGATAATGGTGCACCCACACTGGTGAGAGCAGTCTTCACTCAGTCTACCAATTTAAGTGTCATTCTTTTCCAGAAACACTCTCACAGCCACATTTAGAAATAATATTTTACCTGCTATCTGGGCATTCCTTAACCCAGTCAAGTTATCACATAAAATTAACCATCATGGGAACTTAGCTTTGAACCTGAGCAGCATGGCATCACAGTCTATGTTCCTATCCAGTGCACTCCACTGTTGGTGTCTCCAAAATAGAATGGAAACTAGCAACATAATCTGACTCACTAATTATAATAGTAAAATTTTCAGGACCCAGAGAAGTTATGTTCCCAACACAGAATGAAAAAGAATAGGGTTAAATCAACAATCAAAGGGTCGAGATGTGCAGGAAGAAATAAAGCTTCTTCCTTTTTGTCCCCTTGTTGGAAATGACGCAGCCTTGTAATTGTGGCTTCTCAGTTACCAGGAAGGAGTCAATCTCAGAACCCATAAAGAATTTGGCTCAATTTTATCTTCATTCTTGTGAAACTGTGAGTCAGTTTTTCTTTCTTTTCTTATTTATTTGATCTTTCATTCCCCAATCATAAAATTTGGAAGATAATACCTACCTTATAAAGTTTTGAAGGGACTAAAAAGGGTAGACACAGACAGCATTCAGCCCACAGTAAGTTCTCAGTAAATTGTAGTATTGGGTGATGATAATGGTGGTAAATATGTGATGAGTTCCCTGTCTACGGAGGTAATCAAGTAGAAAATAAGTGCTATTAATGTGAGATATTGTGTTGTCCTTTTCAAATTGTAGATTTTAGATCCATTCCAAAATGTGACCAGAGCCATGCAGGAAATTCTTGTGGCATGACCACACTTACCTGATAGTTGATGTTATTTGGTCAGGTTTAGTTCAGCAGCAGCTGAAAGAATGGCAAGAAAATAACTGCTGGAGCTCCATGAATGCAACGTTGAAACCTTAGAAAGAACAAAGATAGAAAATACGGTGATGACGTCTAACAGTGAACTTCTCTAGTAGATAACTTATCTCTAGAATCCGAGCTCGCAATACCTCAACTCATCCCTCATCAGATATTATTAGCAAAGTCCACTGGGGAAGGTTTCCTCCATAGAAATAAATCTCATTTCATAACACTGATAATGAGAAAACTGGGATTTGCATTTTGGGCATTGCTCTATCTACGTTATTCAGAAATTAATCCATTTTGGCACCTGAAGCATGGCACTGTTTCCTCTCATTGAAACTGAGCTAGAAATTCAAGTTAAGCCAGGTAAATTAGTCTTAAGTAAACTTTCAAGACTTGTATATGTAGATATTTTTTAAAAATTTTGTTTGTTCAGTTTTTTCCTTTTGTTTATACTTTCTTTGGCTATTTAAAAATGTAGTAAATAGGCTGAGCACAGTGGCTCATGCCTGTAATCCCAGCACTTTAGGAGGCCAAGGCAGGCAGATCACAAGGTCAAGATTTTGAGACCAGCCTGACCAATATGGTGAAACCCTGTCTCTACCAAAAAAAAAAAAAAAAAAAAAAAAAAAAATTAGCTGAGTGTGGGGGCATGTGCCTGTAGTCCCAGCTACTTGGGAGGCTGAGGCAGGAGAACTGCTTGAACCCGGGAAGCCAAGGTTGCAGTGAGCCAAGATTGAGCCACTGCACTCCAACCTGGGCAACAGAGCAAGACTCCATCTCAAAAAAATAATAATGTGATAAATATAATCACTTGTAGCATCATAAAGATCCACAAAGACTTATAACTTACATTCTTGAAGTAATTATGTCTGACCTAAAGAGAAAGTTTTTAAAAACTGGTTGAAAATAATTACACAATGTAGATAAAAGTCTCTTTTCACTTCCCAAGGCCTGAAGCTTATCTAAGAACGTGAGGGTAGGCCCAGAATGTTCCAAACCCGTGGTACTGGAAGGTGCTTCTACTTGCAGAAGTCGAAAATGGAGTGAGGAGAACAGGATTCTAGTCCTAGTTCTGGGAGAGTCATTTACCTCTTTGGGCCTCAGTTTCCTCAGTTGTAAAATAGAGTAGCTGTACTTTGTGATTTCTAAGAACTTGAAGGCTTAGTGAGTAGAGAAAGAACCACAGTCTCTACAGTAAGCGGTCGTGTCTCAGCAGTGGTCAACAGCAGGCCTTCTGGAGCCACACTACCCAATATCACCTCCCAGAAGTACCACTTACTTTCAGTCGGACCTTAGGTTAATTACTTACACTTTCAGTGTCTCATTTACCCTCTTTGCAAAACAGAAATGATAATGATAATACCTATCTCATACGGTTGTTGTGAGAATTGAATGGGTTAACATTTTAGCACAAAACAGTTCTTAGTGCAATGCTAGGCTCACTATGAAATCTCTGTAAGAATTACTCTTTGCCAACCACTGTGTTAAATCCTTTACTTAAATTTTATCATCTAATCCTCACAGTCCTCCTTCAAAGCTGATATTCTTATCCCAGAGAATCTGGTATCCTGCCCAGAGCTACATAGCTAGTAATAGCCAAGGTGGGATTCGAACCATGCAATAAAGGGCTCCCCAAACCTTTGCACCTTTGATGGTAATTGTATTGCCTCCCTGGTCCTTCTTTCCTCCTTATTCTTCCTTTTTCTTTCTGCATGCAGACCTGAGGTTTTACACCAAATAAAAACTAGCAAATGAGCCGAAGGGGGTGTTATATTTAAACCTGCACTTCCAAAGACTTGAAAGTCTCAGGCTTGGATAATCCTGTGTGACTATGACAAATAATTTAATTTCCCACCCCTGGAGCTCCTTAGTTTAGATAATAGTGTCACCTGCCACAGACTCTCTGCAGCTAGATTTCTAAGATGGGGTTAATGTCACAGGATTGAGAGTTGCAACCATGAGAAGAAATAAGACTACATAATAATCAAAAGACAAGCAGTATGTAATTATCATATAGATGCCAATATGGCATTGATGCAATTCTATATAAACTACTGATAAAAATGTGCTAAAACCATAGGATGATAAACAATGTGCACTAAAATGCATTGTCATGTTTAATCATGGCTCAACCATGGCATTATCATTAAAATTAAGGAAACGAAATACCTCTTATAATAGGTATGAATATGGTACATGGTAAAAAATATTATTAATTAAGAATAATTATTGTATGTCTATAAATCCTAATAAACCAACTGAAAGGCTTCTAAAATTATAATAAAGATAACTTAAAGTAGTTAAAAACAAATACATTTTCAAAAATTAATAGTATTGCATCTTACAAATGTGACAGCTTTAGCCTCTTATTGATCTGCCCCATCTTGTTCATTACCTTATAACCTCTTTTCCACAAAGTAGCTTCAATAATCATTTTAAAGCAAAGTGATAGTGCCACTGGCAAGACGTATAAGTAATATGTTGACAACAGAATAATATTTTTAATCATAAAGCATGTTTATAAATTAATTAAAGATCACTCATATCTTAAAAATAGGAAAGGGACATTACTAAATAATTCACATAAGTAAAACAACAAATGTGGACATATGCAAAAATTATCAGACTCCCTAAACAAATGCAAATGTAATGAGTTAATATTTTTCAAGTATTAAAGTAGCAAAGATTTTTCAAAGATTTTCCTAGTGTTGGCAAGGATGCATTAGGCAGGCACTCACCCGTTATGATAAGGAAGGGAAAATTGGCACAACCTGACTGAAATGCAATTTGGCAATGTGAATTGAGTCTTTAGAAAGTTTATATCTGTAGAATCAGTAGCTTCTACAAATATATCCTGAATATATGAGTAGATAGATTTGTGTACAAGGATGCTCAATGTAATTAATTATAATGGCAGGAAGAAAATGATTCTAACCTAAGTGTTTAGTAGAGCAATAGTTAAAGTAAAGCAGTACAGTTTTATGGTATATAGTTTGACCACTTAAATTAATGTTCTTAAAGTCAAAGAGTATCAGAAAATACTAATACATAATGCTGAGTGAAAAAATTAAGATACTAAACCACCATCAATATCATCCTAATTTTAAATATATTTATGCAATAAAACTTTATGATAAAGTATTTTTAAGTGAGTTATCTTAAGGTGGTTAAACTATGACCCTACTCCACAAATCATATATATATGTGTGTGATCATAATATATGTATAAAGTCTCTATAACTACCTCAGTAAGTATATATACCCTCATAAAGTAAAATATATATTATATATTTTTAACCAATGAGGTTGAGTATTGTATACATTATTTATTTATTTTTGAGACAGGGTCTTGCTCTGTCACCCAGGCTGGAGTATAGTGGCCGGATTATGGCTCATGATTCACTGCAACCTCAAACTCTCAGGTTCAGGAAATCCTCCGGCCTCAATCTTTCAAGTAGCTAGGACCACTGGTGCATGCCACCACACCTGACTAATTTTTTAAAAATTACTTTTAGAGCTGGGGTCTTCCTATGTTGCCTAGGCTGGTCTCCAACACTTGGGCATAAGTGGTCCTTCCTCATCAGCCTTCCAAAGTGCTGGGATTAAAGGCATGAGCCACCATGCTCAGCCTAAGAATTTTTTATATTCCAGTGTGCTTGTATTTTCTAAACTTTGATTATTACTACCTCAAAAATACTATTGTTTTGTTACCAAAAAATGTTCTTAAAATTTAAGACATTATTAAAAGGAAAGAAATCATATTAGCATTTAAAAAGAAAAATCAAGAGAAGTTTCATCTGAGGAAAGTTAAGACTTGGTTTCCATCTGTAGGCTAATATGATAAAATGGTTAGAGATCAGAAAATAGAGAACAGTATAAAAATGTAACCAATGAAGATATGCAAAAGCAGTATGACTTCATCAGTAGGAAAATAGGCCCCTAAATAAATAATGGTGTCATTTCACCTATTAAATCCACAACACCTGGAAAATTGATGACGGTGCGCAGTAGAGCAAAGGAAAATCAAATCCTCAATAATCTCATGGTCAAAGTTTTGCACAAGTTCACTGCTACTGTTGGTACAAACTAGTGCTACCTTTTTGAAAAACAGTTTTCTAATCCAAAAAAGTTGTAAGAATGTGCATTCCCTTTGATTTAGCATGGAAATTTATTCTGAGAAGCAAGCCAAAAGAAATAAAAGTTAAATGCTGAAAATGTACATGACAGTATTGAGTATTGTTGATAACAATCCCAGATCAGCAAAGCAATCAAAATATTGGAAAATATGTGAATAGTTAAATAAATGATGAGACTGTTAATTTAGTTAGTTTTAACATAAAAAGAATCCTACATAATAGTGTATCTATGTTGCACAGGTGTAATATTAACTGAAGAGGCCAGGATACAAAATTATGTATATACATGGTTGGAGCAAGGTAAAAATACCTAGGTATATGGTGAAAACTAAAAGATTTTAGTATATAATAAAGTATGTCTATAAATTATGTAAAAGTAAATACCTATATTTGACCATATATATAGGCATTTTTATATTTGATCACATACATATGTATGCTTAAAATACCTATACATATGGTCAAAATTAAAGTCTTCTGGTTTTGACCTTATATTACACAAGTATGTTAAAACACCTATATTTGACTATATATTGGTATTTATATATTTGACCATGTTTATATAGGTATGTTAAAAATACCTATATATGGTGAAAACTAAAAGATTTTAATATGTCATAAAGTACGTACATCTTTCAAAAAGATATACAATTCTAATTGATTTGCTCTCTTTTTATGCTATACGTAATTCTGCTGTGATTTACATTGTTTTGAGAGAGACAATGAAAGAGAAATTGTATACGTGAAGAACCCTTCTTGAAATGAGGTTCAGCAAATACGGTATGTTCTCATGTGTTAGTGGAAGCTAAACATTGGAAACTCACGAACATGAAGATGGTGACAACAGACACTGGGGATTACTAGTGGAGAAACGGAGGGAGGGGGACAAGGGTTGAAAAACTAACGTATTGGATACTCTGCTCACTACCTGGATCATGGGAACAATCGTACCACAAACCCGGGCATCATGCAATATACCCATGTAACAAAACTGCACATGTACCCCCGAAACTAAAGTAATATTTGAAATTATTTTTCAATCAGGTTCAGATGTTCTAACTCAGATGGTCTCCTTCACACCATCATTCTGTGATGTACTTTCAAATGAATTAATGAGGAATTGCCACGTTGTCTTCCACAATGGTTGAGCTAATTCACACTCCCACCAACAGTGTAAAAGCATTCCTTTTCCTCCCCAACCTCACCCGCATGTGTTATTTTTTTGACTTTTTAGTAATAGCCATTCTGAATGATGTGAGATGGTATCTCATTTTGGTTTTGATTCACGTGTTCTCATTTATACATAGGAACTAAATGATGAGAACACGTGGACACATAGAGAGGAACAACACACACTGGGGCCTATCGGAGGGTAAAGGGTGGGAGGAGAGAGAGGATCAGGAAAATCACTGATGGATACTGGGTTTAACACCTGGGCGATGAAATAATCTGTACAGCAAACTCCTATGGCACACATTTACCTGTGTTACAAACCTGCACATCCTGCACATGTTCCCGTGAACTTAAAGTAAAAGTTAGAAAGTAAATTTATTAATAAACTTATTCCTAAAATATTATAGTAAATACGTGGTATGAACTGAATCATGTCCCCTCCAAAATGTCTATGTTGAAGCTCTAACCTCCAGTACATCAGAGCGTGACTGTATTTGAAGATAAGGCCTTTAAGGAGGTAATTAAGTTCAAATGAGGCCCTTAAAGTCATAATCCATTCCGACTGATGTCCTTGTAATAAGAGGAAATTCAGACATACAGAGAGACACCATGGATACTCATACACAGAGAAAAGAACATTTGAGGACACAGCAAGAAGGTGGCCCTTTGCAAGCCGTGGATAGACCTCAGGAGAAGCCATACCTGCCAACACCTTACTTTGAACGTCTAGTGGTGTCGGATAATTAATTCCTGTTGTTTAAGCCATCCAGTCTGTGGTATTTGCTACAGCACCCCTAGCAAGTGAATAAAGTGTTATTTTTTAATCCCCATTTTATATATAAAGAACCATAGACTTAGAATGGTTAGGTAACTCACTGAAGGTCACAGAGCCAGTAAGTATAAAAGTCTAGATTCAAACCCAGAGATCTTGCATTCCAAAGCCTAGCTTTACCCACCACACCTGTCCAGAAAATTACTGTTCCTTCAGAAAATTGGAGAGAGAAGTAATTGAGTGAAGATACCAAGTTTACCCCGGAGGGGATGAGAAGAGTGGGGAACGAAAAGACAAGATGAGGAAATATTAAATGAGTGTCCGGTTTCTAGAGAATGAAAAATTTTAGAGAATGAAATTAAATTTCATTCTAGAGAATGAAAAAAAATTTAGAGAATGAAAAGTTTCTAGAGAATGAAAAGTTTCTAGAGAATGAAAAGTCATCAGTAGCTTCTGTGAGAAATCAAATCGGATACCAGCCAGGACTCCAGAGCACATATGAATTCCTATTCTGGAGAGAGGTAATAAACTGTAGAGAAAAGAACACATGCTTTGAAATCACAGTTGAGATTTTGAATTTTGTCTTTAGCTCTTCCTACAACAGTGGTGGTTCTCAGCCAGGGACCACTTCTCCCACCACATCCCCAAGAGATGTGGCAACGTGGACACATTTTTGGTTGTCAGTGCTGGGACTGGAGTGCTACTGGTGCTTGGTGGTATCTAGACAGAGATGCTGCTAAGCATACTACAATGCACAGGACAGCCTCTCACAATACTTATCTAGCCCAAAATGTTAATAGTGCCAGGTTTAAGAAACCCTGACCTGGAGAGATGCCTTTTTAAAAGATTCTTAGCTAAACTTTCTGAGACTTAGTTGCTGTATTTCTAAAATAATAGGGGTAATACCTGCCTTAGAGATCTTTGAAGATTAGAGGCATTGTATGTCTACCACAAAGCAAAATGTTCAGTCACATGGGCACTCCTAGACTATAATTTTATCTCCACTTAACCAACTGGGTCTTTAGGTTCCCTTTATCTCAGTTTTCACAAATTACTATCTCCATCTAATCAAGCTACAGATTTCAAAATCCAGCCTCAACAATGACCAACACTGACTTGTCTATCAACCTTCCAGGTTTACCCCTCATCCCCTAAATACTAGTTTGAATTGGGCCAATATTTATTTTACAACCTGATAATAAAGAGGCAACATGTCAAGGTGTTACTCTAGAACTCAAGCAAACATTTCACTTCAGAATTGTATTGATTGTAAGGCAAGCATCATGGATATGCACCTGGATATCTAAACAGATGTTTATTCCAGCATTGTACGTGGTAAAAGAGTAGGAGAGAAGTAGCAATAATCTAAAAATTTAATAGAATTGGTTAAATCAATGATGGTATTCTTTTAGGAGAGTGCATTTTCTGGTGTAAAATGATAAAAGATAGATTAGAATTTAGTATGTGAAGCATGAATATTTCTGATAAAATATCATTAAGCATCAAAAATAACTGACAAAAAACCCCAAACATTAAAATAGAAACAACAGTTCTCTCTGGGGGTGAAATTACAGCTGGCATTTTTGGTGTGCTTTACTGTACATTTCAAATTTTCTGAAACTCATCATACTACTTTAAACAAAATAAGAGCAATAAATATTATATAATTTTGGAGTTAAGTGTATATGTCAATCAAGTTCAAAAGTAGTTGCACTCCATTTGAATAAAATCAAAGAAAATATTAAAACACAAGCCAATTGAGGTCAAAAAGAAGAAATATAAAATTTATAAAATGACAAGAAGCTCACTCCCTTTGAGGAGTTGCCAACTTCATTACTTGCAACCCAAGAGTGTGTAGTACAACCTGAGCTCTCAGAAAGGAAGCCAGTGTCTCTTCCAAATGCAACCAGGTTTCTAGTCAGATGTACATTTTCTGTTTTATAGAACAGAATGATCAAATGGCCCTTTGCCTTATCTCAACTGAGAAAGCTTCAAGTCTACATTCTCCAAGTAATTGTAGACAAATGGTCTTAAAATCAACACAGAAAACTTATCTGCCATTCTCAGGCTTTCTTCAGTTCTGTGTGGTGGAATAGTTTTCACAATATTTTAAGAGTACCTATATATAAGAATTAAAGAATGAAAACTGTGAAGTGTTCCAAGAGCTTTCAGGAAATGCTTTTAATCTATAAGTACTTCAATGTGGAGTTTATGTAAATTGGAGAAAAGAGCAGTTTTGCAATGAATCCAATCAGCAAAAACATCTACTGCTCTTCTTCCACAGCTAGGCAGCTTCTGTACCATGTATGTTTTGAAGTAGAATTCCTACATATTCCTAAAATTTTCCCATATCAACGTTTTCCTATATTTCAGGCTGTGTCTACCAAAGCATCATGTGGTATAGACCAATAACATCAGCATCCCAGTGCCACTTAACATGAAAGTCCTAAACCATCTTACTTCGTTCTTTTGTTCCTTAGCATACACTATATTCCTGTGCTACTTAGACTTCATCCCTTGGATTTTTTTTTTTATTTTCATCCTTAGCTGCATATTTGTTTTAGGGACATAACAACAGATGTGGCTTCTTCAGTTGTGACCACCAGAACTCTCTTGGCATGGTTTCATGCTTGCCTTCTGAAGCCTCTCCGCTGTGTTGCCTTGGTGGCCACCTGGGCTGACACCATCTGCCTGGCATAGATCCATGTGGAAAAACACACTTGCTTGGCAGGCCCTACTTCCCTTATCAGAGGATGAGACATTTATGTATTTAAAGGGCACTAATTTCAAAGCTCAAGTGTCCAGAAGCCAGGGAATTTGGATGGCTAGCAATACCAACATAAGAATAATGAGAAGTGAATAGTTCCATTAAGAGCTACCCCAAATCCACGCAGTACCTGTGAGTGATTATGTCCATAGTGTTGTCTAGGTTTTTGGTGTTGAGTGAATCGATTTCAGCTGTGCCACTAACTGACTGGATGACCTTGAACAAGTGGCAAAACTTTCTGTGGTTTAGATTTTTAATCAGTAAAACGAAAACACAGATAAAAGCAGAGAAACTTGAAAGTGTCTGGTACAGCGAAAAGAGCACAAGTTGGGGTCAAATACAACTGAATTTGAATATACCTCTGAGTGACATTGAACAATTTATGTAACTTGTCTCACCTCCACTTTCTACTCTGAAAATTGATACCTTATAGCATCATTAAGTAGATTTAGAAAATATAAAAAGTGTGAAATAGAGTAGCTGGCACATAAGAATTGCCATCATCATTAGCTCTAAAGTTTATTTTAAATATATGGCATACATATACCAAATATATGTCATGTCATAACTCATGAAGGGCAGACATCAATTATAGAACCTTTGAATAAGAAGGGGCTTCATCCTAGGTAGTAAAATTTATTGAAATTTTAAAATGTTGCTGTAAGTGTATTTGTGCACTCTTGTCATAAAGAGGCAGTGATGCTGTAGACTGTAAACCCGGAAAACGAAAACTTCATGTACTGAAATTTGGTAAGCTAGAAAAAATATTGTACTAAAATTAAAGTGGTCTGGGTTATGTTTTTTCAGATCCTGTCACTACCTAGATTTATGACTTTCAATAAGTTATTTCCAGACATGAGTTTTCTCTTCTGTAGTGACACGTGTATTAGTCGCTACTCCCAATTGTCAAGTAACAAAAATATGACTTGAACTGGTTTCAACATTAAAGAACTATTACTCAATAGAAAAGATCAAATTTAGTGCTAAGGCTAGGTATGGGTAGCATAAAAGACTCAAACAATGTAGTTGGGGTTCCATCTCTCTCAAGTACACTCTTTCCAAGTAACGAATGTGATGGAAATACATAATCAAAACTGATACACTGCCAGGGGAAATGTATCTTCTTCCAAAGGTTTTGTAAAATACATATATATGTATATGTACGTCCCAGGGAGAATTCTGCCTTTTCTTCAAGCACGTGCCCAGTGCTAGACCAATAGTTATGGCTGGGACTTTGGGTGTTGTTCCATTCCTGAGTCATGTCTCCAGCTCTATGTGTGGTGAAGAGAAAGGAAGAAGGGCCCACAACCATCAGAACTATATGGAATTCATTTCTCAGCTAGGTTGGTAAGTCTGTTATCACCAAGAGGAATTGATGTTGTACTGGAAGAGAAGGTGGTAGCTTATATGATCTCAAGTTTCTTCATAGCTTATTTTTTCTGTATTCTATTATTCTAGATCCCATTACAAACAAATACCCGAGAAGCTAGTTAAAATCTGAAGCAATGAACATTTAACATAACAAAAGAGCAAAAATACGATGTTTTACAACAATTAGGAATTTCACATAAACATGTACCCTGTTGTGGACAAAGGATAAGTAAGCATGAGGCTTTGTGCCTAGTGCTTTACTAGACTTTGCTGGGAAGACATGAGGTGCTAAGGCTGGAGATGGGGAAGCCAAGGTAAGCACATAGAAACAATGCAGGACCATTGGGTAAGGTCACTGGATAGGTTCAGAATCATAACATCGCCGGGCGCGGTGGCTCAAGCCTGTAATCCCAGCACTTTGGGAGGCGGAGACGGGCGGATCACGAGGTCAGGAGATCGAGACCATCCTGGCTAACACGGTGAAACCCCGTCTCTACTAAAAAATACAAAAAATTAGCCGGGCGAGATGGCGGGCGCCTGTAGTCCCAGCTACTCGGGAGGCTGAGGCAGGAGAATGGCGTGAACCCGGGAGGCGGAGCTTGTAGTGAGCTGAGATCCGGCCACTGCACTCCAGCCTGGGCGACAGAGCGAGACTCCGTCTCAAAAAAAAAAAAAAAAAAAAAAA
>NW_016805238.1:1136719-1150135 GCF_001698545.2 Rhinopithecus bieti | reverse complement strand
AAAAAAAAAAAAAAAAAAAAAAAAAAAAAGAATCATAACATCATGATACATAGCCTCATGTAAGTCCCCAAGGCTCTCTCTGCTTCTGATATTTAAAATGGTTACACCAATACCTAACTCTCCAAATAATTGCAAAAACCAAAGAAATTAAAAGTAAAAGCATTTCAAAAGCGTGATGCCGTTCAGACACAATTATTTTTGCAGAAAGATTTTAAACAGGTACTAGATGTGTGATATCATTTGTAAATGCTGCAGAAATTCAGATAAAGAAGAGGACAGTCGGTAACAGTCTGATTACACAGGACAGTGTGATTAGAGTGGGGCCTAAGAGGATAGACGTGATTTGGACAGCAAAGAGGAGGGAGAAATCTACTGTAACAGATGAAGTCTTTTGACTTGACTGGAATATAACTTTCAGAAACTCCCAGGTTCATAGTTTTCTAACTCGTGCTAGCTTTCAGTCAAGTCTAGTTTTCCTTTTCCTGCTTACTCTATTTGCTTTGAAAGCATGGACAAATGCCACAAGTCTTGCTTGGTGAAGAAAGCACTATGTTATAAGTATGTGCCAGAGAGAAAACTTCTTTAATGCTTATAGGAAGGAATGGAGACTTGGTAAATAGTTTGAAAACAATTTGGAGTCTGGTCTTAAGAAAATCATGGGAAAAGGCTTCATAGAACCAAGTATTTAACTTCATCCTTGGTATTTCAAGTAACAAGTGTTACATGAAGAAACAGAGCTATTGAGCAGTTGATCCTACATTTTTTTTTTTCAGAAATAAAGTATTAGCAATTATAATTTTCTCTAGGCTCTGATAGCTTTCATACTCTTCTAATCCCTCTAATTTAACAATGATTTATTATGCCAGGAACTTGTCAGGTTCAAGGAAGACAGACAAAAAGTTTTTGGACTTGACCTCAAGGATCTTGTGTCTTGTGACTTAAGCTGGAATGACAGTTCAAAGAAGATAACACAAGAGGTGGTGAATTTTTAGACAGCACATGAAGAGGTACCCATGCAGACATTGCACAATTCTGAGAGAATAGAGCCAGACTGGCCTGAGCCGAACCAAGTTTAACCCCAAAATCTGGATTAATGAAACCATTTTTAAATTTTCTTAAATGGAGATCCCAAACTTATTGATATTTGTTATTTGAATCATATCTATTTTACAGATGTGGATCAGAAAGCCACATGGACTTGTATAGAGCAACATAATTACACAGTGAATTTTCTGATTCTAAATGTTGTTCCTTTTCCACTGTACTTCCTTGCATTTTTCTGTGTTGTTTCTATATGTTTGTCTTGTCCTATCTTACCATTTTTAATTGGTGAAAAAAAGTGAATTGATTGGTCAAGTAATTATTGAACACACATTATTAACAAGGTACTATGCCAGACACTAGAGTTACCAAGAAGAACAAATTTGGAAGGCTGATAGGCTTAAGATGTACTTGGGAGATAGGGAACAATAAAACTTATTAATTGATTGGAGATTTAATCAATTTTCTCTATTTTTCTGGTTTTTTAATTCGTTGATTTATACCTTTATTTTGATTATTTATCTCCCTAAACTTATTTTGAGTATACTTTCCTTTTTTTTCCAGCTTCTTAATGCCACCTAAAAGTACTAATTATAAACCTTTCTTTGTATCTAATCTAAGCATTAAAAAAACTTTAAATGGACAAAATACTTGAATAGATACTTCTCCAAAGAAGATATGCAAATGGCCAAGAAGCACATGAAAAGATGCTCAAGATCAATAACTATTAGAAAAATTAAAAACAAAACCACAAGGAGATATAACTTTATACCCATTAGAATGGCTATTATCAAAAGAACAGATAGTAATATGTACTCACAAGACATAGAGAAATCAGAACACTTATGCATTGCTGGTGGGAATGAAAACGGGTGCAGCTGCTGTGTAAAAAAGTATGGCAGTTCCTAAAAAACTTAAGTATAGAATTACCCTATGATCCATCAATTTCACTTCTGAGTATATACCCCCAAAATTGAAATCAGGGTCTCAGACAGACATTTACACATTAATGTTAATCGAAGAATATTTGCAAAGCCAAAAAATAGACACGACCTAAATTTCCACCCATGGTTAAGTGGATAAACGAAATTTGGTATGTGAATACAATGGGATATTTTTAAGCCTTAAAAAGGAATGAAACTCTGATATAATACCAATGAACTTTGAAGACATTATGCTAAGTAAAATAAGCGAGAGGAAACAGGACAAATATTATATGAGTCTACTTATATGAGGTTCCTAGAATACTCAAATTCTTAGAGACAGAAAGCAGAGCAGCATTTACTAGGGTCTATGGAGAAAGGAAATGGGGAATTTTTATTTAGTGGGAACAGAGTTTTATTATGGGATGATGAAAAATTTCTCGGTAACTTTTTTTTGAGAGGGGAGAACTAAGCAATGTTTTAGCTGCACGTTAAGAAATAAGTGTGTATACCCAAAATTCATATATTCAAGTCTCAATTCACAACATGATAGTATTTGGAGAGGTGTTTTGAGAAATATTAGAGTTGGTTTAGGTCATGAAGGTGCAGTCCTTATGATGGAATTAGTGGCCTTATAAGAAGGGGAAGAGAGATCGCCCTTCCTCTCTTGCTCCCTTACTTGCCTCCACAAACCAAGAAGAAATCCTTCAGTCAGATCCACATCAGCCAGCACTTTGGTCTTAATTTGGGGCTTCCCAACCTCTAGAACTGTGGGAAATTAACCTCTGTTGTTCAAGACACCCAGTCCATGGTATTTTGTCACGGCAACCCAAGCACACTAAGATACTGCATCCCACAATTTAGTGTTCTTTATTTTATTTCCATTGAAATATGTTTTTATTTATCTTGTGATTTCTTCTTTGACTGATGGGTTATTTAGAAATATGTATTGTGTAAATTTCCAGCTACGTTGTGGGGGAGGGCTTCCAGATATTTTTCTGTTGCTGATTTCTAAGTCTGTTCCCGGTGTGTCAGAGTACATAGTTGGTATGATTTCAATCTCTTCAAATGTAATGAGACTTGTTTTATGACACAAAATATGGTCTATCTTGGTAAATAAAATAATTTGTATTCTTCAGTTGATGGGTGGAGAGGCATATAAATATCAGTTAGATCTAGTTGATTTATAATTTCTTCTATATTTCTATCGATTTTCTGACTATTGTTATATCAGTTAGTGAAAAGGAGTGTTGAAATTTTAACTATATTTCTCAATTTTCTTCTCTTTCTTTCTTTCTTTTTTTCTTTTTTTTTTTTTTTTATGAGATGGAGTCTTGTTCTGTCGCCCAGGCTGGAGTGCAGTTGTGTGATCTCGGCTCAATGCAAGCTCCGCCTCCCGGGTTCATGCCATTCCCTTGCCTCAGCCTCCTGAGTAGTGGGACTACAGGTGCCCGCCGAAACGCCCAGTTATTTTTTTGTATTTTTAGTAGAGACGGGGTTTCACCATGTTAGCCAGGATGGTCTTGATCTCCTGATCTTGTGATCCGCCCACCTTGGCCTCCCAAAGTGCTGGGATAACAGGTGTGAGCCACCGTGCCTGGCCTATTTCTCAGTTTTTCTATTTCTCCTTTCAGTTATGTCAGATTTTTGCTCCATTGTATTTTGAATATCTGTTATAAAGTTCATGCAAATTTAGGTTGATTATGTCATCATAATGAATTCATCTTTTTATTATTATAAAATGTCATTCATTATCTCTGGCAATAGTTGGTACCCAGAAGTCTACTGTGTCTGATATTAATGTTGCCACTCCAACTTTCTGAGAAATGTTATCACAAAATATTTTACTTCATCATTTTATTATTTTTAAGTAGACTTTTATTTTCAGGACAGTTTTAGAGTCACAGAAAATTTAGATTCTGGGGCTCTATTTACAGAGGATGTGTGTTAGAGAACTAATTTTGTTTGCAGATCATAAGTTTTATTTTATTTTTTATTTTTTCTATGTTCTTCATTTTGGATAGTATTTGTTGCTTTCTTTCAAGTCCACTGATCTTTCCTTCTGAAATGTCCAATCTATTTTAATGCATTCAGTGAAAATTTTACTTCAGAGGTTATTTTTCATCTGTCGAAGCTCCATTCTTTTTAAAAATATTTCTTCTTCCATGTCTTTCCTCTTTAGGTTCATGTTCCTTTAAAATTCCTGTAAACATTATTTTAAGATCTTTGTTTGTTGATAGCTCCATCTCTGTGATTTATGAACTTTTCTTTACAGTCTTCTTCTTCCTGATTACGGGTCACAATGTTTTGCTCCTTCACTATATCAAGCAGTTTTTGATTGGATGTCAGATATTGTGACTTTTACATAATGGAGTGCTCTATTCTGATGTAGTCTTTGAGAGACTTTTAGACTTTGTTATAGCAAGCAATTAATTTATTTGCCCAATAGTTTGTTCCTGTTAAGCATTGTTTTCAAGTTATTTTAGGTCTAGTCTATGGCAGATTTTCCTGTAGGTGGAATTCAGTACAAATACTAAGACCTTACTCTTCTAGGATTCCTAATAATTGTCCCCTATATTTTACAAGTTCACTCCCTTCTGGATGTAAAAAGTCAAATGATTCCATTCCTGTGTAAACCTGGGAATTATTGAACTTACAGCTCTTAGGTAATTTTTCTTTTCCCAGAAATTGTTTTATATGCATACTTGCGAAATTGTATCTAATACATGCACAAACTGTCACTTAAAGGCTAAAGAAGACTTCTGTGCCGATTGTTTGAACTCTCTTCACTATGCTCACTTTTCTCCAGGATTCTGCTCTGCAAATTCATTTCACCTAAGCCTCCCCAAACTCCAATCATCTGCCTTTTCAATTCAACAATAACACTGTGCTCTGCTTGGGTTTCTCCTACCTGTATCACATACTAATAATGCCCTCTAGGCAGAAAGTTGGAACATGGAAGAGTTCATATTGCATGTTTTTCTTCTCTCTGGGGGATTCTGGTCCCATGCTGCCTATTATCCAATATCAAAAACAGCTGTTTTATATTTCATCCAGTTTTTCTGGTGCAAGTGTAAAACTTGCTACTCTCTTACAACTTGACAAACAGAGACAGAGGGACAGAGGAAGAGAGAGAACGAGAGAGAGAGAGAGAGAAGAATTCATTCTGAAAATGGCTTGTCAATGGGAGTAAGTATGCCAGCAGCATGAATCATGTTACCAGAAGCCAAACATACTTTGGGCCTTCCAACAAATGCAACCATGAAAGGGACATGACAGCCAAGAACAAACAAGCTAATGCATGCTAGCAGATGCCAGTTATGGACGGAAGCATCATGGATCAGTCTCCTGCCTCTACACTCTTCCACTGCCATGATCTTACAAAAGGCCTCCATTACTTACATCAACTAGGGAGAAAGGGAGAAGGGGGAGGAGGGAAATACCTAATTGACAAAGAAAGTCCCCAAAGTGACTGAGAAAATGTAGGCTAAATAGAAAAATCAATATTTCTGCTATTAAATAAAATAAATTCAGTTTAGTAGTAGAAACAGAAAATTATCCCCACCCCCACAGCAGCTTCATTAGGAGGACATCGTAACATCACTCCTAATTACGCTCTTTCCTCTGGCAGACCCTATTCGATGATTGTTTTAGACAGGTATCTTGTGGCCTCAAATGAACTATAAGTTTCTCAAAGACCTTTTTTGTTTCCTTTTATAGTCCTTTTTAAATATCCCATAGCCTGTAGGCAGGGCTAAGACCATACAAAGAGATGTTTCACTGGTATGTGGGTAGGGCCTTACCTGCAAATCACCTACCTATGTCTCTTTATAATTCTTCCATGAAGTTGTTTCAGTACTTAAAATCATTTCTTCTTACTTTCTGATAAAAGCAGAACAGTTTTGATGATATTTTCCTGGACAATCGTCAGTACAAACATTTTCTCTCACTGCCACATTAGGTGACAATATTTTCCAATATTTTGTTCAGAAAAAAAAAAATGACCATAGTGTTTTAAATCATTAAGAGAACAAGTTTCCAAGTGTTTGGATTTTTTTAAATTACAACTTTAAATGCAACTACTCCTTGAATTTCACACTAGATATGGATTAGATTATTTGTCAAGTAAAAATAGAGAAAAGCCAGGTTTCTTTAAAAAAAAATTCCTACTTAAAATAATTTTGAAAGAAAAAATATACTCAGTTGTGTAATGCAACATTGATACTACAGAAACATTCTGATTGTTTGGGCAAAGATATGGCAAGTCACAGGGAGAATATGATTTTATTTGAAATACACCATTATATTTTGTTTTTCTCAGTTGCATACAAAAAGTGTGCCAGTAAGGCCCCTCCAGGAGAAAATAGACTGAAAAAAATTCTATTGGCAGAGGAGCTGAGGGTTGAGGGAAGAGGATAGCTCTAAGCTCCGTGATTTCCACTGGCAACAACCAGCAGAGGTTACATAACTGACTGTATTTTTCAAAATATTAGCTGTTCATCATCGGTAAGTAGACTTCGCTGTAAAATGAAAGTTTAAAAGTAATTTATTTTCTGGCTTTCAGATGTATGGTCAAAGGAGGAGCAGTCTTTGGGAGTCAATGGTTGCCATAGAAACGTTTATAAGTTGATCTTTTCCTGCTGAGAGGTGCTTTGCATACAGGCCATTCAAGGTGAGGCAAATCCCCAAGGGGCAGACTGGGCCATGCCAATTAATTAGAAAGGTGCAGAAGAATCAGAAGGAAAGGAAGAATGGACGGTAGAAAAACGGCTACTGAATTATGGATAAGTTAGTTTCAGATATTTACAAAAGGTATTGTCTTAACCATACTGAAGACTCAGATCTGCTTTTGCCACATGAAATGTTGGTTTTCAAACTTCAGAGTCCTACAGATCATTTCCTGGATGTTTGCCTTGGACAATAGACCTAGTTTCTCTGAGCTTTAATTTCTTCATCTGTAAAATGGGGATATTGATATCAATTCTGCAGGTTGTTAGAAGAATTAAAAGGGAAAATAGATGTAAAATGCCTAGCATATTTCCCAGAGAATTGCAGGTGCTCAAAACATTTGACTTCCTTTCCGTATCTCACTGAAATCCTCTAAGGCTTAGCTTACTCTTAGAACAAAGACTGTATGGTCAGTCTCTATACTTCATTTTTGTTTGTAAATATGCATAAAATGATTGAGAATGATTTGGTTTCCCTGTGGCTTTCTCACCTACTCAAATAGATTATTTAAATCAACATGAAGAGATAATGATAGTTTAAAAACAGGATGCCCTACTTAGTAGAATATCCTCATATACAGATGAGCAATTTTCAAATAATTGTATATAATCAACATATAAGCCATTAAAATATAGATTGAGTATAATTGAATCTCTTTGATGATTCAGAGGTTACTTAGCTTCTTTTAGGGCTCAGGTTCAAGAATATCCATTTCACAGAAGAGTTGAACTGACAATTATCCAGACTGGTTTGATGAGGAGAATGGGAGAGGTGGCTTTATAAATGAATAGCTTTTGAGAACTTGTGCTCCCTAAATGTGCTGCTATGAGACAATATGCAAAACACTGGTGATAGAAAAACAAATCAGACTAGTCCGAGTCCAGGATAAGCTCATTATGTCAGATAAGGAAAACACAAAACAGATAGTAGCACCAAAAAGTTTTCAGTACAAGGGAGTCACAGAAAAGAGACATCTTAAGCTTGTTTACAGTGGCCAGCTTGAGCTACAACAAGCACAGTTTGCAGTGGCATCAGGAAAAGCCAGATTCATCTGCCAAAGGCATAGTTTGATAAACAAGATGACAACACTGCTCAATTTTTTTTTGGTGAATCTTGGTCCTCTTTAGCCTAACATATAGTTTGTCCTTTCACTATCAAGATAGTAGCAACTCTTGCAGCCTTCTCTCCTTTGACTGTTATAAGCACTCTCCATAAAGTGTGTCCAAGAATCCCTGATATTTTCCTGAGGAAGCATCCAACATTTCTATGATACCAGCCCTTACCACTTTTACTAAGTGCATAAATATGATGGGGCTAAATAGAGGCAGTAGCTGACCAACAGAGGCAGAACAGGTAGGGGGAGCCAATCAAGACTGTCAGGTGTCTCCATCTTCACCTTGACAAGCTGACATGTGGATTCTCATCTTTTATACTCTTTAGTGATGAAGGACAACACCTCAGGCTGTACTGATTTATGGCTCTGGCATTGAGACTCCCCAGTGCATTCTCTGTCTCATGATACCCTGCTCCTTAATCAACCCTTGATGATAATTAGGATTTCCATATAGATGATTCTGAAAATTATTATGGCACAGACTATATTATGTGTTTAACACAACATTTTATATTCCTAGTCACGTAGGAAGTCTACTCTGCAATTAGATTGAGGTGGTAGAAATGGATTCTGGCCAATGGGGTAGGGAGATATGACATAAGCCAGGCCTGGCTCTTTACAACTTCTCTGAAATCCTCCCACCCTCTCTGCACTGCCTATGCAAACTTGGAAACTGTGTGTTTCCAAATGGAAAAGCTACAAGATAGAGGGCGGTTCTGTACCTTACTGTTCTTTTATTTTTTTTGGAGACAGAGTGTCGCTCTGTCACCCAGGCTGGAGTGCAGTGGCACCATCTCAGCTCACTGCAACTTCCACCTGCGAGCAATTCTCCCACCTCAGCCTCAGAGTAGCTAGAATTACTATTTCACATCACGACACCTATAATACATAAAAAATTTGTATGGTACAATAGAGTAAATGGGTGAGGCTGTTTTTGAATGATGCCAGGGAACTACTCAGGGAACTTCAACAACCCAAGATTCTGCTCAACTGGCTGGAGGCAAACAAGAATTGAAAGAACATCTGTCATCCATTTGTAGCATACCTATATGCCTGGGAAGTTTTGAAAAAGAAGCCAACTCAAGCAGAGTATTACACAGTGAAATTATCTTGATACTGTCACCATACTTCAGAATCTGAGCCTAAACTTTTCTTAGGCTCTCTTAAAATACAGTATACAACCATAAGAAGAGTATGTATTGAGTATGCTATGCATTGAATTGCCTCAGTAATCCCCACAACATTGAGAAGTAGCCTTCATCATTTGCTGTTAGGTGAGAAAATCAAAGTTAAGAGATGTTGAGCAATTTTCCCACGGCCATGCAGTTTGGGGAGACTGCATTGGAATTAAAATGGGTTCAGCTCAAAAGCGATATTGCCTTTGTCAAGACACTTTTCTCTGTCAATGAACCCAGAGTGATTTTACCAACCAAACTCAACAGAAAGTGATATATGCAGTGGAAATCCAACTTATGGCTTTAAAATGAGAAATATATTGTCATACAATTAGGAAACTAATTTCATCTCCCTATTGCATTCTGTTTTATCTTAATTCTCAGAAAATAAAAATCTAGAGACACTGAGACACAGTTGCGAAGTAATGTTCTAATGGGCTGATTACAGTGTACTGTAGATTTGCCTGTAAATTGCAGTACAAAGGACCAAGGTAAGAGCTGAGAAGCAGTGTCTTGGACTGTACAAGATTAGACCTGAATAGTCCATCCAATAGAAAGTTGTCACTCTGGGGTAACGCAAATGAAGGAGTACAGGTAAAAAGCCAAACATGAAAAGTCAAAGGGTCATGAGGAGAGAATTTTCAAATCAAGGTAGAGAGCCCTAACTAGAGTTACTCTCACTACTACATGCTGGCAGTTAAACTGGTGGGCAAGAGCCAGATAGGAATCTCTGAGAAGGGACAGCAAAGGATAGGTCACAATCTCTCTTTTCCAGAAAAGTCAACATGGAACTAAGTATATCAGCACAGAAATACTTGAGGAGTATGAAACCTTAACAAAGGTAAGAGAAGGAGACTAATGATGCTGGAGTCATCAAGTCAGTTTGATGATGCCATCCTAGTATAGAAAGAACCACAATATACATCTGATTATGCAAGCCCAGTAATTTATCTTTCAGGAACATTATCTGTCAATAATAACAGAACCATGCTGGTTGTATGGCCCTAGGTTCTGCTGTTTCATTTCCTACCTTCAGCAGAGCCCTATTCTGCTTATTCCCTGAAGAGAAGTAGGAAGAGGAATGAAATAATCTATTGTTTTAGCCTCCCCTGCATGCATTTCACCCTTTTCTGGTACAGCATGATGATTTTTCCCTTTGAAAACTACTCACTCTGGTTGGGAAAGAACTCGTCTTCCAGCTTAAGGCATATATAATGCCCAGCCTGAGAAAATGAATATTTTCTATTCCCCTGGCTAAGAGATGGATTCAGAGCTGGACACATAGTCCAAGCTGCACAGTGTAAATCACATGAGATTTTTGTTAAAATTATTGAGAATGAGACACTCTTTCTGAAGTTATGCAAGATGAAAAGGATGTAATTCTAGAACTGATAATGAGAATCTTGACATAAGGAAAGAAAAGTCTTTCTGAGAATGAACTAAGAAATAGTGAATAAAAAGATAAGCAAAAGATATAGAAACAGATTTCTGATGAAACTCAAACACCTAGGTCCAACAATGCCCGAAGCCAATTACCCTTGACTTTCAGTTATATGAGCATTGAATGACTTTTCTCTTTATTTTCTCAAGTGAATTTGAGCAAAGATAAAATCACCCTTCTTCATTAAGGTTAACGCTCTGAATTAAATCAGCCCTAAAATTATTGACCAAGACAGCCTGAGCATTCCCCTGAGTTTTACTAAACTTTAAGTTTGTTTCTTCCTGACTGTAAGTCCCTGAGCTCTTTTCTTAGATTTACTTTAGAAAACTTGCAATTGTAAATTATTTCTCTGCCCTTTGTGATGTAAATTTTCTCCCAGCCTCATGACAGTTTTATAATACAGGAGTTTTTTTTTCAAGGACCTAGGCACCATCCCTTTGAAATGTAATAATCAAAAATGTAATACCCCTATCTCCCAGTTTCTGTGGGGAGAGTAGGAGCCTAACTACGAAAAAGGACGATTAGTGAACTCAGCCTAATCGCGTTGACCAACTTCCCCTCCAATGTATTTCAGTGCTTTTCCATGAGCTCAACCCAGAGTTTAAAAGCCCTCCAGCCCTTTGTTTCAGTGGAGTTGAGTTCTTTCTCTCTTTCCTGTTGCAATAGTCTTGAAAAAAGTCTTCCTTGCCTGTTTAACTCTGGCTACTGCAATTTTGATTTGACACTGTTTTATGTTGGGACTTCCTTGTGTGTAAAGTAATGCATTCCTTTATTTAAGCCAATTGAGTAATATCTTTTAGCTAAAATATCTTAACTGGAATAGAGATTGTTGTTACCTTTTTCTTTACAAAATCTTAATGATCTTTAGAAGATTTGGAGCTCTAACTGTTTACAAAATCTTTCATTAAATTTTTGTGCCTAATTCTGCTTTCATTTTCATTCCCTAGGGCTTCAGGGCAATTTCCTATCATGGCCTTTTACATTATTTTGTTCACTTGCCAGTGTTTTTCCATATCAGAGCCATATGTCATATATTTACCTGGAAAATTACAATAAGAGGTTTTTCTATTGCTTCTCACTCGTTTGAACTTTTCTGTTGCCTCTTTACTCTGAAAAGGGAAAGAGGAGGATGAGGAAAAGGAAAAGGAGGAGGGGGAAGAAGAAGAGAACAGACAAAGAGGAGGAAAAGAAGGAAAAGGAAGAGAATGTAGAGAGGAAGAAGTAGTGAAAGCTAAAAAAGAAGGGATGAAACGAGAGATGGAAGAAGAATGCTAACAAAGAATGCGCCAATATAACATGAATATAAACTCCCACGACTGTCTTATTTCAATCACTTATCAAAGGAAAGAGGAGCCTTCCACCCAAAATGAGTTATGGCCTTATGTTAGGTAAGGGTCAAACCCAGAGCATTGTCTCTAAGTTGGTTGTGCAAGGCACACCAAATGAAGCAAAAGCAAGACCTTCTAAGAGGTTCCTTTGTAGACAAGCACAGATGCCTAAGAACACTATTTAAACCCATGGATGACTGAACTGTGGCCAAACCTTATTTCCAGGTCATTGACCGCATCTCTTCTCTCTGCCCTGCCTCACAGCTGTTGCTTTTCCCATGTATGTAACGATGGCCTCCATTCTCCAGGTAACTGACATTTGCTTCCATAAAGACTTAAGTCTTGTCATGTGAAAAAAAAAAATCATTTTCTGCACATTGTTACCTGCAAAACACCTGATGTTTTCCCCTCTGCCCCTTCTTTGCCCAAGTGAACTCAAAATAGCACTGTCCTTCAACCACTTGTAAACAAAATCTGCTTGATGGTATTGTATTTTTTATTAATTTTGTAAGAAAAGTCTATTTGTCAGAAACATATAAATATTAAAGATATTAAAACTTAAAAAATATATCTTCACATCATTATCTCATCTAAAACAAACCACTTTTGGAATAATATTTAACAGAAAGTATGTTTTAAAACTGGTTTAAAAGAACAGAATTTAAGCCCGGACATTAGTCCCATCTCTTGTCAGCCTTTTCAGTATTACGCATTTGTAATGTGATAGGTGAGTCACAGCAGAACTTTTCAGTGATGCAGTAATCATTTGGGATATTTAAAAAATAACACTGGGATAAAGACTTCAGACTTCACCCTGAGTTAGGTGGGTGGCAGGGTGGGGTGAGGAAGGAGCGGGAAGAGAAGTGAAGCATAGCTCTGGGAATCATAGGGCCCAGGAACAGAATGGAACTCACCCTCCAGATTTCATGTTTCGTCTTGGAGCTAAGCTCATGTGGAAACAGAGAAAGAAGAGGCACTCTAATGCAAAGTCAGAATCACAATTTATTTTTACAAGCTTTTCTTGAATTCCTGCTGTGTAACATGGTGTCTACTAGTCACTAAGGTTATAAAAACAATAAATCATGCATTCTACCTATGGACCTCATCAAATTCCACTAGAAACGGTTTCTTTCCATGGTCAACAAAAGACTTTAATATACATTATATTTGATTTTCACAGCATTCTCACAAAAGAGGCAGAGCACATATCAAAATATCTACTTTACATACAAATGAGGGTCTAGAGGTCCAGAGAAATTAAATGATTAACCCAAACTTGGAAATGCTAGCGTTGTTGCATAGGCTCATCTTGTGAATTAAAATATAGCTATCTCTTAGAAATGTTAACGACCAGACAAATGCCTCCATAACAATACATTACAACCCATAATTATGTCAGGACATTATTCTAAATATGATGCCGATGGAATCTGTTTATGAAGTGCATAGAACAAACTTGATCTTACTTCCAGTGCTCATCCTACCTCCAAGACAGGAAATGGATATAACATTTATAAAAATTAATTTATTTCCAAAGCACTCTCATATGCATCAATACTTGACTCTATACATTTGTAGGAAAAAGGGTCAGCATACATTATCTCTGTAGTATAGATGGAGAAACATGGAGAAACTAAGGCAGAGAGAGAATATCCCCCCCCCCCCC
>NW_016805238.1:1101802-1136319 GCF_001698545.2 Rhinopithecus bieti | reverse complement strand
CCCCCCCCCCCCCAGAGGTCACTCATGTAGTTAATTGGGAGTTCCTATAAGTCTTAAGTCTAGATCTCTCAATTTCCAGTCTAGTTCTTTGTTGGCTGAAACTCTATTAAAAAAGAGGAAGGATACTCATACAGGAGTGAGAGTCCTGGAGCATTTAATTTTCTGAACTTCAGTTTTTTCATAAAATGAGATAATATTTGGTGATTGCAAATATGTGCATGGCAGTCAATTGTAGTTTTATCTCTCCCTCTAGATTATAATAGTACGTTCCCTAAAGATCCTAACAATTAAATGACCTATGGTCACATTACTAAGAATAATTTGAATACAGGATGCCAAGTCTTAGCGTTCATCACTCATTCCCTTCAGAATTCTGGTAATAGATAATACATACAAGAAGAAAAATCTTTATAAACCTCCACAATATAGGATTTCTCATAATAGCATGTGTACCCCACCATCAGGCAAGAACATGCACCCTCAGAAGTTCAATGACTGCATGTTCCAGGCTACAAAAACACATTTCGCCTCAGGTGAGGTTCACTTGAGATCTCCAAGGAACCCGACATACATACCTGTCACCTCACTGTCCATCAGAGGACAAAGCACCCTTGATCATCCATCATCACTTACTATCATGATGATCTGTTAGCAGCCATTTTAGAGGTGGGCTATGTATGGGAGAAATATTTGCCTTACTTCTCATTGCCCCATTATAACGGTCTCTCCTACCTTCCTTCTCCAAAAACCCAGCTCCTCTGAAGCATATATTCTTATTTTTATACCTATTACCCCTCTTTGTGCTCTTTCAATGCCCTAGCCACTTTCCTTAATTTATTGTTGACTTTAGCATCTGCTTTATTATCTTAATACCTGTCCCCACTTCTACCTGCATCTTTGGAAACTTCAGCAATCACACAAATTATCCATCCAATGCCCTAGTTTCCATTTATTGACCTCATTAGCTATATGGGGAAGGGAAACAACAGCAGCGTCCTCTATGGGTCAAGGTCAAGGCATGTAGACTGGAGGGAAGAGGATCAACCTCCACATCCAACTCCAAGGTACTGAGTTGAGCCTGGCTTTCTCACCACAACTTCCTTGATTTCTGGACTATAATTCTCATAATGGCATGGTAATGGGTGTAGACACAAGTTGAACAATCAAAGAAGGGTAGATCCAAGATGAAAATAAGGCTTCAAGGGTGAGTTTATGTTAAATATGTTTTAGACTGACTTATGAACATTTTTTTCTGCATTGGCTTATCAAGGGATGATGTGACAGGTGATACCAGGAGGCAAATAAACGTGAAAGGAGAGCTTCTATTGTGATCCCATTTTAATCTATCTTCTTTCTGCTTTTGGACAAAATGCATTTTGGACAAAGTAAGAGTTAACCTATAAGGGAAAACAAAGAAGTAAGCTCTTTAAATAGTATATTGCATACAGAAAAAACAAAATCGTCAGAACACCCTACTCCCCCTTGAAAGTTGACATGCATTTCAGAGTAAGCTTGCTTTGTTTAATCGAGAATTTGCATCTTAGTAGAAGCTCACAAGCATGTAACCTGTGAGGGAATGGTTGCTATGACAACATTAATGAGCCTGTCCTATGACCAGAGATATCTTAAGAAAATATGCTTGTGCTCTCACTTATTATCATGTTGGTCTCTGCTTTCTGGACAAGAAGAGCTTAAAAAAAATCACTCTAACAGAGATATTTATTAATGGTCTCATAGGGAGCCATTTTTGTGTTGTGTTTTATAACTGACTGCAACATAAAACTAGTGCTGTTTTTTAACAAATAGCGTGTTGAATTTACCGTTTGTCGCCTTTGGACTGATACATATGCTTGTACAATCTTCCTCATTAAATGGTTTTACAGTCTTTTTATTTCATAATTATTGGTAACTTTTCTTATGCCTCTCAATTAAACAGTAAATATTTATCAGGAACTATGTATTTAATACACATTTTGTCCCTGTGCCATATAGGCTCTTTGAATAGCATAGCTTTTCAACTTTACGCTAAAATTGAGAAAAGTGAGGCTCTGAGAGTTTGGGTGGGTTTCTTGGGGGCACACAGTCAGGAGTACTTTGAACCCCAACTAGATATAAAAGCAGTGCTTTTTCTTATGTGTTTCATCTTTCCCCACCAAAACCACTCTCCATCCCCACTGAAGTGTTCAGTAATATATGAGATCTCTAAAGGTATATATTGCAAAAAGGGCAAAAGAAAGTTCCTACCCTCAGAGAGTCTTTAATCCAGTCTGATGAGATTTAAAATTCATGTAAAGAATATTTAATTGAATTATGAGTCTTGAGACCAGGATTCATCACCCAGATCAAACGCTAACTTGCTCAATGTTCTTAGAGAGGACATATATTATGGTTGCACTTTCATTTCCAGGAATCACTACCCAATAAAATCTGAGTCATTATAGTTAGATTAGCGTGCTCTTGAAATGGATTTGGTCACCTCAAAAAGTAGTGAGTGTCTCGTCATAAAAAGTATTTAACAAGAAGCCAAACGACTTTGTAACACATAATTCTGTGCTAAAAACTGGATGCCAAGTAGGATGTGGATTGCTTATTATTTGTAAAAAATCAACTATTGAGAAAAAAGTGTTAAAATCTCAGGTATGACTGTGTACTTCTCTAGTTTTCTTTTAATTCTATTAATTTTGCTTCATATATTTTAAAGCTATATTATTGGTGAGCACAGATTTTGATGCCAATATACTATGGCATTGAATTCTCTTTCATTTGGATATATTTTTATCTCTAATAGTGATTCTTACCCATAGTTTACTTTAAAATTTTTATAATTATACTAGCTTTCTTCAGTTAGTGTTCGCCTACTCCACCTTATTTTTACCATTTTACTTTTAATATTTCTGTGTCTATATGAAGTGTATTTTTAACATTTCAGATAATTCTTTCTTTCTCGCTCTAGCTCCACCTTTCTTCCTAGCCCTAAAAATCTGTGTGGAAGAAATAATTCTGCTTGTTAGAGACTTTAACCTTTCTCACCAAGCTTCCTAAGGGGGAGACCAATTATATAATTTGTAATTGGAGTAGGATCCCCCCTAAGTACAGCAATATTGTAAAAAAATGTATTCTGCCTTTACATGATTTTAGCCTTGCCTTCATCTTCCATTCCCCTAGCTGTCCACACAGCCCTACAATTCAGTGGATGTCCCAGGTCCCTACTTGACACTAAAACTCAACTAGCTTCTCTTTCCCCTAACAAAGCCTCTCTGTCTGGCCAAGCCTGGTCCTCCTCACACATCCAGAATTGGAAAATGCTCCAAGGGAAACACGTGTCATCTCACATTGAAATAATTGTCTCTCTCTGTAATTGTGGCTCATTTATTTCTTGATTCTTTCTCTCCTCTAGATGTTTTTAAAATTTTTTTTAATTACAATTATTTTGGACTTTTTCCAGTTGATATATTGGGGCCTTAAGTTGCCACTATTAACCACATTGTACACAGAAATGGAAATATACACACACAAAAAGTGAGCACCCAGTGTTAGAGAGTTGAACTTTAATCCATGAGTTAGATCACTGCTTCTCTACAGTGGCCTTCTGACCACCTGGAGTGCTTGTTAACAACGTTTCCTATGTCCCCTTCCAATCCTATTAAGCAAGAGTTTTCTTTTTCTTTTCTTTTTTAATGTTTGTTTTATTTCTTGAGATGGATTATATTGCCCAGGTTGGAGTGCAATGGTGTGATCTTATCTCGCGGCAACCTCCACCTCCCGGGTTCAAGCGATTCTCCTGCCTCCGCCTCCCAAGTAACTGGGATTACAGGTGCCCACCACAATGACCAGCTACTTTCTTTGTGTGTTTTTAGTACAGACGGGGTTTCACCATGTTGACCAGGCTGTTTTCAAACTCCTGACCTCAGGTGATCCACTCTCCTCGGCCTCCCAAAGTGCTGGGATTATAGGCATGAGCCACCGCACCCAGCCGTGAGCAAGTGTTTTCAAAAGGATAACATATATAGTTTTCATGAACTTCTGAAATAACTCTTATGCTCTATGATATCTGTGAGATTTGCACTACCAGCACAGTATTGGACTATGAGTAAACTAAGAAGATGAACCTTTTATTTGGTCTCTATATACACAGCATTTTTCATAGCTACAGACATGTGTAGCCCACACTTCCTGCTGGGTCACTATATACTATGCATTTTCTAAGCTCTTTACTAGATTTAACCCACTTGAGATTCACAACAACCCTATGAGATAGGTTCTATTATCATTCCCAATTTTCAAATTTAAAAAACTGAATTTTTAAGGTAACTTGCACAAAGCTGAATGATTCAGTGGGAGAGCAGAAATATGACGTAAGTAACCAAAAAATGTGAAAAAGTGCTCGACATCACTAATCATTAGAGAAATGCAAATCAAAACCACAATGAGATACCATCTCACACCAGTCAGAACAGCTATTATCAAAAAGTCAAAAAATAACAGATACTAGCAAGGCTGCAGAGAAAAGGGAATGATTGTACACTGTTGCTGGGAATATAAATTAGTTCAATCACTGTGAAAAGCAGTTTGGAGATTTCTCAAAGAACTGGAAACAGAGCTAGCACTCAGCCCAGCAAACCCATTACTGGGTATATACATAAAAGAAAATAGGTCATCGTACCAAAAAAACACATGTATTTGTATGTTCATTGTCATGCTATTCACAATTGCAAAGACATGGAATCAACCTAGGTGCCCATCAGTGGTGGACTGAAGAAAGAAAATGTAGTACATATATACCATGGAATATTATTCAGCCATAAAAAGGAACGAGTTCATGTTCTTTGCAGCAACATGAATGGAGCTGGAGGCTGTAACCCCAAGTGAAATAATGCAGGAACAGAAAACCAAATATTTAACGTTCTCATTGATAAACAGGACCTAACCATTGAACATACATGGACATAAACATGGGAATAATAGACACCGTGTAGTAGTAGAGGGGCAAGAGAGGCAGAAGAGCACGGGTTGAAAAATTAACTCTTGAGTATTATGCTTACTACCTGAGTACAATATACCTATGTAACAAACCTACACAGGTACCCCCTATATCTAAAATAAAAGCAGAAAAAAAATTTTAAAGTTATTTAGGGGCATCATCTGAAACATTTCAATAGAAAGTCTTTTGGAATAAATATTGAATGCATCTAGTTCTGTAACTTCAACTATCTTTACACTACAACAACTCATATTTCTATCTCATACCCATTAAGCATTTTCATCAAATTTTTTAAATGATGAAACTTTGGTATAAAGGCTGATTGAATTCAGGTTAGTAATGCTGTAAGAGCTTTAGCAAGAGACCACCATTTAATTAACACATCAGGTAAAGCAATGATACTTCTAAGTTCCTCCATTAACTACAGAGCTATTATTGCCTGTGGCACCCTCACCCAGAATCAATAGTCTACTGTCTAATATACTCATATACTTCTCCCATTATTTGAATGGCATGTTTATCAGAAGCCTGTTCAACTTGTTTCCATTGTAGTTGTAATTGCTATTGTAAATTACTTAACTTAGTCAAATTGGTTTTTTATAAACCAATAAAGCAAGTATGAAAAGAGGAAAGATAATAAAAAGTTTGCTATAGAAACAACTATAAAAAATTGGGAGAAAATTGTCAAAATCCCGAAGATTAAGAATTCAAATTGCTTTCATCAATATCTTTAGGTTCTTGGTTCACTTTAAAGAAAAGAAAATAAAAATTCTCAGTGCATGATTAGTATCCTTTCTGAAGGCTCATGTATTCAGAAATGGCTTGGCCCTTTAGCAATGTTTAGTGAATAAATACACTTTATGCATTTTACGCTCAAGAAAAATGTTTAAAGTTTATGTCTTAGCTCACTTGAATCGCTATAACAGAATACCATAGGTAGGGTACTTTATAAAAAACAAAACAGAATATCATAGGTAGGGTAGTTTATAAAAACAAAACAGAATACCATAGGTAGGGTAGTTTATAAAAAACAAACAATGTGAGATCAAGGAGCCAGCAGATTCGGTGTCTGACAAGAACTCTCTGGTTCATCGATGGCTGTCTTCTCATTGTGTCCTCACCTGGCAAGGGATCTCTCTGGGGTCTCTTTTATAAGACAACTAATCCCAATCATGAGGGATCTACCCTCATGGCCTATTCACCTACCAAAGACTTCCCCTCCTAATGTCATCAATTTGGGGGTTACGATGAATTTGTGGAGGTGGGAAAAGCATTTAGTCTTAGCAGTGTAGGTTTGTTAAATAACTTCTGCTGAAACCTAATTCAAGTGTTCACTCAAATATCACCTTATCAGTGAGGACTTTCTGGACTGCCCAGACAAACAGTAATCCCTTTTCCTCCCTGGAACTCCCTATTCCTTTTAGCTTGCTTTGCTTAGTCCCTAACTCTTATCAATAACTCACACTAC
Source organism: Rhinopithecus bieti (assembly GCF_001698545.2). Lineage (NCBI taxonomy): Eukaryota > Metazoa > Chordata > Mammalia > Primates > Cercopithecidae > Rhinopithecus > Rhinopithecus bieti. Next base: position 1,129,870 of record NW_016805238.1, on the reverse strand, counting down.
CTATTCACGTTTATTTGCTCATATTTCATTGTTTATAGTATATTTCCTGTGGTAGGCAGAACGATGTTCCCCCGAAGAGGTCCACAGAACATGGGAATATGTTACCTCACATGGAAAAAGGGACTTGGCATTTGTGATTATGCTTAAGGACCCTTCGACGGGGAAATTATCCTAGAGTATCACAATGGGCCCAACTTAATCATAGGTCCTTCAAAGAACCTTTTCTGATTGAGATCAGAGTCTGCAAGAAATGTGGCAACAGAAGAACGGTCAAGGAAATGCCAAGTTGCTGACTTTGATGATAGAAGAAGGGACCATGAGCCAAGGAATAGGAGCAGTCTCTAAAAATTGGAAAAGGCAAGAAAACAGACTCTCCCCTAGAGCTTCTAGAAAAGAAGACAGCCCTGCTGATTTTAGCCCAGTGAGATCCATGTTAGACTTTTGACTTGTAAAACTGTAAGATGATAAACTTGCATTATTTTAAGCCACTAAGGTTGTAGGCATTTGTTCCAGCAGCCACAAAAACTAATATATGTGCCTTCACAAGAATGAGCTCCATGAAGGCGAAAATCAGATAACATTTTAGGCTTTACCACTAAAACTTAGCACAATCCTTAATACATAGAAAATATTCAATACATATGTTAAATGGATGAATGAACGAAGACACCGATGAACCAATAAGTCATCTCCTTCTAGTTCTGATATTGTGGCATATGATACACTACTATTGAAATAATACTAACACTGATATCACTTATTGAGTGCCTTTTCTTAGTCATTCATGTATACTCGTTTCTTCATTTACTCATCACAGCAAGTGTTAGGGATATTATCTCCACTTTCCACAGAAGCAGTCTGGAACTCAAAGGCACAAAGCAACTTGATTAGGTCAATTTGGCTAAAATGCTGAGAATCTTCCATTAAGACACTACTTATAAGGATAATCAAATTGATCTTTCTAATTTATTTTCAGTAAAGCAGAAGTGACTTAAAAGACAATCAAATGCAACATATATGAATGGTGGCCTTGAAATGTAAGAAGGGCTACTTATTTAATCAGTATATAACAAAGCCGTTCACATTCAAGCCCACAGAGTTTGTGTACATAGTTATGAAAGTGAAATAACATGTTCAATACTCAGATGATTTGGGTGTCTTGAAGCACAGCAACTAGGCACCCTGTCTAATTGGGTTTCCAATTAGAACTTCACATGTTAGTGTGAAGTAACTTCACATGACCCAAGAGGTCAGCTTACACACATGTAAGCAAAAACTTCCAGAGACTTCACATCCCAAGCAACGGCTACTGGTTGATCTCTCTGCTCTCAGCTATACACCACACAGAATGTGAAGCTCACTGTCCTCTGAATCCAACACACTCCTCTACACCCCTGCCTTTGCTGAGAGCGCTTCATATACCTAAAACACATTTCCCTCCCACTAGCCAACTTCTCTGCATGACAACCTCTACTTAGCTAAAGATCCATCTTGTACACTACCAGTATCTAAAATTTCATCATTAGTGTGCTCTATTTGTGTCTTAAGACTGACTTCCTGATCATTCTAAAAAATGTAAATCCTGCTGGGAGCAGCAATCTTTCCGTTTTTGTATGTTTTATATACCATACCATGAATGAGTTTGAAGATTTTTTTCCCAAGAAGTAGAATATACTAGAATATAGAAGTTTAGGTGTCATTAAAAAGTGCAGACATTGGGATCTCAGAAAAACTATTACAGGCAACAAAGCTGGACAAACAAGCCTGGTCTTGAAAGGTGGGCCCAGGCCAGGTAGCCTTGCTATTGGAATAATATTGACAATTACTAGAGGGAGTGAAAGAGAACCACCCATATGATGCAGGTGTAGCTGAAATAACATGGAATTTGCAGTCATATATGGCTTTAGTGGTCACTTCAGCCATTTCCTGACTCTATGGGTGTTGGTAAATTACTTAACTTCTCTAAGCCTCAGTTTTCTCATCTGTCAAATTAATGATATAATAGCTACTATACTTGATAAAATGAACAAACAGGACAAGATCATTGCCTTTGAGGATTTCACAGAGTTAAAATACACCTTTAAGGATCAAGGAAACTTAAACATTTGGAAAAGACTCAAATTCCCTAAGAAGAAATTGACTAATTTCTGGTAAATCTTTAAAGCGGATTCTCACACTCTCATTTAAATGATGCATTATTTTAATCGAAATAGGAAAACCATTAATGACCTGAGATGTTCACCAAATTTTTTAAGAGCGGTTTAAAAATAATATGGATGATATTTTCCTATATTATCCAATATATGTAAACCTACCTATAGTCACTGCATTAGCTAGAATAAAATTTGGCACATAATGATCACTAGTTGTTGAATAAACAGCTGGTGGCTGTATATATAAATGAAGAGCAAGACAGAATGATCAAAATGTTCATTAGGATTACCACTTGGGAGTGCAATTTTGTCATAATTTTCTTGTATTGTTCTCATTGCATTTTCAAAACTGATTGTGTATGCACATATATACACATACATACACAGACATATGATCTTTAAAAGAATTAAACAGTATTTTCAATTGTCTTTAAGAGAAATTTAAAATTGTACTTAAATATATTAGAAAGTTAGTAAAATATTTTCAGGTAAACTAAGAGAAGTTAGCAAATCAAGAAGCACAAGGACAAACTTACATCATAAATTTCCTTAGAAGGTCATAGAGAGTGGAGAATTTGCAGTTTGAGCCTCCAACTCTACACAGGAGATTTTCAGTGAAATCTTCTGGGGTTTTCTCGTGCTTAGAAAGTTAAGCAAGTGCTCAGCATTGAGAGCAGAATCAGGCGTAGAACGTAAGTTATCTTTTGATTTTCCTACTATACCTCATTTCTAAACTATGAATGAGTATTCAAACTACATTACAGAATTGTCGGAGAATCCAAGGAGAGAATTCATTCATTCATTCATTCATTCATTCATTCACTGGACAGATATTAAACCCATGCTATTTATCTTGTCTTATTATAGATCTAAACCAAAGTGCAAAAATTATGCCAACTTGAAGCTAACACTCCAAACTGGGGAGACAGGCCACGAACATAATAAATAAGTAAATCACAAAGTACATTATAAGGTAACAAGTGTTATGGAGAAATAAGTGTTATGGAGAAGGGGAAAGAAGTGATAAGTGATGAGAAAGGTGGAGTTGCAATTTTCAAAGAAGGTTCCAAAGAGGAGTCACTAACATAACATTAACACAGTCTCAAAGGAGGTGAATAAAGTAATATCTACAGGTGAGTATCTAAAGGAACAGCATTCTAACCAGAGAAAACATATATGGAAAATCACCTCCAAAACTGAAAAGTGTTATGCAAATATATGTAGAAGTAACCTGAAGTAACATGTAAACCTAAATATATTGGTGAATGCATAAGCCAGGATCTCAAAGTGATTCAATAACCCGTAATACCCCAGTTGTGCAGCTAGTTTCATGACAGAAACCCAGTCTTACACGACTCCGTATTTCTGATCCATCTTTTCCCACCAAAACCTAATTATTACATTCTCTCACCATTTATTGTATAAAACTCATTCTTCCTCTTTTGATGGAGATTTGAGCATTATATGCCCACACCTCTAAGTAGGGGAAAGAATGTATTCAATGTATTCAAATAAATAGCATCTGTTTTTTTTTTCCTTTAAGTTTTGGGATACATGTGCAGAATGTGCAGGTTTTTTACATAAGTATATATGTGTCATGGTGGTTTGCTTCACCTATCAACCCATCATCTGGGTTTTAAGCCCTGCGTGCATTCGGTATTTGTCCTAGCTCTCTCCCTCCCCTTGCACCCCAACCCCCACAGGCCCCAGTGTGTGATGTTCCCCTCCCTGTGTCCACGTGTTCTCATTGTTCACCTCCCACTTTCAAGTGAGAATATGCTGTGTTTGGTTTTCTGTTCCTGTGTTAGTTTGCCGAGAATGATGGTTTCCAGCTTCATCCATGTCCCTGCAAAGCACATGAACTCATTCTTTTTTATGGCTGCATAGTTTTCCATGGTTTATATGTGCCACGTTTTCTTTATCCAGTCTATCATTGATGGGCATTTGAGTTGGTTCCAAGTCTTTGCTATTGTAAACAGTGCTGCAATAAACATACATGTGCATATGCCTTTATAGTAGAATAATTTATAATCCTTTGGGTTATACCCAGTAATGGGATTGCTGGGTCAAATGGTATTTCTGGTCCTAGATCCTTGAGGAATCCCCACACTGTTTTCCACAATGATTGAACTAATTTACACTCCCACCAACAGTGAAAAACCCTTCCTATCTCTCCACATACTCTCCAGCATCTGTTGTTTCCTGACGTTTTAATGATCTCCATTCTAATGGTGTGGGATGGTACCTCATTGTGGTTTTGATTTGCGTTTCTCTAATGATAATGAGCTTTTATTCATGTTTCTTGGCCATATAAATGTGTTATTTTGAGAAGTGTCTGTTCATATTCTTTGCCCACTTTTTGACGGGGTTTTTTCTTTCTTGCAAATTTGTTTAAGTTCTTTGTAGATTGTGGACCTAATTAGACCTTTGTCAGGTGGATAGATTGCAAAAATTTTCTCCCATTCTGTAGGTTGCCTGTTCACTCTGATGATAGTTTCTTTTGCTATACAGAAGCTCTTCAGTTTAATTAGATCCCATTTGTCAATTTTGGCTTTTGCTGCCATTGTTTTTGGTGTTTTAGTCATGAAGTCTTTGCCCATGCATATGTCCTGAATGGTATTGCCTAGTTTTCTTCTAGGGTTTTTATGCTTTTATGTCTTACATTTAAGTCTTTAATCCATCTTGAGTTGATTTTTTGTATAAGGTGTAGGGAAGGGGTCCAGTTTCTGTTTTCTGCATGTGGTTAGCCAGTTTTCCCAGCACCATTTATTAAATAGGGAATCCTTTCCCCATTGCTTGTTTTTGTCAGGTTTGTCAAAGATCAGATGGTTGTAGATGTGTGGTGTTATTTCTGAGGCCTCTGCTCTGTTCCATTTGTCTATATATCTGTTTTGTTACCAGTACCATGCTGTTTTGGTTACTACAGGCTTGTAGTATACTTTGAAGTCTGATAGCATGACTTTGTTATTTTTGCTTAGGGTTGTTTTGGATATACAGGCCCTTTTTTGGTTCCATATGAAATTTAAAATGTTTTTTTTTTTTTTCTTTTCTGATTCTGGGAAGAAAGTCAATGGTAGCTTGATGGGAATAGCATTGAATCTATAAATTACTGTTTGTCTATTATTGGTGTATAGGAACGTTTGTGATTTTTGCACATTGATTTTGTATCCCGAGACTGCTGAAGTTGCTTATGAGCTTAAGGAGTTTTGGGTCTGAGATGATGGGCTTTTCTAAATACACAATTATGTCATCTGCAAACAGAGACAATTTGACTTCCTCTCTTTCTATTTAAATACGCTTTATATCTTTCTTTTGCCTGATTGCCCTGGCCAGAACTTCCAATATTATGTTGAATAGGAGTGGTGAGAAAGGGCATCCTCGTCTTCTGCCGGTTTTCAAAGGGAATGCTTCCACCTTTTGCCCATTCAGTATGATATTGACTGTGGGTTTGTCATAAATAACTCTTATTATTTTGAGATATGTTTCATCAATACCTAGTTTATTGAGAGGTTTTAGCATAAAGAGATGTTGAATTTTATTGAAGGCATTTTCTACATCTATTGAGATAATCATATGGTTATGTCATTGGTTCTGTTTATGTGATGGATTGCGTTTACTGATTTGCATATGTTGAACCAACCTTGCATCCCAGTGATGAAGCCAACTTGATCATGGTGGATAAGATTTTTGATGTGCTACTGGGTTTGGTTTGCCAGTATTTTATTGAGGATTTTTGGATCAACGTTTATCAGGGATATCGGCTCGAAATTTTGTTTGTGTGTGTGTCTCTGCCAGGTTTTGGTATCAGGATGATGCTTGTCCCATAAAACGAGCTAGAGAGGAGTTTCTCTTTTTCTATTGTTTGAAATAGTTTCAGAAGGAATGGTACCAGATCCTCGTTGTACTTCTGGTATAATTTGGCTGTGAATTCATCTGGTCCTGGGCTTTTTTTTTTTTGGTTGGTAGGCTATTAATTACTGCCTCAATTTCAGAACTNAAAGGTGTTTTAGTATTTTCTGATGGTAGTTTGTATTTCTGTGGGATCAGTGGTGATATCCCCTTTATCCTTTTTTTTAGTGCATATTTGATTATTCTCTCTTTTTTCTTTATTAGTCTGGCTAGCAGTCTATCTATTTTGTTAATCTTTTCAAAAAACCAGCTCCTGGATTCATTGATTTTTTGAAGGGTTTTCTGTGTCTCTATCTCCACTTCTACTCTGACCTTAGTTCTTTTTTGTCTTCTGCTAGCTTTTGAATTTGTTTGCTATTGCTTCTCTAGCTTTTAAAATTGTGATATTAGGGTGTCAATTTTAGATCTCTCGTGTTTTCTCTTGTGGGCATTTAGTGCTGTAAATTTCCCTCTAAACACTGCTTTAGCTGTGTCCTAGAGATTCTGGTATGTTGTCCCTTTGTTCTCATTGGTTTCAAAAAAACTTATTTCTGCCTTAATTTCATTATTTACCCAGTAGTCATTCAGAAGCAGGTTGTTTAGTTTCCATGTAATTTCGAGTGAGTTTCTTAATCCTGAGTTCTAATTTGATTGCACTGTGGTCTGAGAGACTGTTTGTCATGATTTCAGTTATTTTGCATTTTCTGAGGAGTGTTATACTTCCAATTATGTGATCAATTTTAGAATAAGTGCAATGAAGTGTTGAGAAGTATGTATATTTTGTTGATTTGGGGTGGAGAGTTCTGTAGATGTCTATTAGGTCTGCTTCATCCAGAACTGAGTTCAAGTCCTAAATATCCTTGTTGACTTCCTGTCTTGTTGATCTGCCTACTATTGACAATTGGGTATTAAATTCTCCCACTATTATTGTGTGGGAGTCAAAGTCTCTTTGTAGGTTTCTAAGAGCTTATTTTATGAATCTGGGTGCTCCTGTATTGGGTGCATATATATTTAGGTTACTTAGCTCTTCTTGTTGCATTGATCCCTTTACCATTATGTAATGTTCTTGTTTGTCTTTTTTGATCTTTGTTGGTTTAAAGTCTGTGCTATTAGAGAGTAGGATTGCAATCCCTGCTTTTTTTTTTCTTTCCATTTCCATTCCTCCATCTCTTTATTTTGAGCCTATGTGTGTCTTTGCACATGAGATGGGTCTTCTGAATACAGCACACCAATGGGTCTTGACTCTTTATTTAATGTGCCAGTTTGTGTCTTTTAATTGAGGTATTTAGCCCACTTACATTTAAGGCTAATATTGTTATGTGTGAATTTGATCCTGTCATCATGATGCTAGCTGATTATTTTGCACATTAGTTGAAGCAGTTTCTTCATCGTGTCATTGGTCTTTATATTCTGGTGTGTTTTTTCACTGGGTGGTACTAGTTTTTCCTTTCATAGTTAGTGCTTCCTTCAGGAGCTCTTGTAAGGCAGACTTGGTAGTGACAAAATCCCTCAGCATTTGCTTGTCTATAAAGGATTTTATTTCTCTTTCACTTCTGAAGTTTCGTTTGGCTGGGTCTGAAATTCTACATTGAAAATTCTTTTCTTTAAGAATGTTGACTATTGGCTCCCACTCTCTTCTGGCTTGTAGGGTCTCTGCAGAGAGATCTGCTGTTAGTCTGATGGTCTTTCCTGTGTAGGTAACCTGATCTTTCTTTCTGGCTGCCCTTAACATGTTTTCCTTCTTTTCAGCCTTGGAGAACCTGATGATTATGTGTCTTGGAGTTGCTCTTCTCAAGGAGTATCTTAGTGGTATTCCCTGTATTTCCTGAATTTGAATGTTGGCCTGTCTTGCTATGTTGGGGAAGTCCTCCTGGATAATATCCTGAAGTGTGTATTCCAACTTGGTTCCATTCTCCCTGTCACTTTCAGGTAAACCAATCAATAATAAGTTTGATCTCTTCACATAACCCCATATTTCTTGAAGGCTTTGTTCATTCCTTTGCATCCTTTTTCTCTAATTTTGTCTTCACACCGTATTTATGTAAGTTGATCTTCAATCTCTGATATCCTTTCTTTTGCTTGATTGATTCAGCTATTGATACTTATGTAGGCTTCATGACGTTCTCATGCTGTGTTTTTCAGCTTCATCAGGTTATTTATGTTCTCTCTAAACTGGTTATTCTAGTTAGCAGTTCTTGTAACCTTTTATCAAGGTTCTTGCTTCCTTGCATTGGGTTAGAAAATGCTCTTTTAGCTGAGAGGGGTTTGTTTGAAGCCTATAACTTAATCTCATTCTCTGCCCAGTTTTGTGACCTTGCTGGAGAAGAGTTGTTATCATTTGGAGGAGAAGAAGCATTCTGGTTTTTAAAACTTTCAGCTTTTGCTCTGGTTTTCCTCATCTTCATGGATTTATCTACCTTTAATCTTTGAGGCTGATGATGATTGGATGGAGGTTTGTGTGGGAGTCGTTTTTGTTGATGTTGATGTTGTTGCTTTCTGTTTGTTAGATTTTCTTCTAACAGTCAGGCCCTTCTATCTGCTGCAGTTTGCTGGAGTTCCACTCCCCCGACCTTGTTTGCCCAGGTATCACCAGTGGAGGCTAGAGAACAGCAAAGATTGCTGCCTGCTCGTTCCTCTGGAAACTTCATCTCAGAGGGGCACCAGCCTGATGCCAGCCAGAGCTCTCTTGCCAGCACAGCAGTCTGAAGTTGACGTGAAACGATAGAGCTTGGTGGGGGAAGGGTCACCTGCCATTACGGAGGCTTGAGTAGGCAGTTTTCCCCTGATAGTGCTAAGGAGGCTGGGAGGTTTGGACTGAGTGGATTTCACCACAGCACAGCAAAGCAGTGTCTGTCAACCCACATTGGGAGGTCTCTCCCAGTCAGGAGGCACAGGGATTAGGGACCTAATTGAGGAGGCAGTATATCCCTTAGCAGAGCTCGAGTGCTTTGCTGAGAGAATCCTCCTTGTAAGGATCAGCTGCTCTCTTCAGAACCAGCAGGAAGGAAAATTTAAGTGTGTTGAAGCTGCATCCACAGCCGCCCCTTCCCCCAGTGCTCTGTCCTAGGGAAACGGGAGTTTTATCTGTCAGCCCCTGAGTGGGGGTGCTTCCTTTCTTTCAGAGATGCCCTGCCCAGTGAGGAGTACTCTAGAGAGGCAGTTTGGCCACTGCTGCTTTGCTGCGGTGAGGTGAATTCCACCCAGTCCAAATCTCCCAGCTTCCTTAGCACTATCAGGGGAAAACCGCCTACCCAAGCCTCATTAATGGCGGGTGACCCTCTACCCACCAAGCTCTATCATTTCAGGTCAACTTCAGATGGTTGTGCTGGCAGTGAGAATTTCAAGCCCGTGGTTCTTAGGTTTCTGGGCTCTGTGGCAGTGGGACTCACGGAGCAAGACCACTTGACTCCCTGGCTTCAGACCCCTTTCCAGGGGAGTGGACGGTTCCATCTCACTAGGGTTCCAGGTGCCACTGGGGTATGAAAAAATCTCCTGCAGCTAGCTTTGTGTCTGCCTAAACAGCTGCACAGTTTTGTGCTTGAAACCCAGGACCCTGGTGATGTAGTCACATGAGGGAATCTCCTGATTGGCCAATTGCAAAAACCGTGAAAAAAGCATAGTATCTGGGCTAGAAAGCACAGCCTGTCATGGCTTCCCTTGGCTGGGAGAGGGAAGTGCCTTGGCTCCTTGACTTCCCAGGTGAGGCAATGCCCCAGACTGCTTCTGCTCACCCTCCGTGGGCTGCACCCACTGCCTAACCAGTCCCAATCAGATGAACTGCCTATCTTAGTTGGAAATGCAGAAATCACCTACCTTCTGCGCTGGTTTCACTGGGAGCTGCAGACCAGAGCTCTTCCTATTTGCCCATCTTTCCAGATCCCATATCATTTGGCATGAAAAATCTGTGTAAGAATTAGAGAGACAGCTCCAATGTTCAGTTCAATTCCCTGGAAGCTAAGGTATAAGACAGAGACATCCACATTCTTGCTGCTCTAACCTCACTAAACATTGACAGCTTCTAGGATTGAAGCATCAGTAAGCTCTGGGAAGGCTCATATCCTTGGTGAGTAACTACTTTCATTTTCTAGGAGTCAATAGAGGCCAGCCAAAATATAACCTTCCATTTCAAAGATAAATGCCTCTGCGCGGAACAGTGAAAGTCCTCAATTTACTCTGGGGGACAAAAATCCTGTAAAATTGTGAGAATGCGGAGCCCCACTAAATCATCTCAAAAAATTCTACTTTCTAGTTTAGGGGGTATGTTAAACAGAGAAAAGACAGCTAGGAGGAAACATTTATTGAAGGTTCTGCAAGTTGGGTGTGGCCCTTAATGCCCACAATAATTCTACAAAGGAGGTATTGTTTGCCTGTCCCATTTCAGAGAAAGAAAATTAAGGCCCAACAAATTTATGCATTGAGCCAATGACAAGATAGAAATAGCAGAACAAAGTCAAAAAGACAAATTCCTCAGACTTCAGAATTCATGATTTTTCTACTAGCCCAGGTTACATTTTGTTTAACTGCCAAATCACAGTGCGTTTGACGTCAGAGATGTCTTGCTCTCATTTTGCAGCCTTCTGTCCTCAGGAAGACTCAGGCAGCATGTTCCTCTGTTACTGAACTTATCACACAATATTGTAATTAATTGTTTACATATCTGGCACTCCCAATAAACTCTGTACTTCTTATCGGTAAGAACAATATTGTATTACTCATATTTACAAATACCCTAGCATATAGTACACCCCAAAATATTTGAATTATCAATCTATCCAACAGTGTATCTATGGAAAAGGTAAGAATATAAATCCACAGGATTTAGGAATAGCTATTAATGCAACCACACTTATAGCCTGTTATGAATTCAATTTATGAATCCTTAGACAAATTGTGATTTATCCATTGATTCAACAAAAAATTATTGAGCAACTACCATTTTTTCAATCCCTGTATGAGACAATGGGTATACACTTGGAAATTCAGAGAAAGGCAACATTCCTGCCCTCACTGAACTTTCATTCTAGAGAGAGCATTAAGCAATCATAAATAAACAAATAAAAATAAATGCAGCTTGTGACAAAAAAAAAATAGGAGGAAGATAGCAGCTGATTTAGATAAAGTGAGCAAAAATGGCCCTTCTAATGAGATGATAATTATACTTGAGTATAAGGCAAGGTGAGTGCAAAGACTGGTAGGATATTTGCATCCTGTAGGAATTGTGATAAAACAATAAAGATGAAGCACTCATGAAATGAGAGTAGAGAAGTAGTCACACCCCAGACTATGCATGTCCATGGGGGGCCATTATAAGGTTATGGATCTTATTACCATAACAGCCATGTGTCCACATGTTGGTAAGGCATAGCATGCTCAAAGAGCAATCAGAAAAAGGTTGATAAAATCAAATTGTTAAACATATCCATTAAAAAAAGAAAAAATATCATAAAATAATAAAATTGTGTTAAAAGGTAGATAGATAGATAGATTTCAATATATTCTTCCATGAAACCTTTCTTCTTTGAGGTCCTACGAAGTGAAAGAAATTCACCCATAGGAATATCTGAACACAGGTAATTAACAGGAGAGGGCAGAGCATTACATCAGAATAGACAACTGTGATTACAGTGCCAAATCGGGTCAGTAGACATTCAAAGCAGGTTAAAGAAATATTAGAAAGGCACTGCAGTAACACAGTAAAAATAGGGAGATGTGTGTTTAAGAAAGCGGTTGGGAGAAAAAGTGTTTTCTTAATTCCCTCATTTCTATATAAAATGTATGTCAAAATGTAACTTCTCCAAGGCTTCCCATCAAAAATAGCATCAGGATGACCTTTATGAGTTTATCTGGAGCCACAGTGTCAAATATAGTACCACTAGTCACATGTGGCTACTTTATCTAAAAGTAGATAAAATGTAAAATTCACTTCCTCATGCAAACTATTACAGTTTTCAGGTGCTCAATAGCCATTCGTGTTTAGTGACTACTATTAGAGAGCACAAATATATAGACAGACATATTTCCAGCACTGTAGAAAGTTCTCTTGGTTAGTAATGGTATCTGTGGAGTTGATCCTGTCATTGTGCTGTTAACTGGTTATTAGGTTGGCTTCTTTGTGTAGTTGCTTTACAGTGACACTGGACTGTGTGTTTATGTGTGTTTTTGTATTGGCTGGTAGTGGTTGTTCCTTTAATGCTCCTTTCAAGATCTCTTGTAAGGTAGGCTGGTAATGAATTCATTTGAGGTAATGAATTCCCTCAACATTTGCTTATCTGAAAGGGATCTTATTTCTCCTTCACTTAGGAAGCTTAGTTTGGTCAGATGAAAAATTCTTGGTTGAAGATTTGTTTCTTTAAGAATGTTGAATTTAGGCCCCCAATATCTTCTGTCTTCTAGGGTTTCAGCTGAGATGTCTGCTGTTAGCCTGAAGGTGTTCACTTTGAAGGTAAGCTGCGCTTTTTCTCTACATGCCTTTAACGTTCTTTCTTTCATTTTGACCTTGGAAAATCTGACGATTATGTGTTTTGGGGATGATCTTCTTGTATAGAATCTTTCAGGAGTTCTTTGCATTTCCTAAATGTGACCGTTGGCCTCTCTAGCAAGGTTGGCAAGGTTTTCATGGATGATAGCCTGAAATATATTTTCCAAGTCATTTGCTTTCTCTCCCTCCCTTTAATGGATGCCAGCGACTTATAGATTTGTCTTCTTTACAGAATCCCACACTTCTCAGAGGTTTTGTTCATTCCTTATTCTTATTTTTCTTTATTTGTGTCTCTTTTATTTCAGAGAACCAGTCTTCATGTTCTGAGATTCTTTCCTCAGCTTGATTTATTCTGCTGTTAATACTTGTGATTGCATTGTGAAATTCTTGTATTGGATTATTCAGCTCTGTCAGACCCATTATGTTTCTTTTTTTATATGGACTATTTCATCCTTCAGCTCCTGTATCACTTTATTGTTAATTCTTATTTTCCTTGGATTGGGTTTTGCCATCTTCTCAAATCTCAATGATGTTTGTTCCTATCCATATTCTGAATTCTATTTCTGTCATTCCAGCCAGTTTGGTCTGGTTAAGAACTCTTGTTGGAGAGCTGATGCAGCCATTTGGAGGATGTACAACACTGACCATTTGAGTTACTGGAGTTATTCCATTGGTTCCCTCTCATCTTTCTGTGTGGGTGTTCCTTAACTGCAGTATAGATTTCATAAAGTCAATAGACTTCTTTTCTGGATGTTTTCACTGGGTGGAGGCTTTGTGTAAGGCCTTTATTTGAAGCTGACTTCTTGTCTCTGGTTTCAGAGGGGAATATGTTAGTGAGTTATTTTTGGTGTTGAAGCTTTGGGGTGTGATCCAGCAGGTGGCACTTAGGTTATTGGTCAGTTGGTAGACTCTTGCTTGGTTGTGTGGCTCCCCTATGTTTCCTAACAGTTACAGTCACTTTCCCTCTAAATGCTCTGAAATTGTGGGTTCCTCTTCCCCTTAAGTGCTGGCTATAAATTGTGAGATGGCACTCTTGGGCTGCCCACTGCATCTCTGGAGTGATCTCAGTGTTTACGCTCCTTCCCCAACTTAGAGGCAGGAGAAGAAGAGATCTTAGTAACGGTTGTTGCTGAGGGTCTTTTGCTCATCCCTTGGGGGCTCCACCCCAGAATTGCTCGGTGCAATCAGCCCAGGATGGAGGGTCTGTGCTGTGGACTCAAGCAAAGGGTTTCCTGTCTGGTGATGAGCAGTGTGTGTGTGTGTGTGTGTGTGTGTGTGTGTGTGTGTTTGTGGATGGGGGTGCAGCAAGTATAGGATCTATGGGAGATGAACTGCTCTCCTATCCTTGGGTCAAGGAATAAAGGGCATCCAAATAGGAAGAGAGGAAGTCAAATCATCTCTGTTTGCAGATGACATAATTTTATATCTAGAAAATCCCATCGTCTTGTTTCACAAGCTCCTCCAGCTGATAAACAACTTCAGTAAAGTTTCGGGATACAAAATAAATGTACAAAAATCAATAGCATTTCTAAACACAAACAACAACCAAACTGAGAGCTAAATTAGAAAAGCAATTCAATTCACAATTACCACAAAAAGAATAAAATCCCTAGGTATACAACTAACCAGGGAGGATGAAAGATCGCTACAATGAGAATTACACTGCTTAAAGAAATCAAAGAAGACACAAACAAATGGAAAACATCCCATGCTCTTGGATAGAAAGAATCCATATCATTAAAATGCCATACTGCACAAAGCAATTTACAGTTTCAGTGCTATTCCTATCAAACTATCAAGGACATTCTTCACAGAACTAGAAAAATCTATTTTAAAATTTATATGGAATCACAAAAGGGCCCGAATAGCCAAGGCATCCCTAAGCAAAAAGAGCAAAGCTGAGACATCATGATAACTGACTTCAAACTACACTACAAGACTACAGTAACCAAAACAGCATGGTACTAGTACAAAAACAAGCACATAGACCAATGAAACAGAAGAAGGATCCCAGAAATAAGACTGCATACCTATGACCATCTGATCTTTGACAAAGCTGACAAAAACAAGCAATGAGGAAAAGACTCTCTATTGAACAAATGGTGCTGAGATGGAAGCTCAACCTCTTCCTTACACCACACACAAAAATCAACTCAAGATGAATTAAAGACTTAAATGTAAATCTACAACTATAAAAACCCTAGAAGACAACCTAAGCAATACCATTCTGGACATAGGAATGGGCAAAGATTTCATGACAAAGACACCAAAAAAAATCACAACAAAAGCAAAACTCGACAAGTGGGACCTCAAAAAAAATAACTATCAAGAGAATTTTTACAAAATATGCATCCAACAAAGGTCTGATATCCAGAGCCTATAAGGAACTTAAGCAAATTTACAAGAGAAAACCCCATTAAACAGTGGGCAAAGGACATGAATGGATACTTCTCAAAAGAAGACATACATGTAGCCAACAAGCATATGAAAAAAAGCTCAATATCACTAATCATTAGAGAAATGCAAATCAAAACCACAATGAGATATCATCTCATACCAGTCAGAATGGCTTTTATTAAAACGTCAAAAAATAACAGATGCTAGCGAGGTTACAGAGAAAAGGGAATGCTTATACACTGCTGATGGGAGTGTAAATTTGTTGAACTATTGTGGAAAGCGGTATGGTGATTCTTCAAAGAGATAAAAGGAGAACAACCACTTGACCCAGCAATTCCATTACTGGATGTATGCCCAGAGGAATATATAAAATTTTACCATAAAGACATATACACACATATGTTCATTGCATGACATGGTTTGGCTGTGTCCCCACCCAAATTTCATCTTGAATTCCAGCTCCCATAATCTCCACATGTCATGGGAGGGACCCAGTGAAAAGTAATTGTATTATTCAGGTGGGTTTTTCTTGTGCTGTTCTCGTGATAGTGAATAGGTCTCACAAGAACTGATGCTTTTATAAAAGGGAGTTTCCCATGTAAGACATGATTTTGCCCCTCCTTTGCCTTCTGCCATGATTGTGAGGCCTCCCCAGCCATATGGAAATGTGAGTTAATTAAACCTCTTTTTCCTTATAAATTACCCAGTCTTGGGAATGTCTTTTTTAGCAGCATGAGAACAGACTAATATATTGCAGCACTGCTCACAATAGCTAAGACATGGAATCAACCTAAATGCGCATCAGTGACCAACTGGATAAAGAAAATGTGGTACAAATCCACCATGAAATACTATGCAGCCATAAAAATAAGGAGATCATGTCTGTTGCAGGAACATGGTTGGAGCTGGAGGCTATTATTCTTAGCAAATTAATGCCAGAACAGAAAAGCAAATACTGCATGTTCTCACTTATAAGTGGGAGCTAAATGGTAAGAACTTGTGAACACAAAGAAGGAAATAATACACTGGGGTCTACTTGGTGGGGGAGGGTGGAAGGAGAAGAAGCAGAAAAGACAACTATTGGGTACTGGGCTTAATACCTGTGTGATTAAATAAAATGTACAAGAAACCCCTGTGACTCGTGTTTACCTATATAACAAACCTTGATGTATAACTCCAAACCTAAAATAAAAGTTAAAAAAGCAAAGTTCTGTTGGATAGCACTGATGTGGAATTCATAAAAGTTAGCGTAATCCCTGACATAGAGTAGATGCTCAATAAGTATTTTTAAATCATTTGATTAAGCTTGATCCAGAGTAAGTAGGAAAGATAGTTGGGGGGTTTGTTTGTAGGAAGTAAATATCTGCCATTGAAACTTTAGCAAATCTATTTATAATTGAGACTCTGTCAACAGATTTGGTAATAAATCTTTCCCAAGTTGTTAATTTATGGTATTTATGGAATCTCATTATTGTTCCTGTTGTTATTTTTATAACTTAGAACTTCCATTTCTTTGAAAATAAAGGCAGAGCAAGAAAATATGTTCAGCTACATGCTGTCCTTATGTCTTTCTTGTATCAAGAATCCCATATGTGTTATTTCCGTAGAAAGACCATAGCATATCTATCTTCTATCTGAGGTCAGGCAAGTCTATGTCCAGTTGCTCTTCCTCTTGCCCACCTTACAGGGTTGTTGGGAAAAGTAAGTAAATAAACATGTGAAACTGCTTTGAAAACCATAATGGTCATTTTATAAAAATTATTCTGGTAATTTTTTCATGGGCAGTCAAGTTGCTTATAAATCAACTGTTGGAGATTGGTATGGCTCAAAATATTAAAAGCCTTTCCCAAGGTAATAATTAACTTACTTGTTCTGTTCCTTATTTAATTGAAACACCTGTCTGTTCTGTTAATGTTTAAAATCATTTGGAATACATCATTTACATTTGTTTGGTTATAACGAAAACACTGGAGCCCAGGTCCATTATCCCTTCTCCTGTCACCTGCTCCTGGCTCTTCCTACCTCTGCTAGAGTTTCAGAATTGTGCTTGTCCTCACCCTGCCACATCTTTAGGAACAAAGTTTTGAGTCCGGAGATGAATAAAGGTATCTATATACAAAAGAAAATATCACTTTTTAAAGTATTCATTTGACAAGAAACAATGGCAAGAGAAAAGGGAGAAATTTTATCATCACTTCCATAACATCCAGTCCCAATATTATCATGCTGACGGAGTTATCATTATTATTAGTATGCTTAATTATTCTATTTAGGTTACATCTTGATACATCTGATGTATTTATATTTAAATTTTGTATTAATCTTACCCTTTGGTAATTTCAAAGTAATGCATTGTTAGCTTAGCATTTTCACATTTATTATCTCATCTGAATCTCTTAGCTACCTTCTGAGTTTGGTAAGGCAAGTACTTCTATCTCATTTCTTCTCTAGGCTCAGAGGGGAGAAGTCCAAGCTCACACGACTGGTAAATGTTAGAGCTGGGACCCAAATTCCACAGATGTTAACCAGGCAGATTTCAAATCGCTCATTGTGTAGAGATCAGTACACATATCTTTTTTTCATTTGCCTTAAAGCTTTCAGTGTTACCTCTTAATTGAGTCTCTGTAAATATGTTTTCTGTTATAAATCTTATAAACTTATAGAAGCATTAACTTCAAAAAATATTGTTTAAAACATATTCTAACCATGGATTGTAAAATAGCCTGAAAATGCCAACTAGGAAGAGGAAGTTCACAAAGTCTCCCTTTAATAGAGGTTTAAAAAAAAAAAAACCTTCCACAGAAATATGAAATCAAATCAGTCCCTAGTGTAAAAGTATGTTTTGCTATAAAGACTGTTTTCTATTCACTCTAAAAGATTAAAATACTACAGACAAGATAAATTTTCAGGAAATGGAAGTAAGGTCACTAACAGACACTGCACAGAAATGCCACAAGCCCTATTGGCACACACACAAAATGGAATTATTCATAAGGTTGACTTTTTAACACCTTCTCATTGATTGTTGTAGGAAAGCAGCCTTTTGGCCACAACACGTAACATCACAAATAAGCTGGTCTGGGGAGGAGTGGTACTCTGACAAAATTCTTTTGCCTTCTGTAGCTCCAAAAGATGGAATGTGAAAAGTGAGCAGAACTCCTACTCACTAATGGTATGAAACAATGTTGCAAAGTAGGCAGAGCATGGGATTTGGACTCAGAAAACCTGGCTCTTACAATAATTAAAAATGGACTGTTTAGTACTCATACAGAATCAAGTATAGCTATACAAAGAAATACACAGACAGCGAAACATTTGAAGGTTGAGAAAATGGGTTTGGTCGACCGAATTAAACTCTTGTTGAACAAACTCTCTCTAAAACTAAATCTTGATTGTCTTTTGCAGTGGTGCTTAAAACTTTTATCATTCCAATCTAGAACGAAACAGCTTTTAATCTGAACAATAAAGGAGTTTAAGTCAGCAACTCTTTAGCAGAGATGAATCTATAAATATATCATCGATATAGCTTGATGGTTATTAATATCCCTCCAGAGGAAGTTTCTTTGTATTATTTTGCTTCCCACAAAGGTGTTTTCCCATGACTTCAACTGATCAGCATTTTGAAGATTTTGTTTGAAATGCTCTGGAGGGTATTTTCAAGGGTTTCTCATGTTCTTATGAAAATTAGAGTTGCCTGCTAACTAAAGACTTGGGTATTGTTCACTGCAACAAGAACGCATACTTTTAAAGGTGTAGGATTGTCAGAAGCCTGGGATTGTGTGCTAGTCTTGAAATTAATTGCCCCATAGTATTTTGCTGTTACAGTCAACTGGACTACTAAGAACAGTTAGAAGAGCAGACTGCAGGCTTAGCTGACCTCAACCTGGGGTGACTGCCACAGTGACACCATTGTGATTGGAATTAAATCATGGACTATACAATGACCTGCTTTTCTCAATCTGAAAGTTGGGTTATTGCCATATTTAACCCACACACGGAATTCCTCCACTCCTCCCACTTCATTCATTCCGCCCCCCCAATTTTGTATGCATTCACCTCCTCCAATAAAATTATAAATTAGTATTTAGACAGAAGAACAACACTATATTTTACTTCTCTTTGCCTACGTACATTTCAGTTATTAGTGCTATCCTTTGTAAATGGTGCTTGTATTAAATGTTTGTTAAATAAATAAATGAATGGCATATTTCTGTGACCTTGAATAACTCATTCTTTACCCCTATACCTTAGTTGCCCTGTATATTTAAGTCAAGGTATAGAGATTGGAGATATGGTGTAAAAGTAAAGTTTTTTTTTAAGCCATTAAGTTTTAATCAAGTAATTTTAAATGCATATGTTGCCTAAAATGACTTTTCTTATTTTTTTTTTTTTTTAGCACTCATCAGTAGTTTTTCATTTTGCTACATCTGACCACTCCACTGCTTCTGAGGAAACAACTCCTTTTCGTCCTGGTTCTATTCATTAGTCAAAAATATTTATGAAATATTTTCTATTTTATATGTTTTGTTGTATCTGTGTACATGGAGCATGCATTGTACTAGGGAGGAGTCAGCCAATAAGAAGTAAAAATCTAAAATAAAACTCAGTATACAAATCACAAGGCAATTTTTGATAGTGATAAGTACTATCGGGAAACTATCAGTTTTCCTCTAGAAACTTTTAGTTCCAGTTTTCACATTTAGGTATTTGATGCATTTTGAGTTAATTTTAGGATATGTTGTGATGTATGAATCAAAATTTTGGGTTTTGTTTGTTTGCATATGAATATCCAATTTTTCCAGCATCATTTGTTGAAAAGACTATTCTTCCAGCACTGAACTGCCTTTGAAAATATGTCAAAAAATTGTTGTCTATATATGTCTATGGGTAAATTTTAGATTCTGTCCTCTATTCAATTATCTGATCATCTATTTTGATGCCAATAATTTTTTATTGTAACTTCATAATAAGTCTTAAAATTGGGTGCTGTTAAACTTCCAACTTCGTTTTCCCTTTTCAAAGCTGTCGTGGCTATTCTAGATTTGTTGCATTTACACATGAATATTAGAATCAGCTTGTTGATTTCTACAAAAAATCAATCCTGTTGGGATTGCATTATATTTATAGATCACTTTGGGGAGAATTGATGTCTGCCCCTGCCATAAAGATCTGTGGAACTTTGAACTTGAGAAAAATGATTTAGGGTTTCTGGCAGAAAAAACTTCTAAGTGGCAAAGTGTTCAAGAGGAAGCAGAGCATAAAAGTGTGGAAAATTGGCAGCCTGATGATGTGATAGAAAATAAAAGCCCATTTTCTAGGAAAAAAATCAAGCCTGTTGCAGAAATTTGCATAAGCAACTAGGAGCCGAATATTAATCACCAAGACAATGGGGAAAATGTCCCCAGGGTGTGTCAGAGACCTTCACGGCAGCCCCTCCCATCACAGGCTTGGAGGCCTAGGAGGGAAAAAATGGCTTTGTGGGCTGGTCCCAGGGCATCTCTGCTCTGTGAAACCTCAGGACATGATGCCCTTTGCCCCAGCTGCTTCAGCTCCCACTGTGGCTAAAAGGGGCCAAAAGGGGCCAAGGTACAGTTCAGGCCATTGCTTCAGAGGGTGAAAGCCCCAAGCCTTGGTGGCTTCCATATGGTGTTAAGCCCATGGGTGCACAGGAGTCAAGAATTGAGGTTTGGGATCCTCTGCCTAGATTTCAGAGTATGTATGGAAACACCTGGATGTTCAGGAGTTTGTTGCAGGGGTGGAGCCCTCATGGAGAACATCTGTTAGGGCAGTTCAGAAGAGAAATGTGGGGTTGGATCCCCCACACAGAGTCCCCACTGGGGCACTGCCTAGTGGAGCTGTGAGAAGAGGGCCACCATTCTCCTGACCCCAGAATGGTAGATCCACCAACAGCTTGCATCATGAAGCTAGAAACATCACAGACACTCAATACCAGCCCCTGAAAGCAGCTGGGATGGGGGCTGTACCCTGCAAAGCCACAGGGGTGGAGCTGCCCAAGGCTGTGGGAGCCTGCCTCATGCATCAGTATGACCTGGATGTGAGACATGGAGTCAAAGAAGATCATTTTGGAACTTTAAGGTACAATGACTGCTTTTGGATTTCAGACTTGCATGAGGCCTGTAACCCCTTGTTTTGGCCAATTTCTCCCATTTGGAATGGGTATATTTACCCAATGCCTGTACTCCCTTTGTATCTAGGAAGTAACTAACTTGCTTTTGACTTTGCAGGCTCACAGGTGGAAGGGACTTGCCTTGTCTCAGATGAGACTTTGGACTTGGACTTTTGGGTTAATGCTAGAACAAGTTAAGACTTCGGGGGACTGTTAGAAGGGCATGATTGTGTTTTGAAATGTGAAAACATGAGATTTGGGAGGGGCAGAATGATATGGTTTGGCTGTGTCCCCACCCAAATCTCAGCATGACTTGTAGTCTCCATAATCCCCACGAGTCAAGGGCGGGACAAGGTAGAGGTAATCGGAACATGGGGTGGTTTCCCCCATGCTGTTCTTATGGTAATGACTGAGTCTGATGAGATTTGATGGTTTTATAGGCATCTGTCATTACCAGAACTAGAACTAGAATATCTAAAATAATTCTGAAAAAGAATAAAGTAGGAAAAATTAGTCTGCTCAGTGCCAAGACATTAGTTAGCCACAGTAATTCAGGCTGTGTGATATTGATGGAAGAATAGACACACAGATCAATGCAACAGAATGCAGAATCCAGAAATCAGTGCAGTTGACTTTATAATGTTACAGGAGCAATTCAGGGGAGGAAACAGAGCCTTTTCAACAAATGATGCTAAAGCAACTGGACGTTCATAGGCCAAAACAATGAACTCCAACCTAGGCCTTACGTCTTACACAAAATTTAACTCAAAATGAATTACAGAACTAAATGGAAACACATTTGTACCTTCAAACATTTTTATAATATTCTACTCCCCAACCTTTGCCAACTGACATTTGCTTATCTCCAAATACCATTGCTGCAAAGGGGCTTTCGTTAATTAATTTGTTTAAATGAAACCTCTCTACCTTCATTGATTTCTGTCATCTGTTGATTTTTCCTGTAACTCTTTTCTCTCTCTCTCTCTGACACAGTCTTACCCTGTCACTCAGGTTGGAGTGCAATGGTGCAATCATGGCTCACTGCACACTCAAACTCCCAGTCTTAAGTGATTCTCTCACCTCAGCTTCTTGAGTAGCTAGGATTACATGCATGCACCACCATGGCTGGCTAATTTTTTAATTTTTTGTAGATATGGGGTGTCACTATGCTGCCCAAGCTGGTCTTGAACTTCTGGCCTTAAGCAATTCTCCCACCTCAGCCTCCCAAAGTGCTAAGATTACAGGATTTATCTCTTGATTCATTATTATTTAGTTTTATTAAATGTGTATTTACTTGATTACTGTTTGACTTTCTCATCAGACTCTAAGTCTCACATCAACAAGAATCGGGTCTATTTTTTTCAGGAATGTGTTCCCATCATCTGCCATTATGCTAGGAACATAGTGTATGTGCCAAGAAATATCTTTAGACAAAATAAATGAATCTATCTCAGATGGCCAAGGAGGACCTTGTGAAACAAAGTCAGAAGTCCAATTGTGAGGAAAGAACTCCGAGATTTTCAACTGAGTTTGGTTACCTGGCTCGCTCATTTAATAATTCAGTTAAAGTAAATGAGTAAATTATTTAAATTCTCTGAGCCTCCAAGGATTTACAGGTAATGAATGAAATAATAAATATAAAGTTTACGTGGTATGCATTAGATAAAATGTTGGCTTCCTTCCTGAGACAGGTTGACTTCTGTTTGACCCCTAAATACAACAGAATGGATATCTGAGCAAAACTCTTTAAATTCGTAAATTCATTTGGAATGCACATAACAGTTTCATTTGAGAACATCTGTGGTTATTTGCAAAGGAGAGTTATTAGCCCCAAAACAGAACTAAAAGAAATGATTTTTCCTAAATTACATGATACTTGATAGGCATAAGGAAGATAGTAATTTTAAATGGCCCACTTCTCTTTAAATTACACACATTTTTGTCTTCAGCACAGCAGTTTTTGGTTTCTTATGTCTATCTTGGGAAGAATGATGACACAGGTCAGGGGAAGGAAGATACTGCCAAACAACCACATTCCACCTGCTCCCTGAAAAAAGAAAGAAAGAAGTATGTCTTTGAAATGTCTTGATAGCCTTTATTGTCAGTAAATCCTCATCAGGATTTCATTCCTTCTGGGTGATTCCTCTCTAAAGAGAATAATAGTGGCCTTTGAACTGACTGACAAAGGATTTAATGAACCATTTCTGACCTGTTCCACAGAAGGAAACCTTACTCAGTGGACTTGGAAAAAACATCATTTCTTTGTGTTCAATGTCATATATCCAGGGCTTGGTAAAATGCTAGCCATATGGTAGGTGATTCACAAATATTTATTGGATGCACAAACAAGCAAATCAAGAGAACCTGGGTTGCAGAATCAGATTGTCAACTCAGTAAAGACCCAGAAGGTGATAGTAAGAAGTCGCTATCAATAAAGACTATTCTAACCTTCTTATTTAGCATTTTACCTATTCTCCCATGTATAATAGACCTAAAAAGAGGTCTCTGTTTAAAAGTGTTCCAGATATGAGAAGCCAGCTTCAGGCAAGCCATTTCATCTGCATCCCATTTAAATCACTGGTATATATCTTTTCCTCCAGAACTCGAAGTTGGCCTTACCTTAATTCTTATCCATAGACCCTAATTCTTACCTTTCTTCCACAAATAGCTTATCAAAAGTTTCAAGGAAGCTATTAAGCACCTGCTATTCTAAGGTTAATTTAAACACCCAACAGCCTGCTAAAAGGGAAAGACTTTTAAAAAAAGTAGCTTCTGGATGAAGACATCAGGATTCATACTCAGTGAACACAAACTGGCAAATAAAAAATCTCAAGATGGTGGTGAGAAACCAGTACTTAACTTTACCTTTTAATAAATGTTTTGTTTTAGATGTACCAATTTGTGAAAAGAGTGCAGAGTTCCCATTTACCCACGCAACCAGATCTCACATTATAAATATTTTATATTAATACATTACATTTGTCATAATTAATGAACCAATATTAATACATTATTATTAACTTTGGTTTACATGTCATCAAGTATTGGGAAAGGGCAGGGTTTTTTTCTAATTTTTTATGGCAACCTGCATTGACCCCTAAATTCACCGGAATGGAGAGAAAGGCAAAAAATCAGCTTTTTAATTCTTATTTAAAAAATAAAAATAGACTGGGCATGGTGGCTCACGTCTGTAATCCCAGCACTTTGGGAAGCCGAGGTGGGAGGATCACTTGACGTCAGGAGTTGGAGACCAGCCTGGCCAATATGGCGAAACCCCGTCTCTACTAAAAATACAAAATTTAGCCAGGCATAGTGGCATGCACCTGTAATTCCAGTTACTTGGGAGGCTGAGGCATGAGAATCGCTTGAAGCTGGGAGGCAGAAGTTGCAGTGAATCGAGATTGAGTCACTGCACACCAGCCTGGATGAGGGAGTGAGACTCTGTTTAAAAAAAAAAGTAAAATAAAACATTATGGACTGTGCTTATAAGCCAACAGACTTTTATTTTAAATTTACAATTAAGTTAATAACACACCTCAGTTTATAGCACATTGTCATTTATTTTGCTTTGCAAGGAAACGAGAAAAATTATAATCTTTTTCATTATCCATCCCCATTCCCATTTCTTCCATTCTCCAGCTCTCATGATAATATATTCCAATCCAATTTTATAAATTTATTTAGATATGTGTGTATGCTTGTAACGCATTATTTTTGTTGGGGGTCATTATAATTTTACTCAAATGGTACATCATACTGACTATAAATTATATTATTTCAACAGTGTTCCTCAACACTATGTTATTTTAGATCATTCTCTACATAAATCTATAAAGAAGAAATTTCAGCATAATGTATACATATGTACTTTTTTCAAACATATTTAGAGGCATGTATATATACACATACACATGCATAAGCACATACATGTACATACATAGCCAATCCTTATTTGCAGTCGTCATGTTCTAAAAAGTCACTGTGGATACTGAATTAGTGAATACTTAGTCATTACTCTTAGAGGAAGTACAGCGTTAGGTTCCTGTGAGTCTCTGGTCACAAAATTTTTATCAATTGATCAATACAGAACCTTGTATTATGTGTGTTTCTGTTTAAGGACATTTTAATATATATTGTTGATTCATCAACATTGAACTCACAGTCAACAGCAAGTCTGAACCACACGTATCTAACAGAAATATTTTTTTCTATAAGGCACATCACAGCCTTCTTGTACTTAGGAATGCCAGACAGCACTATGCTTCAGGGCTGCTTTAATCAACATAAAGAATGGAAATGCAATAAATGTGGCACTAAATAGGCCATGAAAAGGACACTTGTGTATCGTATGAGAGACAAAATACAAAGAATGTGGCCATGTTCGACCTCAGCTGGGAATATCCACATTGAACAACCCAAAGCTCTCCCTTCTCAGCAAATGTCATGTCCACAATGACTATGAAAGTGCCAAGAGTATTGATTAGGGGAATACAAATACACTTTAGCAAGTAGACAAATTTACAAATATGTAATCCATAAATAGTGAAGAACAACTGTGCAAGTACATATATAATTATTTTTGAAGCTGCCTAGTTTTCTATTGTATGCCTATGCCACATGTTATATATCCATTTTGCTAGGATGACCAATTGAATGATTGCCTCCAACTCTGCTACCAAAAGTGACTACTGCAATAATCATTTCTACACATTTATCCTTACAGATCTGTGTGAGAGGTTTTGTGTATACAAATAAAGGGATTTCTCGATTGTATGTTATCCACATACTTGGTTCCACTGAGCACTACTGGCTGGTCCTTTCGAATGACTACATCAATTTGCACTTCCACCAACCTGAGGGTACTCATTTCTCCCACATTTTGCTAGAGCTGATATTATCTGACTTTCTAACGTTTAATAAACCTTTGGGTGCAGGAGAGTGTTTCTTGATTTTAACTTGCATTCTCTAAATACCTGTCAAGATCTCTTCACATACTTATTAAATCAGTATCCACCGTTTAATCCTATTGTTTGCTCTTCTGTTGAATGTCTTGCATTTATCTTGCTGATTTCCAGACAATTCATGTATTCACTAAAATTGATGCCTTTAAATTTTTATAGACATCGCAAGTATCTTCTGCTAGTCACCTATCTCCAGTAAATTTTGTCTATGTATAATTTACTGGAGAAACAAATTGAAAAGTAGATGTAATCATATTTATCATTTTTTTGTTTTTTTTTATTTTTTATTATACTTTAAGTTCTAGGGTACATGTGCATAACGTGCAGGTTTGTTACATATGTATATTTATGCCATGTTGGTGTGCTGCACCCATCAACTCGTCAGCACCCATCAATTCATCATTTATATCAGGTATAACTCCCAATGCAATTCCTCCCCCCTCCCCCCTCCCCATGATAGGCCCCGGTGTGTGATGTTCCCCTTCCCGAGTCCAAGTGATCTCATTGTTCAGTTCCCACCTATGAGTTCGAACTTGAGGATCTTGTTTTGAATATCCTTCCCTACCTTAGGTCATATTGTCCTAAATTTTCTTAAATTCTGAGGTATTTTCTTTTATTTATGTATTTCTTTTGTTTTTCATATTTAGTCATTGTAAATCATTTTAATACAATAGAGTATAAGTATCCCATTTCATGTTTTTAAAGTAGAATAGCCAACTATCTTCTCACACTTGCATTTGTATTAATTACCAATTTGTTTAATTGTGAGTTTGTTTCCGAGCTGGCTATTCCGTTTCTTTTGTCTATTTGCCTGTTTCTGCAGCAATACTTCCTTGTTTTGTTACTACATATTTTGGATTATTTATTAATATAAGAGACTGGCTCCCTCTATTTTATTCTAATTTTTAAAAATCCTTTTATCCATTTGAGGAAATTGATTCTTCCATATACAGTTTTAAAGTAATTTTCCAAGTCACTCCTCCCCCCAAATTATGCTGGAATTTTGGTTATAATTGCTTTGGATTTATTAATATAGAGAAAATTTATATTTACAATGCAAAATTATTTTCTCATGAACATGGTATATTTCACATTTAAATTTTTCTTTTAGATCCTTTAAAGTAACTTTGTCTCCATAAAGTTTTTAGTGGACTTTGTTAGACAATCCCTAAATACCCCACAATTTTTATTGCTTTTATAAATGATATTCACTCTACATTTTCTGGTTGGTTATTAAGAAATCCTATTAATCTGTTTTGCTGATTTTGGATCCAGTATTTTTACTGCATTACATTATTGATCTTAGCAGTTTAATGACTTTCTTACATTTTGTAAGTTTGTTATCTCTCAATAAATAATTTAAAACATTTACCTCTTTTTTCCCATTTTTATACTTCATGTGTCTTTATCTTCTATATTGCTCTAGTCAGGATCTGTAGTTGCTGTCTAGTTTGCTTGAGGCTGAAAGGGATTCTGGGACATGGGACTTAGCTTTAAAACTCTAACTGTGCCATTCTAATCACCCAGTTTGCCTGGGACTGAGGAGTTTCCCCAGAAACAGGATTTTCACGGCTAAACTCAGAAGAGTCTCTAGCAAATCTGAGTTGATTACCCGACCTCTAAAAATCAGTTGACTAGTAATAGGAAGACTGAAAATTATTGTCTTTTTTCTTATATTAAATGTAATGTGGCTAAAACATCTGGAAGGGGAACATCACACACTGGGGCCTATCATGGGGAGGGGGGTAGGGAGAAGGATTGCACTGGGAGTTATACCTGATATAAATGATGAGTTAATGGGTGCTGACGAGATGATGGGTGCAGCACACCAACATGGCACAAGTATACATATGTAACAAACCTGCACGTTATGCACATGTACCCTAGAACTTAAAGTATAATAATAATAATAATAATAATAATAATAAAACAAATATTTTTTCATATGAAGTTCTTTTTTGTCTTTTGTTTGTTTGTTTGTTTTTTGTGACAGAGGTTGGAGTGCAATGGTGCTATCTTGGCTCACTGCAACCTCCGCCTCCCGGATTCAGGCAATTCTCCCAC
>NW_016805238.1:1094908-1101298 GCF_001698545.2 Rhinopithecus bieti | reverse complement strand
TGTTTACCCTTTGAGTTGCTTATTCCCTTTGGCCTCATCATTTGAAAAACCCATGATTTGGTGTCCATCTTTTCTGATTGTTTTTTGCAACTACATCTCACAGTTTAGAACCTTCCATTTCATTTTTGTTTTTGTTTTTGTTTTTGTTTTTTTTGAGACGGAGTCTCGCTCTGTCGCCCGGGCTGGAGTGCAGTGGCCGGATCTCAGCTCACTGCAAGCTCTGCCTCCCAGGTTTACGCCATTCTCCTGCCTCAGCCTCCCGAGTAGCTGGGACTACAGGCGCCCGCCACCTCGCCTGGCTAGTTTTTTTGTATTTTTTAGTAGAGACAGGGTTTCACCGGGTTAGCCAGGATGGTCTCGATCTCCTGACCTCGTGATCCGCCCGTCTCGGCCTCCCAAAGTGCTGGGATTACAGGCTTGAGCCACCGTGCCCGGCCGTTTATTTGTCTTTTGAAAGAACAGGGATTTTTTAAAATTGTTGCCCTCTCTAATTTTCTTTATATAATCTCATTTTATTCAGTTCTGCCTTTACTTTTATTAATTTCCCTCTTGTTTCTTAGGATTTATTCTGTTGTTCTTTATTTCTTAATTTGAACACTTAGCTAATTTAGTTCAACAGTTCTTAGTATTTGCTAAATGTTCTAAGTCCATTAATTTCTTCCTAATCTGCCTCCCCAGGTGTTGACATGTAGTGCTTTCATTGCTATTTAGCCTATTTTAGTTTCCCTTATTATTTTCTCTTGTTATTGTTTATTTAGTACATTTTTAGTTATTTAGCTATGTTAGTGCTTAAGTTTTTATTATTAATTTCAATTTTCTTAAATTATAAACATATCTTATGCCATGAATAATATGAATTTGGGGAATTTATTAAGACTTTTATTTAGTCTACTTTATAAGACCTTCTATACTCAATAAACTCAATAACAATTTTATTTTTTTATTTTATTTCTTAGAGACAGGGTCTCACTGTGTTGCCCAGGCTAGGTAAAGTGATACAATCATAGTTCACTGTAGCCTCAGCCTCTTGAGCTCAAGCACTCTTCCCATCTCAGCCTCCCAAGTAGCACATGCACTCTACCTGGCTAATTTTTTAAATTTTTTTGTAGCGATAGGGACTTTCTGTATTGCCCAGGTGGGTCTTAAACTCCTGGTCTCGGACAATCCTGCCTTGGCTTCCGACGTGCTGCGATTAAAGGCATGCCCTGTTGGTAATTTCAAGTAATAGTTTTAACGAATATAGTTCAAGGTCAATTTCCATCAACAATTTAAAAATACATTTTTATTGTCTTCTTGCAGCAAGTGTTACTGTTGAAAAGATTATCATCACTTACTTAGTAGGGGTCTGGTTTTTCCTCTCTGGAGCATTTAGAAATATTTGTTGTTTTTCATGTCCTCAAATATCACTGTCATGGGTCTAGATGTAGTTTTCTTCTTATCAGTTCTACCAGCACTCTATAATTCCCTTCTGCCTAAGGGTGCATGTCTTGTTCATTACTTCTACTACTTTCTCTCCTCTATTTTCTCTTTGTTCTCTTCTGAAATTCCTTTTTTTTTTTAGCTGTTGGCACTTCTACTTCTATCCTCTCTATCTCTCAATCTTTCATTCTTTCCAGTTGTTGGTCATTTTCTGATGTCTTCCAGGAGAGTTCCTCAATGTGATCTTCCAACTCACTTGTTCGTTCTTCAGCTATATCAATCCTGTGAGTCAGCATATCCATGCAGTAATTTAGTTCAACATTATTATTTAATCCTAATACCTTCAGTTGTTTATTTATAACTATCTGATCTACTGTTTCCAATTGTCTCTCTTATCTCTGTGATAACATAGAATATGTTTACTTTAAAGCCTTGCTGTATGTGTTCCATCAATTTTGCATCCTCTTATATGTGTTCTGCGTGTGCCTTTTATTCCTACAGCTTGTTTTCTTTAGATATCTCATGATTTTTCTGTGATAACTTTTTTTCTTATTCCTCTGGACTAAGGCATGTCTTTGCCAGTAAGTAAGTAGTGTCTCCCTGGGAGTGGAGGTGAGATCCTAGACACTAGACTGAAACTCAGGGTGGAGACTCTCAAACAGATCAATTACCTAATAGCCTCCCAAATACTCTTCTTTTGCACCTATGATGCAATCTTGGCACCCATTTCTGGAAATTGGGGATTGGTATATAAATATCCTAGGTGATTAATGTAGCTTTTGGGGAGCTAAAAAGACATGCAAAATAAATGAAAATTAGAAGGGTCTACCTGAAGCATCTTGGTAAATCAAATGAACTCATCTCTTATACTTATCACTTTCTTTGATACCTTCAGCTTTGCGATTGGCTTCACATGAATGTGTTCTATGAATGCTTGACAGAACACACTGGAGTGTGGCAAAAACGATTGATTTGCTTATACAAAGATCTTAGATATGAAATTTATTTACATATTTTCCTAAATATTCCCCAGAGTTATCCCTAATTTTGAGGAAAAAAACAGAAAACCCTTTTTATCTAATCTGCAATAGGAGACAGTCTAAAGATTTGTCTAACAGGTTAAAAAAAATCCCTCTACTAGCTGAAACAAAATGTATAGACTATAACAATTTATGGAAATTGGTTACCTGCCATAATACAGCTTTCATAGAACAAGGAGATGAAAGGATAGTTATATAATTATGAATATTAGATATCTGACTAGGGCATCTATGGTATTCAATTTCCTGCCAATAAAGCAATAGTAATATTTGATCCACATATGCCCCCATATTAATGGTAAAATAGCCACTTTAAAAAGGAATAAATTTCATGAGGCTCAGGGCAGAAGCATTCTTGCCAGTGAGCTAAAGTTTCTTTGCTGATACTTCACAGCTGTATGACTGAGCAAATGACTTTAGCCCCCTGTATTTTTATTTTCTGATCTATATAACAGAATTGACAGCAGCACATACCCCATAAATATGTTGTAAGAATTCAAGGAAAAAGTTTGTATAAAACACATAGCACATTGTTACCATCCCAAAAACATTGCTGATTATTATATTGAGTGATCATGAATATCAAGTGGGAGGTACAGATTTTTTTTTTATAGAAAGACTATTGTCTAAAGACTATTACGATTGAAGCAGCTCAAAGAAACGTTTTTGTTCCTTTAAGCAACTGAATAAGCACTTTAACTCAGAGCCAGTAGACAGCATGAAATTCAAAGTTGATTTAGAGTTCTGAGCAGATAAACGATATGGTCAAAGTAAACACACACCGATAGGTATAAAATAGTTTGAAAAGCAAAATCTCAATCACTATAATCTTGAAAAATGGTTGATAGCATGAGCCTAGAAACACCTTTGGAATGTTTATTTTTTAAATCCCTTTTGAAGTAGCATTAGCGTGTAATTTATTCTTACACCCTCAAAACTACGCAACTGTAGAGAAAAGATAGACCAGACTTTTCTTTTTTTTTACAAGTGGATGTAATTCCTTATATAATTAGTGGTCAGTTCAAAATAACCTTAAAAAAGTAGAATGGGATAGGACTTTCAGCACCACCCTTCAGGGATAGAGACCTTCTGGGAGGGGAGAGGGGCTATAGTTTGGCTGAATCACCATAAGGCCAATGATTTAATCATTCATGCCGACATAATGAGGCCTCTATAAAAATCCAGAAGTTCAGAGAGCTTCTGGGTTGAGCACATCAAGGTGTTGGAAGAGTGGTGTGCCCAGAGAGAGCATGGCAGCTCTGCACCACTGTCCCCACACATCGTCCTTTATGTCTCTTCCGTCTGACTGTTCCTGAGTTGTATCCTTTATAATAAACTGATAAACATAAGTAAATGTTTCCCTGACGTTTGTGATCCACTCTAGAAAATGATCAAACTCAAGGAGGGGGTCTTGCAAGTCCCCAATTTATAGCTGGTCGGTCAGAAGTGGAGCTCAGACTGGCAACTGGCATCTAAAACTGGGGCAGTCTTGTTAGACCAAGCCCTTAACTTGGGGGGATCTGAGGCTAGCTCCAGGAAGACAGTTTCACAACTGAATAGAATTGTAGGACACCTAGTTGAAATCTGCAAAGAATTGAAAAATTGCTTGCTGTGGAAAAAAAAAAAAATCCCAAACATTTGGCGTCAGAAGTGTTGTGTGTGAGAGTAGCAGAGACCAACAGCGTTTTATTTGCCTTTTTGATAATTTGAACAATTAAGTGGAAAGAGGCAAAAACTGAATGTGAGCCAGTTGTGTGTGTGTGGGTGTACATGTGTGTGCATGTGGTGTTAGGAAGAAAAATGGTCCCTTAAGATGTTCATGTTTCACTCCTCAAATTTGTGAATTTGTTTGTTACATAGCAATTTTTTCACATAATTCTTTCTGGTCAGTTTCAGAGAGAATGAATGTTGCTAACCAACTAAAAATTAAAAGGCAAGATTATCCTGAATTATTTGGGTGGATCCAATCTAATAACGAGTCCTTAAAAGTGGAACAGTGCACAGGGAGTCAAATACATGTGATATGAGAAGAACTCAACCTGCCATTTCTGGTTTGAAAATGGAAGAAGGGGTCACAACCCAAGGAACAGAATGGCCTCTGAAAGCAGGGAACGACCCTAAACTCAGAGCCAGCCAGAAAAAAGGACCTTACTATCACTACTGCAAAGAACAAGATTCTGTTAAGAACCTGAATAAGACAAAAGACCAATTCTCAGCTAGATGATCCAGAAAGAAGTGCATTTTAGCCTTGTGAAAACTGTCAGTACCAAAATGGAGTCATGTATGTTAAAACTAAACTAAATGTGGCTGGGAGGTTATGAAGGCAGGGCTCTCATTTACAATTTACCTGATAAGAGAAACTATTACAAGATTTTTTTTTTCCCAAACCACAGCTTGCTCCATGAGTCACACAAGGACAGCTAGCTGTTTGTACAAGAACACTTGCCTGACACACTGTCTCCACTAATGAACTGACGTCAACTCCTGCAATAAAGCCCCTGTAACCAATGTTCTCTCTCATTCAAAACAACTTATGCACACTTCTCCTTTTGCTTTTAAAAGCTTCCTCTTACCTCAATCTCCTTGAATATGCCCAGCATCAGTCATAACAGACATATTCCAGACTGCAACATTCTGCTCATTCCCCAATAAACTCATTTATTTTGAGAGCCATCCTCTCTGTTTTTATTATAGATTGACAGCCCAGTGAGACCCATGTTGAACTTCTGACCTACAAAACAATGAAGTAATTAATTTGTGTTTTTTAACCATTAAGTTGTGGTAAGCTGTTATGGCAGCCATAGAGAACTAGAAAAAGACACAGAGGATTTAAAAAGACAACTAAGTGCCAAAACAATGAAACTCTCAAATTTTATTACAAACACCTAATTGGTAAAAATGACCCAGAGCTCTGGGCTAAGATCCTAGCAATAACCTAGGAACACATGCCCAGATTCCTGTTCTCAAGGGCAGGTCCTACCCCTCCAGAAATATTATCAGGCATTTTGACATGCAGAAAAGGAATTTACTGTGAATGTATGTTTTAGGATGTAGATGACATCAAAGACACAGGGCTAGAACTGGGGGAGAATGACACCTTGGAAAAAAGGAACACTGTTAGATATTCATGCCCATGTACCACTCATTACATAACCTCTTTCTTGATCAAGCCCAGCCAGGTATACAATATTTGAATTTCTGCATGATGTAGACATACAGTGAACAGCAACTTCCACTTGATTTACAGCCAGGTACCAGACTACTCATTCTAACCCTACGATGTATTGTATAGGAAACTGTCCCCATCTCCCACAGCTCCAGGCTGGGCCTGAATTGGCTAAAGTTCAATGATCTATCCTGACCCCTTGGCCCTAGTTATTGTTTCATGGATGGGCAAGAACCCCAGGCCTAAGCTAATCAGTGCATTACATTCACCTGACAATAAACCTAGACCAGGTCATGAAGCCCCAAGGTTTATTCTGGAAGTACAGATGAACCTCAACCAACAATGGTTCAATTTAACTTTTCAAATTTACCATGGTGTGAAGACAATGCACATTCAGGAGAAATCTTACTTTGGATTTTGAACTTTGATTTAAAATTATTTATAAAAACTTTATTATAAAGTAGGCTTTGTGTTAGATGATTTGCCCAACTGTAAACTAATATAAGTGGTCTGTGCACATTTAAGTTAAACTAGACTAAGCTACAAGGTTTCATAGGTTAGATGTATTAAGTACATTTTCAACTTACAGTATTTTTGACTTTACTAATGGGTTTGTCATAAGTCAAGGTGCATCTGTACTGGAATTTAGACATTTTGCCAGAACCATGAACCAAATAAACCTCTTTTCTGTACCTCTTTTCTCTCTCTCTCTCTATATATGTATATATATAGAGAGAGATTTGGAGGGATATATATATATATATA
>NW_016805238.1:1042120-1094664 GCF_001698545.2 Rhinopithecus bieti | reverse complement strand
ATAATGATATAGCTTGAAATTCAAACTATATCAGCCAATAAAGTTTCCTTTCTTATTTGAAGCATTTGGGTGAAATGTTCTCTTATTTGCAACTGAAATATTGCCACCTGGTAGACTACTCTAGTGCACCCAAAAGGCCACAACTTCCTGGAGACATGAAAGAAGATTGAATGATTCCCTGGCAAGGAGAGATGGGCATTCGCAGCAAGACCATACCGCTAGTTCAACCACAGTGGTAGACAGTGTGGCAATTCCTCAAGGATCTAGAAACACCACATTTTTTCACTTATAGGTGGGAATTGAACAATGAGATCACTTGGACACAGGAAGGGGAACATTACACATTGGGGCCTATTGTGGGGAGGGGGGAGGGGGGAGAGATAGCATTAGGAGATATACCTAATGTATATGACAAGTTAATGGGTGCAGCACACCAACATGGCACATGTATACATATGTAACAAACCTGCACATTGTGTACATGTACCCTAGAACTTAAAGTATAATAATAATAAAAAAAAAATCACACTGCTAATACAGTGTATGTTACCTAAGGGTGAATACACATCAACATTTTGTATGTATTTATGTATATTTATGTATGAAGTTGAATATTAACACAATAATTTACAAAATTGGAAATAGCCCAATATAAATTTATATATAGCCCAATCTGAAATATGACCAGTTAGGTTGAACTAGTGCATTTAATTGTAAAATCCTGAATTTAAAATTTCTACTATTCACCAGAATGGAGCATATCCTACCAACATGAGCAGCACAGAACTTGGTGTTCAGAAAGGACAGACCTGGGAATCAGCCTTCCTTGCAACCAGATTCTGGTCTGTGACATACACAGAGGGCCTAAGTGGACCCCAAGAAAACTGAATTCTCACAAAAATGTTGCTCACTTGCTTGGCATATCCTGGGCAACAATATCCCCTTCAGGGAAGGGCCACTCAGTTCAGATTTAAAGCAAAGTCATTTCTTTCTCAGAAATAGAGTTCTAAAGTCAATTTAATTAAAAATTATGCCCAAATAATTTCTTTAATTGACTGTAAAGCACAGTATACATTGTTTTGGCCCCAACCTAACAATGTAAAGAGAGCTGAAAAGTGTAATTTTGCTGAGTGTCCATGGAACAGAAGTGAGATTGCTGAGCCTCTAGCCAGCCTCCGCACACTAAGGGTTTCACTCACTCTATGCTCAGTTCCTTGTGGGCCGGGACTGTCTTATCAATCCTACAAACACATCACCAATAATACTTGTGGGTATCAATCATTTCTTTCTGCTAAGTCTGCTTTCTGGGCTGTTCCTAGCTAAAATATGTGGGAATTTATTTGTGATTTACATCTAGGATTTAATAGAAGAGATACTTCCCTTCTAATTTCCACCCTCTCATCTGCTCAGCCTGAGACCCTGGAAATCCCCTGTTGGCTGGCCTCGGAAGCAGGGCTGTAGCCAGTTATCAAAGTCAAGTCAGAAGTAAAGCACCAGGAGATGCCATAGGGCAGAGTTAGGCATCAGCAGTTGGGGAGAACATGGTCTAGGAACCAAGAGTGAAGGATTTTTAGATATCAGATGAGAGACCACAAAATTCTCACTGTATGAACAACAGAGGTGGTGGAAGCTCTGTAATCATTCTGATGTCAAAAAACAGAGAGAAAAGATACAAGACATTTACTAAGGTGAGAACATGAACTATTCAAGATAATTTCCTTTAATAACAGCTGTTGGTCTCTTAAAATAACACCATGGCACATGCATCATTTAGTCAATCACTAGGCCAGAGTGTAATCATATCTGACATGCTTTTGCAGAGTCAGCAAATTTCTGTGTTCAGGAATTTATTTTTCTTGTCTTGCTTTTTATCAAAAAAGAAGACCTGAAGCACTCACTATCACCTTTCTTGAATTCTGTTCTACTACTCCATATTACATAACTATAATGAGTCCAGAATGTGAGATAAAACAAAGCCTATAGTGCCATCTCCATCCCAAGTATTTTATCAGCCCATCAAGTGGAAGAAGTACTAGAGAAGATCAATAATTGGTCACTTGAGTCAAAATACATATCATTAACTGCATGTATAAGTCCCTTACTCTCTCTGAATCTCAGTATCTTAAAGGACAAAATGAAAATATTGAATCAGATGATTTATCAGATCCTTTCTCAGTCCA
The DNA here is from genome assembly GCF_001698545.2 of Rhinopithecus bieti. Taxonomy (NCBI): domain Eukaryota; kingdom Metazoa; phylum Chordata; class Mammalia; order Primates; family Cercopithecidae; genus Rhinopithecus; species Rhinopithecus bieti. Next base: position 1,092,484 of record NW_016805238.1, on the reverse strand, counting down.
AAGTTCTAGGATACTGTGTCTGATAAAATCATGATTTACAGTCTCAGAATCCTGTTTAGGTACAGCAGGACCAAAAAAACTTATTCATTGAACAAATTAGAAAAAAATTTGCTAAGGATATTGGAGTCTGCTTGGTGGTTTGTCTCTTTAACCTGTTCTTAAAAGGTTACCACCTCCTTAAAACAAACAAACAAAACATCCTTCTCCAAGACAAAGAATCTCTGCATTTACAACATATTGAGTGGGTCCCATAGGCATTGGTTTATAACTGCCCTAAGCTCCAACCAGGTGATTCAGTGGTTTGCATTACTATTCCCATATCTGTTATACAATGACCCCCACAAGTGTTAGGCTTCTCTTCCATCTTGAAAATGTGTAAGAATGCAAGTTGCTTTTATTCAACATGCCAATTTTGTGGTCAAGAGAGATCTCGACCTTTGAAGTCAAGCAGGCTTGGATTTGAATCCCTAGTGTGTTGCTCACTAGCTGTGTGACCTGGGGTAAATGAGTCACCTCTCTGAGCTTCATGTTTTAAAATATGTCTATGTGCAAATAATACAGATTTGATAGAATATTTTGGAGATAATATATGTCAGGCATCTTCAACATGGTAGGCACTCAAAGAACAGCAGTTGGGTTTGTTTATTGCTATTGTTTTAAGAGACAGAACCCTATGCGTTGTGATAAACAGCAAAGAGTTACATTTAGTGAGAAGATAGGGTACAAGCTGAACCTCAAATATTTGAAACAGTGTGGAAGTGAAAGAGTACTCTAGCTGGGAAGAATGATGAAAGAAAGGCAGAGATGAAGAAGGTAGAATCATGTCTTGTTGAAAAATAGGAAAAGAGGCAACTCTCATGTAAGTGAGATTTCATATAGTGGTAAGGAAAGGAGAAGCAATATCTAGCCCCGTGACAGACATTTTGCATACCTTATCTCATTTAAAACTCACAATAATGCTGTCAGGAAAGGCATCCTTAATTCCACTTTGGAGATAATGAAACTGAGGTTGGGATATTAAATAAATTAACCAAGTCTGAATACATATAGCTAACATACGGAATGGACTTTAAAAATACATCTGCCTGATTCTTTCCATTTTTCTATCATCCTCCTATCCCAATGACCCTTTTCAATGATTTTATTGAAGAATACTCCTTGTATAGTAAGTCTTCACTTTGTAGATAGGTTCCTGGAAACTGTGACTAAATGAAACAATGTTATCTCAAAACTAATTTTACCATAGGCTAATTGGTATAAACAAGCATTAATTTCCTACCTCATATTTCTTGTCACGAACACGTCACCGAACTTCTAAAGAAAAACCCAAACACTTCTAATATTAAATATTTAAATAAATGTGAGGTGCATATGCATATAAGAAAGATTAATAAAAATGAGTTAGGTAATTATTTACCCAGTTCTTCCAGTTCAGGGTCACAGGGGGCCAGAGCCTGGTCCAACAACTCAAGGTGCAAGGCAGGAAGCAGTCCTGGGTAGAACACCATTCCATCTCAGGGCACACTCACACACACCCACACTCACTCAGACCAGGACCACATTTAGACATACCAGTGAACCTAACGTGCACAGCTTTGGGATATGGGAAGAAACAAGGGTATCCAGAGAAAATCCACACAGACTTGGGGAAGATGTACGGACTCCACACACAGAATGGTCCTAGCTGGGAATCATTATTTTCTTCTCATCAGCATTATTGGAAAGATGTAGAATGAAATTTTTATTTGAGAATCTGCTGTACTTTATTCTGATCAAAGTTTTAGAGAGATGCAAGGGAATGGTTTATTATAGGATCCAGCCCTCAAATATTATTAGACTAAATAGTTATAACCTCACCAAGATGACCTGGCTGCTTGGGGGCAGGATTCTTCAGACTCAGCATTTAGTTGAGTTGTGCTTTCCTAAGCAGAGAGTAAATATTTATAATAGAGAAGGTTATGTCACATTATCAATGACTTGATCACAATATTGCTTTAAATCATAAATTATTCCAACCCCTACACATAATCTCTGCATTATGTAACAACCTGCGTGTTTCCATTTTAAAGAATGTAATAACAATCGCTTAATAATGAGTCTGTTTTAAACAAATTTGTATTACATGCAAACTTTCAAAAACAAATCTACTTTACAAAGACAGGTAAACTTAGAGAGATCAGGTCATAAATCCAGCATGAAACTAGATTTAAATGTATCCCAAAGTTGGAAACATGTGGGTATAGCTTTTTCAGAGTAATAAATGGATTTTCTCAAATGCAGGACTTGAAGCAGAAGTTTCCCTGAACCTTTTGCTTCTCTGTTCAGTTCTCTGGATGGCTGACCTTGAGCAATGTAACCTGGTTGTCAATGAGAATAATTTCTATCAGACTATTTTTAGTCAAGGAAACCGATTTTCAATTAAAAGAAGTTTCTTCCTATTAAAAGCTTTACCAAAGACTGCAGTCAAAATTTCTTGCAATGCTGCAGAACATACACTAATAAAGCTAGACCTTCACACTGCAAGGTCAAGTGTGTCACTTCTCATGGTCTACATTTTGCTCCCTGCTGACTTTCCCCTCAGGATAAGGGGAACAAGCTTGGCAAAGACTAATTGGAAAATATCATTTTCAAAACCAGGAGCAAACAGTTATAGAATCTACGGATCTCTTCAAGAGCTTTTTTCCTCAAGTGGTTAAGAAGAACTATTGAAAGCTCCCCAGAAACTGAACCTGCTGTCAGGCACCGAAGGAGCAATACAAAGAAGATTGAGATAAAAAACAACACCTATCATTGGACACATCTTGCTGTGAATCTAAGGAGAAAGAAGGCTACCTTGGAATGGAACGAACATCGTTCACAGGTGAACGTGGGCAGGGTTTCCCTCCTAAGATAACTCAAGGGGCTTCTGTCTCTGTCTGCTATAGTTCTTCCTATCTCCACTTTCTGAGGAAAATCATTCTTGCAGAGAATAACTATATACTGCAATGATCTGGTGGGAATGAACACGTGCAGGGCAAGGGTTGAGCTTATAAGCTAAGGCTGGACAGGAGTCCTCAGGGAAGCCTAGGAGATCAGGAGGGGCAAGAGCAGTGGGGGTATCTGTGAGGAGAAATAGAAGAAAGAAAAAGAAAACAATATGGAGATACTCCTAGCCTCTTTATAGGGATTGCAATGTGCAATTGGGAACTGGTTTCTTTGAAATATCTTCCTTTGTTGCTGAATCATAGTTTTTTTGTTTTTTTTGTTTTTTTGATGACATTGCCACTCTGAGAATGGACCTACAAATGGAGCTCTTTATTAGTTACTGAGAAATTTGGCTAAAGAAGCCTCTTGAAGTAATATGTAGTGAAGTCTAATTTATGGGTCAGAATTTCTTTGAGCTGAACACTTTTGGTGTGCCATATTCAATATCTTAGGGAAAGATATTGAAACAAGTTAATATAGGCAGGATTAATTCATATACAACATCCGGGTATGTCCCGGGTTCAGGTAAGAGTGTGTCTTTCTCCTTCAAGACAGTAATTAGACAGGGTTGCATGACAAGGGAGGCCTCTCACAACATGAGACTGCTCAGAGGCTTAAGGGCAAGTGGCCATCATTCAGAATGCAGGCAAGGGAACTCCCAAGGGAGAAGAGGATCAGTCATACTGGGGGCCTTAACAAGCACGGTTCAGCAACACAGCAGGGAATTCCCAGGTCAGAGTGCTTTAAAGGGCAGCAGTGGCTTGGGACCATATAACCACTAGGCTTTATCTTATCAGTAGGAACATCCATCAGGTGAAGTTTTATAGGGTATATAAAACAGGCAGGTTCTACGTGGTTAGAAATGTGCTTCTTTGGGCTACTTTCTAAACAATTGGATGCATAAAAGTTTGAGTTTGGAGCCAGTGGCTTTTGAGCTAACAGGTTTCAGCCTGCAGTGAAGAAATGAACAACCTGGGGGCCAATACACATTGGCCATCTTTACCTCATTGTTATGACAAACCTGATCTCAAGACATAAACATACTTGGAGCAAGAGCCTATGTGGGGCATCCTGATATTTTTAAAGAATTCTGTGAAGATTAGAAATGGATATTCAAGTAAGCAGTGAGGACATCATAGCTGGAAATCATAACTTTGTTGGACTTCTTTATGTTTATCTTATGGTTTGATATTGATATTTTTTGTGAATTATGTATGAGGAAGAGGTGGCAGTACAATCTGTGTAAGTTTGGATCTTCTAAGAGTTTTAATTTGGCTCTAATCTTTTGTCCCCAATTAAATGTCTCAGTCAAAGAATGATGTATCTACACCTCTTTAAAGTTTATAGATGTGAAGCACATATAACAATGCCTGATGTATACTAGGCACTTACTAAATATTAGCTATTGTTTATTGCACCTAATGAAATAAATAGCTTCTGTGTTGATATCAAGAAAGACAACTGTATCCTAGCAAAGGTGCTGCAAAGGCGATGAAGCCCAGCATCAGGTAAAGACCTTATCTCTTTAAAGCACTTTAAAATTTTAGAAGGATTGATCCTTAAAAGAGAAGCAAAATGATGCAATAAGCCATAAGGCAGGTTTAAAAGAATCAGCCCCAGTTCTGTCACTTACCTGCTGTGTTACCTTGTGCAGTATATTTAAACTCACTGGGTCTTTTTTCATCTGCAAAATGAAGATATGGGGCTAAAACGGTGGGTTTTTTTAAAACCTTTATTCCAGTCTTGCATACCTGTGATCTACAGCATACCTTATCAGAAATAAAGAGCAATCTTACCACATTATGAGAGCAATCCCTTTGGGAGGGTAAAGGAAACCCAGAGAGAAGGAGGAAAAAAAATCTCAGAGCTTTGTAAAACCTCTCAAATCATTTTAAAATTTTCTTCCCTGAACCCTAATGAAAACATCATTGCAAGGCCAGGCACAGTGGCTAATGCTTGTAATCCCAACATTTTGGGAGGCCGAGGATGGTGGATCACCTGAGGTCAGGAGTTCGAAACCAGCCTGGCCAACATGGCGAAACCCCATCTCTACTAAAAATACAAAAATTATCTGGGCGTGGTGGTGGGTGCCGGTAATCCCAGCTACTCAGGAGGCTGAGGCAGAAGAATCACTTGAACCTGGGAAGCAGAGGCTGCAGTGAGCCAAGATAGTGCCATTGCATTCCAGCCTGGGCAACAAAAGCAAAACTCTGTCTCAAAAAAAGAAGAAGAAGAAGGAGAAGGAGAAGAAGGAGAAAAAAAAAAAGAAAAGAAAAGAAAGAAAAAAAGAAAAGAAAAAGAAAAAAAGAAAAGAAAAGAAAAAAATCATCATTGCATCTGGACATATCTGGAATCTCTTGTGGCTCTGGAATGTCTATGACAATATTATTTATTTTTTAAACTTTACATTTTCTGCTGAAGATATACTGAGATATCATTTTAAGAGTAAGGCAATCTAGGTTTAAAGAGATATCGTTTTTTTGTAAACAAAGCAGCACAGTCCCCGGATGGAACAGCCGTACAGCACTGACTCCAAGGTTCTGGTCTTCTTACAGCATGATTCTGGGCTTCATCGCCTTTGAGGCACCTATGTAAGGATGTAGTTGTCTTTCTTGATATCAACATAGAAACCATTTATTTCATTAGGTGCAATAACCAATAACTAATATTTAGTAAGTGCCTACTATGCATCAGGCATTTTTATATGTGCTTCACATGTATAAAATCACTTAATCCTCCTAAAACCCTAAACTGAAGATTATCTTATTTCTGTTTTAGAGATCGGTCAATGGAAGCAGAGAGCCCGAAGTTACACAGCTAGTAAATGATGGAGGCAGAATATGAACTCAAGCATTTGCACTCCAGGGCCCTTGCTCATTACCACCCTGCCATTCTGATTCTCAAAAGATCTTCTTGAAAATTGTATACCTCTTATTATTCATTCTGTAAATACAGAATGGTGAAATCAGGAGACCAATAGAAGAACGTTAGAAAAAGACAGTGAAGTTTCGTGATATAAAGATGTAAAGAAGAGGAGACGAGGATTCGTGATGGAATTCTGATCCTTCCCCTCACCAGCTGTGTGGTCTCAGTCCAGTCACTTAATCTCTTCGTCTCCAAGTCTTCTCAATATTATGTGGTATTTACCAGAGCACTATTTCAAGGGATTGTTGTCAGGATGAAAAGAGTTAATGCAGAGTGCCCTGCACTTAGCTTGACACCTAACATCCCCCGCACCGCCCACAGGAGCCAAACTTTCTTTCTTTACATCCTTTTGGAGCTGCTGCTGCTATCTCTCCTACTAAACAACTCTAGTGTATGCAAAAATAAAGTATTCCAGGTAAAACAAAGTGTGCAGCGATATGGATCACCCAATACAAGGCTATATGCTGTAACCATGGAGATAGTTTTATATTTTATCTTTAAGAGATACAGTTTTTTAAAAGCCTTCCCATGAGGTCTGTATCCTTGACTAGTGCCAACGGTAGCTCTCCTTTTGTTCATTCAATGAAATGCAACAGCGTTTATCATGCACTGCCTTCTCCTCTTTTCCTCCAAGTTCAAGTTCTAATTGTTTCCAACTTGGATTTTTTCACCTCCTCCTACCTTGTTCCACTGCCTCCTGCCACTAAATCTTCATTCCAAAATCCATCTCACCCTTCTGCATTGCTGCCAGTGATACCTCTATGGCAGGAGAAATCCAACTGGATCCTATCCATCCTTAAAATATTCCAGTAGCTCCTCACAGTTCCCAGGATATGCTTATATTTCTTTGTTTCCTTTCATGAACGGTTTCACGCTTTCCTCTCAAGCCTCATCTTGAACCATTCTCCTAATCTCCAGGCCTTCGACCACACTGTTTTGTTAGATGTACTGCCTACCCCCCCTACCATACTTACTGCTTTGCATGTTTGTGATTGGCACATACAGCTATGTCTTTTAGTGAGGCTTTTCTTCCCTGATGCTTTCCCAACCCTTCACCATGGCCATTAAACAACATTTTTTTCATCTGCCAAACCTTAACATCAGCAATGGTGACTCCTAGAAGACTTTGTTGACCACCTCCCTAATCTTATTGAATTTGTTTTTCTATATACGCCTATATCCACATGTGCTAATCTCGGTCACTACTCCTGATATATTGACCTATGGCATCTTTGAGAACAGAAACTGTGGTTTTCATCTCTATATTTTCAGGCATGGCTTGACACATTAGTCGGGACTAAATTAATCTGTGCTGAATGAACGAATATCAACTAAACTCGTTTGTAGCAGATAAGTTTACACAGAAATTTGTAAACTAACCCATACGACCCTCCTCCAAGAAATAAGCATAAGTTTGTATTTTTATGCTAACAAATGAAGAAAAGTGGTAAACTTGTGTTGTTTACTAAAACATCTATAAGCCTGCATCTGGCACAAGTCAGTGATGGTAATTGTAGAAAGGGTGTAAGTCCCATTCATACACTAATATATGAGATGCGTGAGCAACCTGCAAACTGTCTTTGTCAATGTTATATTAGAAAAGAACCTGGTGGAAATTAACTTTTTCTATGAAATAGGAATGGCAGTAACTTCACTTAAAATAATTTGACTTGAAGGAATACATTTATGAATTATATGTGTTAATAATTTTTATACTATTATAGACCTTTGATTTTTATTACCTCCCCCTCCCCATGTTTTAAGTTCTGCACAATGCAGGCATAGACATCATGCCAACAGTAGCATATGTGCTGCTAAATCCAACATATGGGGAGAGGTGAAAGAGGAACTTTAAAAATGATCAATTTATCGTTTTAGAATTTTCAAGATATGAGTACTGACACCTCATTTTTCATCACTCATGAAAAGCACGCCTACAAAGCTATATCTGTAAGTGTTAAAGGGACAAATCAAGTATTGAATGTGGTGGGGTGAATGATCTGTTCAGGAGTTTAACCATTTGAGTTGTGATGTCTTGTCTGAGGTGGAACAGATTAGGGGAAGGGATAGGGAGAGGAGGACAGGCAATAGTGGGAGGCCAGAGTCTGACTAAGGTGAAGTCAATCCACACAAGGCCTCCTCCTCTGTGTTCTCATTGAGCATCAGTGGTCAAATCCCACAGGGCTTTTGAACAAGCTCCAACCTCATCCTCTTCATTACCACCGTCTCCCACGAACTACTGACCTGGCTTCAGGAGCCCTTTTCTTCTTTTCACTGCCACAGTCTTTGAAATCTGAGGATTTGTTTGCTAACACACAAAATATGTCAAGGATATGGCTACACCCTGTGTTAATTTAATTAAGGGTTTTAATGAAGCAGAAAATTAATCAAAATGTTGTCACAGGAATATGTCAAGATCAGTCTTTACCAGTTTCAACATACTGTTTCATGATCCTTCAGACCCTTCAGATGTTTCTGGCAGCTTCCTTTTTGAAAATACTGGAACAGACTGGATGGAAGATAAAAAGAAACCTTCAGAAAACGACACAGAGGAAGTCCATTTCCTTTGCATATGAAATAGTAGGGTAAGGTTTATGTCCCCTTAGGCTAATGGTAAAGAATAAGTCATAACATTTTGAAGAACTGGAAGATATGGACAGATTTCTAATAATGTAAGTCTTGTTAGTTACCTTCTTTTTCTCCAGGAAGCCCTTCAGGATACCCACTCATACTTTTGTCAGTAGGGTTGGATGTCCATTTGCTGTGTCATCACCATACCCCCACTTGTTAAATATATTTATTTTAATTGCAGTCTTTGTTTCCCCCTCTTAATAAAGAGGAAATTGTCCTAATAATTTGTACAACCTCCATTTTGGGGCTGAGTAATTTTTCAACTTAAAAAAAATTAAGGTGCGATTTTATACACAGCAAAACTCATGCTTTCAGTACTATACTTCTGCAAGCTTTGACCAACCTATACAACCATGTAGCCACCAGCACAAGCAAGATATAGAACAGGTTTATCACGCCAAAAAATTTCCCCATGTTCCTTTGCAATCAATCACTGCAACCACCTTTTCTGGCAAAGACTGATGTTTTCTGTCCCTATGTTTTTGCTTTTTTAAAAACATCAGTGGAGTCGTACAACATGTAGCCTGTTGAGCTTGACTTCTTTCACTGAGCATAATACATTTGAGATTTATCCATGTCGTTGTGTGTAGTTCACTGATTTTATTGCTGGGTAGTATTTCATTTGATGGGAATTTTTGCATGTACCTGTGTTTATCCATTATCCTGCTAAGAAACATTTGGATTAATTCCAAATAAAGAGATTTTTGTATGAACATAGGTTTTCATTTCACTTGGGTAAATAACTAAGAATGCGATCACTGGACTGTATAATACGTGTAAAGTTTAACTTTATAAGAAATTTTCAAAACTGTTTTCTAAAGTAGCTGTACCTTTTTGCAATCCTACCAACAATGAATTCTCACCAGCACTTTGCATTTTACTTTTCTTTTGAAATTATATCCATTCTAATAGCTGTATAGTGGTATCTCATAGTTTTAATTTGCATTTTTCTTTTTTTTTTTTTAGAGATGGAGTCTCGCTCTGCCGCCCAGGCTGGAGTGCAGTGGCCGGATCTCAGCTCACTGCAAGCTCCGCCTCCTGGGTTTACGCCATTCTCCTGCCTCAGCCTCCCGAGTAGCTGGGACTACAGGCGCCCGCCACGTCGCCCTGCTAGTTTTTTTTGTATTTTTTAGTAGAGACGGGGTTTCACAGTGTTAGCCAGGATGGTCTCGATCTCCTGACCTCGTGATCCGCCCGTCTCGGCCTCCCAAAGTGCTGGGATTACAGGCTTGAGCCACCGCGCCCGGCTAATTTGCATTTTTCTAATGACTGATGCTGAGAAGTTTTTATACAATTATTTTATATATGTCTTTTGTAGTAGTCTTAGTCTCTTCAGGTTGCTATAATGAAATACCATAGACTGGGTGGGTTATAAACAGAAAATTATTTCTCACACTTCTGGAGGCTGGGAAGCCCAAGATTAAGGAATTGACAGATGCAATGTTTGGTAAGGACCTGCTTCCTGGTTCATAGATGACCATCTTCTCACTGTCACTTCACATGGCAGAAGGGGCATAGAAGCCTATGTGGTCTGTTAGAAGGGCACTAATCCCATTCATGAGGGCTCTACCTCACAACCTAATCACCTCACAAAGCCTCCACCTCCAAATACTATTCCATTCAACATTAGGATTTATCATATGAATTTTGCAGGAACACAAACATTTGGTCTATAGAACAGTGTGTGTTCAAATCGCATCATCTTCAAGTAGGGACTGTCTTAATCTTGTCCAAGTTCTATGCATTATATTTCTTTCTCTTAATTTATTACACTGACTAAGACCTCCAGTACCACATGGAATAGAAGTAGTGAGAACATAAATCTTTGATTATTCTTGATCATAGGTGATATGGTTTGGCTTTCTGTCTGCACCCAAATCTCACCTTGAATTATAATAATCTCCATTTGTCCTGGAAGGGACCTGGTGGGAGGTAATTGAATCATGGGGGTGGGTTTTTCCCATGTTGTACTTGTGATAGTGAATACATCTCATGAGATCTGATGGTCTGATAAAAGGGAGTTCCTCTGCACATGCCCTCTTTCCTGCTGCCATGTAAGACGTGACTTTGCCCATCCTTTGCCTTCTGCCATAATTGTGAGGCCTCCCCAGCCATGTGTAATTGAGTCAATTAAACCTCTTTCCTTTATAAATTATGTAGTCTCAGGTATGTCTTTATTAGCAGCATGAGAACAGACAAATACAATAGGGAAAAAGCATTCAGTCTTTCTACATTAAATATATTATTACCTGTAGGCTTTTTGTAATTGTTCTAAGTCAGGTTAAGGAAGTTATTTCCCTTCTATTAGTAGTTTCCTGAGTTTCTCTTAGACTATCCCATGGATATATTTGTTCTTTATCTATTAATATAAATTATATTCATTGATTTTGGAATATTGAATCAGCATTATTACATCCCTGGGATGAACTTCACTTAGTCATGATACGTTATATATTTTTATTATATATTTCTGTATATTGCCAGGTTTGTTTTGTTAAGAATTTTTGCATGTACCTGTGTTTATGAAAGAGATTGGTTTTCTTTTCTTAAAATATCTTTGCCTGGATTTTGTATCACAGTAATGATGGCCTCATAGAATGTGGTGGGAAGTGTTCCTCTAAATTTTTCTGGACTTTAAATCGACTTTTATTTTTTATAACATTCTCTTTTATTGTATAGACTTCTGGATTTTATATAGACTTTTTATTATGTCTTACTTAAATATTTAGTCAAATCTACCTGTGAAGCCATGTGAGCCTGAGTTTTGTTTCTGGAAAGGTTTAAACAGCAAATACTAATTGTTTACTAGATATAGAGATTTCAGGTTTTTAATTCGTCTTGAATGACCTTTGGAAGTTTGTGTCTTTCAAGGAGTTTGGTCATTTTACTTAAGTTGTTGAATTGGTTGAAATAAAGTTGATATAATCCCTCAATACTTATTTAATGTTGATAGTATCTATAGTGACATCCCTCTCTCATTTATGATATTGATGATTTGTGTCTTCTATACTTTTCTCCCAATCAGTTTAGCTACAGTTTATCCATGTTATTCATCTCAAAGAATCACTTGTTGGCTTCATTGATTTTTCTCTATTTTAATTCTATTTTGTTCATTTCAGCTCTTAGACTTGTCATTTCTTTTCTTCTACTTATATGGTGTTTCATTGGCTCTTAATTTTGTGGTGTCTTAATGAGGAAGCTTAGATCATTGATTTAAATTCTTTATCTGTATTTCACAAATTTTGAAATTTGGAGAGGCTTATTTCCATTCAGTTTAAAATACTTTAAAGTTTGTTTGTGGGTTACTTAAAGAATGTTGTTTAGTTTTAAAATTCATGAGAATTTTCTGAATAAGTTTATATTATTGATTTCTAAATTCCATGTGGTCATGCTTTTCATGTCTTGAATAGTTTCAAATTTTGAGATTCGGTTTATAGCCCATAATATGTTTATATTTTGATAACTGTTTCATCTATATTTGAAATTAATATATATTCTGCTCCTCTTGGGTGTAATATTTTATAAATAAAATAGTTATTTTGTTGATAGTATTGATAAACTTTTCTATATGCTTACTGATTTTCACACATCTATCAATTATTGAGAGAGGGATACTGAAATTTCCCAGTATATTTGTAAATCTCATGATTTCTTACAGTTCTATCAGTTTTTGCTTCATGTATTTTGAAGCTCTGTTGATTGGTACAATATGTTTAACATACAAATGTTCTCTTGATGAATTGATCACCTTATGTGTATAAATAAAACTATGCTCTTTATCCCTGGTCATTTTATTTGCTTTGAAATCCTCTTAATCTAATATCAATATCAGCACTCCAGCTTTTTTTAAATTAGTTTGCATGATATTAGGTTGGTGCAAACGCAATTGCAGTTTTTGCTTTGAAAGTAATGGGAAAAGCCGCAATCACTTTTGCACCAACATAAAATACTTGCTTTCACCATTTCCCATTTTAGTCTATTTTTATCTTTATATTTAAAGTGCATATTTTATAGGCAGTATATAGTTGGGTCTTATTTTTTAAGTAATCTGAAATATTTGCCTTTGATTTGGCATGTTTAGTTTATTTAAATTTAATGTGATTATTGATTTTGTTGTATTTAAATATGCAACGGTTGTATTTGTTTTCTATTTATCTCATCTATTCTGTTTCCTTTTTTCTGTTTTTCTTCAATCTGTTGATTGTGTTTTTTATAATTCAATTTTTTTCTCTTTGGTATATGAGTTACGCATTATAGTGGTTAGTTTAGTATTTCCATTATACAAATTTACCTTATCACAATGTACCTTCAAATAACATTATGTCATTTTACATATAGTATTATAACATTATGATACTATACTTCTATTTTCCTTCAGCTTTTTTTGGTTTTGTGAACATGTTATACATTTTACTTTCTCAGTTGGTATAACACATACAATATATTATAATGATTTTTCCTCAAGTGATCAATTATATTTTAGAGTAATTTTAAATATAAGAAGAAAATATTTTATATTTACCTATGTATTTATCATTTCTGCTGCTCTTCATTATATTGTGTAAATCCAGAACACCATTGACATTGTTTTCTTCTGTATGAAAGATTTTTCTTAATATTTATTGTAATACTATTGCAATACACAACCGCTAATGATGAATTCTTTCATTTATTGTATGCCTGAAAAAGTCTTTATTTTCCTTCTTTGAAAAGTAGGAAAATACTTTCACTCGGCAAGAATTCTAAGACAATTGTTTTCTCTCAGTACTTACAGATGTCATTCCAGCCGGGTGCAGTGGCTCAAGCCTGTAATCCCAGCACTTTGGGAGGCCAAGACGGGCGGATCACGAGGTCAGGAGATCAAGACCATCCTGGCTAACACGGTGAAACCCCGTCTCTACTAAAAATACAAAAAAAATTAGCCGGGCATGGTGGCGGGCACCTGTAGTCCCAGCTACTCGGAGGCTGAGGCGGGAGAATGGCATGAACCCGGGAGTGGAGCTTGCAGTGAGCTGAGATCGCGCTATTGTTCTCCAGTTTGGGCGGCACAGCAAGACTCTGTCTCAAAAAAAAAAAAAAAAAAAGTCATTCCACTGCCTTCATATCTGTTGTTTCCATTGTGAAGTCTGCTGTCACTCTTATTGCTGTTCTGTATGTACTGTCTTTTTTTCTAGGGCTGCTTTAAGACTTTTCTCTCTATCATCAGTTTTAATTTGATTGTAACCTGTCTTACTGTGGCTTTGCTTGAGGTTCATTAAGATTCTTAGATCTGTGAATTTATATTTTTCATCATATTTATAAACATTTCAAGCTTCCAAAAATAGATGTTTTATTCTCTTTCCTTTATCCTTCTCCTATCTCTTTTGGGGACTCACATTTATGCATGTTAGTCTGCTCAAAATTTTCTCTCAGGTCACTGATACTCCGTTAATTTTTATTCAGGTTTTTCTTCTTTGTATTTTATTTTGGATAGTTTCTATTACTGTGAATTTAAGTTCACTAAACATTTACTTTGCTGTTTCCAGTGTTCTACTAATTCTATCCAGTGTATTTTTCACCTCACAGATTATGTTATCATCTCTAGATGTTTGATTTGGGTCTTTTTAATGTATTCCATGTCTCTCCTTAATATACTTATAAGCTGCCTTAATGTTCTTGTTTACTAATCTTATCATTCATATAATTTTTGGTTAAGTTTTGATTTACTGATCTCTTTCCTTATTATGGTATTTCCTACTCCTTTAGATGCCTTGTAATTTTTCATTGGATGTCAGAATATGTGCATTTTGAATTAAATAATAGGCATTCTTTTCTCTTCTTTTAAAATTCTTGAGGTTTGTTCTGAGACACAGCTAACTTATACTGAATTTATTTGATACTTTCAAGCCTTGCTTGAAATCTTAGCAGCGCCAGTCCAGCCTTTAATTAAGGGCAAACTTTGCCCCACTACAGTTGTGAAATCTTTCTTACAACTGAGCACAGTGCTGAGCTGTTTCCAGTCTCGCTGATGGTCAAACTATTCCTGGCCTTGTGTGACCTCCAGGATTGGTCCTTCTGCTCCTTTCGAGAAGTTCTAGTTTTGGGTAGCTTTCTCACAGGCATACATGCATGTATGGATTAGTACTCACGTGAACACTTGGGCAGGGAACCTTCTGCAGATCTCTTCAACTCTCTCTTTCTCTCTTCAGTCCTTTCCTACCCATAAATCTTCCTTGTTATTAGCGACCATTTTATCTTTGAACTCTGCACTTTGTCTCCTCAATTCAACTTCTCCTTGGTTTCCTCTTTCTATGCTCTAGTCATTAATCTCTCCCCAGTAAGCTTGGGCTATTTTAGAACTCACATTGTTTGTTTCTTCTCCCTCAAGTATCGTTGTCATGAACTGCCCTCTCTCCAATGTCTGAAAATAGTTGATTTGTGCATTTTTGATGGTGTTTTAATTGGTTAAGTTGAAAGAGTAAATTTTTTCTCTTTACTTCATCTTGCTTGAAAGCAGAAGTCACTAAATGGGTTTTGAATAGAAGATAAAGAAATAAATGTAGTCTACAAAATTAAAAAAGAAAAAAATGTAGGAGTAAAACACAGTGGTAGTAATTTATGTCAGAGACCTTAAGAAATAAGATAATGTGTATAAAAGTATCTAGCATATGCCTACCATAAAGTCTTCATTCAACAAATGTTAGTTTAATACCATTCGTCTCTGTCTAAGGTCCAAGTACTGACTACAGATTTACTGATCTAAACAGTCATCTGCTTTTCCTCAAGTAAAGTAGACAATCTCATTCATAGCTATAAGTATAAATGCAATGAAAGCCCAAGGGGACTCCATCTATCTTATTATTCATTCTATGTTACATTTTGATGCAGGAAATTACTAAAATAGAAGGAAAATAAAAGCTATAAGATAAAATTTTAAGATGAGATCAAAGGACATTTTATAGTTTATGTATAGTAATTTAATTAATTTGGTGGATTTATCATGATGAGGATATAAGGCAGACAACGATTGACAAACTGCAGCCCATAGACCAAATCCAGGCCAAAACCTTCTACAGACCAAAAGAAGTAGGCCTGGTATACAGTAGGCATGTTATTTTCTTTCATTTTCATGAATATGCTCTCAGTTGGCTATAGTTGTAGTTACTTTTATTCCCACTTTATGTATGAAGAAACTGAGGCTCTCAGCAGCTTAGGTAACTTGTTCAAGACCACAGAGCTAATAATTAATGTAACTAGAAAGTGAGCACTTGTCATTTGTTTATATATCATCTGTCATATGACATATTTTCATATGGCAGGTTTCACACTACAACATCAGAGCTGAGTAGGTGAGATAGAGAGCATATGCCTTCCAGTACTAAAGATACTTACTACTTGACCATTTGCAAAAAAGAAAAACAAAGTTGGCCATCCCTAGTGTGGACTAAGGCAACATCTCCAGCTAATTTTCCAACCACCTCTATGAACAGCCTCCTCACTGTGATTACTTCAATGTTTGAAATCCATACTTTAGTTTATGTATTTCTCCAAGTATGGAAAACTCTTTCCAATTATTTACCTAGCCCACTTTGCTCCTTTTTCATGCTTCTCTATGCATCTCCCTCTACCAGCCTTCTCTGGTCTTCCAAGATGAACTGAGGGCTCCCATCAATACCTGCTACTGTCCTAACACTCACCACATTAAATTAAAACCATCTGTTTACATCCCAATCTTCTTCTTGAAATGTTGAGATCCTTTTGGTAGGGATGGTGACATAATCATATTAGGAACATAATGGGCACCCAACAGAAATTTTGTGGCCTGTGCTGAAAAGTCCTCTTGAAAATAAGCTTTAAGAAATGTACTTGAACCCACACCAAGAGTCCATCACTTTATTATTACAACAGAGTGTCCACTCCCTTGGTGGAGTGCACTTATAAACTGTAGTTAATCTTCCCCATCTCTTTCGATATTCAAATATCCAGGAGCTGTCCAGTGTCCTGGGATATTTCTTCATTTCATCATCAAAGGCTTGGAATAGGTCTTGAAGCCCAACCACAGAACAACTTAAATTTATACAGAGCTTTAGGCATGAATAATAAACTCCTTAATGCAAAGAAAGCAACTATTCTGCCCCTGAAGTGAAGCAGCTTGCTCTAACTTATTCTCTGGGCTACGGTGCTGGGATGCATTCAGAAATCCAGCCGCTTCTCCTGGAAATTCTCACAACATCACTATTCTTGGTCACTGGCATCAGCAGTTTAGGGAACTTGGCTTTATGGAGTTCAAGCTTCTAAATCTCCACACCTCCCTTTACATTCTTATCCTTTCATGACTGCCCTCTGTCTTACGGACCCTATAATACCAAAAGGCTCACTTTTCTCCCCTAAAGGAGCTTGTATAGAAAATATGCTCATGCTCTCTATAAAGCTGAAAAGGGACTGGAATCTAGAAAAAAAAAAATCTGCCTATGATGTCAGTAACTGGAAGGTGGCTATGTTTTCATTTTCACATAATTTGATATAAGTAAAAGGTCTTTTGTAGATATTATTTATCTGGTATATATATATCAGATACATATTCCAAAGGGACATTCTTTTTTGAGTAACCCAGAGAAGTTAATCAAGTTGGCCAAGGCCATAGAATTAAAAGTGGAAAAGCCGGAATTCAACCCTTGATTGTCTGACTCTCCGCCTGCCCTCCATGTGCACCCACTCTGGACTACTCTACACTATAATAAACGTAAAACATTCATTAGAACTTTTTGCATCCATGGATTCATTTGCAGTCTATAGTTTCTTTTAATGCATATAAACTATTGCAGAGAAGTTGTATCCTGATATAATTGATTACCTACCACTGTAAGATCATTTTTTTGTGTACAAGCACCATCTACAGACCCTAAGATACCCTAGGCCTGGTATACAATAGGCATGTTATTTTATTTCATTCTCACAAATATGCTTTCAGGTGGCTGCAGTTATTGTAGTCATTTTTATTCCCATTTTATAGATGAAGAAACTGAGGTTTCAAGAAGCTTAAGTAACTTGTCCGAGATCACACAGCTAATAATTAATGAATGAAACTAGGAAGCAAAATCAGGTCAGAAAAACTTCAAAAGTCCTAACGACTACATTAAACTACCTTGCACACAGAGGTGTATGTTTAAATGTCAAGAAATTCTTTCTGCAGATGATTTTTCAGGAAGACACCTCTCATAACAATACTTGCAGTGACAGTAGCTGGGACAATAACAGTTCCTATATTAGGATTACACTTTCCAGCTCACAAAGCATTTCCTTTTATTGTTGTTGTTTCCTCAAAACTTGAGGACCCCCTGGGATCCTGAGATTTTTCCCTCTAGGGTCTGATTTGTCCTTTCAGAGTGAGAGACCATGTTATTGCAATTTGGTTCTTAAACCAAACCAAATGAATATGAAAAGTGGGATCTTGCCACAGGGTTTACGTGGTCCAGACAAATATTTCTTTAAAAAATAATAAGATTAATATCATCAGAGTATAGCAGTAAATAGCAAATTAAGGTTTTCATTCTGCTTGGTCTTATTTCTCCTTGACATGATGTGGAATATAATTTAAGTTGCTCACTATCACACATTTTAATTGATAGGCCTCTTCCTTATGTTTTGTTCCCAAGAACTAATGTTTATATTTAATATCATACTGTCATTATCTTGTTTCCTCTACACTGAAAGGAGTTGTCTGTTATTTGCAGGTGTGGAGGGCCAGCTGGAAACACAATTCCCTTCTCGCCTTCCCTCCTCCCTCTGATCACTGGTTATTACACATAATTACGTGGAATTAGGCTTTATTATAATGCACGACAGTGTGCTTTAAGTAAATTAGGAATTTGCATATCAATTCAGAGAAAGAAACTAAAATGCCATTCAGGACCTTTTATTTATATCCACAGGATTCCTAGATTTTAGAGGATTGCTTCTCTTCTCAGGTTAATAATCGAATTCCAAAATTTGAAAGCACAGTGAATCCAAGTTGAAGGTAGGATGGAGATTCTATATCTTGTACTGGTTTTTCTTCCTGTCTTTCCTCCTCCCTGTCTTCCTTAGTAACCAGCTGAGCAAATTGTTCCTTAGTAACCAGGCAGGTCATGCTTTGGCTACCTGGGGCACTTAGCATTTACCTTACAAGGTTTCAGCCTTCTGGAGACAGCAGGTAGCTAGCTGGTAGTTTCAGTATTTTCACAGCCGAAAGAAATCAGGGCCATCCAAAACAGACACAGCCATATTCCCTGGAGTGTCCAAAAATAACAAGTCAGAGTGAACTCCACAATTAACTCTATCCCCACCCTGCCTGTCTTTTTTTTTTTTTTTTTTTTGTACGGAGACTCATCTTCCTTGACCCTGGAGAGAATAGACCCACCCTGAAGAATTGCCTGGGGACTTTTAGACCATGGATCAGTGTGCTGGAGGGAGCCAGCTCCAAGCCAGGACAGGAGAAGGAATCTGGTTTCCTCCTAAATTGCCTATGTGGATGCTAAATCATTCCTGATGGAAACGTATGTCCCTCAGCTCATTAAAATAATTTGTGGAGTATATTTTTGCCTTTGGAGAGCTCTGGGGGCTATTAGAGGGTGTCATTTTTCACAGTAAGGTTCCTCATAGATTTCATTTTGCAAAGGCTTTGTTTCCACTCCATTTCATTGTTATTTATGGATTCAAAAGTCAAGGACCAAGAAAGCCTTATTGCGATATTTATTTTAAATCTATGTAGTTTTTTTTTTTTAAATATAACTTAAACTTTTAATTTTCACCTTGGAAGAAGTGGATTTATTTAAAATTACATTGCTTTAATACATATATATATGTATTTGCTTGAATTTTAAAATATCGTCTAATAGCCAAATGTTTTTCCAGGGAAAACGTGTGGCTGAGGAGAAACTCCAAATGACATAAGCTTTAAAACCAAAGATTCCTATTTTATAACCAGACTAAAAACTTCTGGTATTAGGTTGAACCATTAAAAAATATCTATATTTGACCTTTTCTTGACCTGAAAAGCAGCAATTTCATACGGTTCAACCTAAAGCACCTAACCTATCAATAACCTCTTAGCTCCAACAACATAGAAAGGCAGTATTTAGTTTATTTGTTTGTTTGTAACTTTGCTGTATTCTACGTAGGACTAAAGAGGGATAATGCCATTTTATAATTGCTTTTCTTCCCCTTAGGATTAAAAATTGCAACAGTAGGAAGGAAAAGCAACCAATATTCTTTTGTTGTTATTGCTGTGTTGTGCCTTTTTCTAGTAGTTTTCATGCAAGTGTCTTCAGAATCATTCCATCTGATAAAACATACTAGGATGGTTTATAAAGGGCTCACTACCCAGTGCCCTGAATGACGGCATCTTGTGCAGCCTGTGGAGCAGTCACCAAGCAGCACAAAGCAAGTCCTAGGAAGAGTTTACCAAGTGCTGTATAACAGCTGTCCCAGGACAAAGAACACCAACCAGTTGAAACCATGGGAAATAAGAGACAGAGAAAATGCAATACCCATATCACATTTCCCAGGAACACCAGCATTAGTATGTCCAGGTATTCCAAAATGCAATGGACTCTGTTGTATCACATAAGAATACAAATTCCAGTTCCTCCAGGTCACGGGTTGCTACAGAAGCTGATGAGCAAAACACAACAGTAATGCAACCAAGAAAAATGGGAGAGGGGCCTATTCTTTAGGATGAAAAGTTTGCTTCTAATTTGAACGAGGACAATTATACCCCACATTCAGTCTCTCAGCATTTAATTCGTGTGCAAGATACCATCCTTTTCATTAAGAGCAAAGAGGGTGAAAATGGAAAAATATGAAACAAGCCGTATACTACGGCTGTTATGTATACCTTTCATTTCTACAGAAACAAGTGTTTTAATGATATACCATGTAATTATATATGAGTGTATATAGACAGCTTTGCTGTAAAACCTCAGAAACCAGATTAGGATATAAGAATCGAAAGGAATCCTAGAGGACCTGTAATACAAACTCCTTATTTAGAGATAAGGACACCAAAGCCAAGCATTCACGTTAAGTTGGAATTAGAATCCGGTACCCCAGAACTCATTCGACCACACCACGCCACACCATTACACTCAGCAAAACCAACTGAATTTGAAACAAATCAACTTCTCTATCTTCTGAAAGAATTATTTCAAGTCAACCTGAAGTAAATACTGTGGCAGAAGTTGCAAATGACTTCTGGTACTCATTCTCCCTATCTTCCTCAGTCACAGAAAGGTAATTTTTTTTAGCTGGATGCATTGTCACAAAAAATATTTTTCCCAGCCTCCCTTCAGCTGGCTACATGTTGTATGACTAATCTCTGTCAATGAAACATAAACAGAAAGGGTTAGTGAGATTTCTAAGAAGTCTCCTGAAAAGTGGAATATATACCTATCTTCTTCCCTTGCTCCTTGCTACACAGGAGTGTTAATATGTTGGTTGGAACCCTACCAGCCATTTTGGACCAAGAGGCAACCTGCTCCAGATAGCAGAGCAACAAGACAGAAGGAGCCTGGGGCTAGGCATGGTGGCTCACACCTGTAATCCTAGCACTTTGGGAGGCCGAGGCAGGCAGATTGCCTGAGGCCAGGAGTTCGAGACAAGCCTGGCCAACATGGTGAAACCCTATCTCTACTAAAAATACAAAAAATTAGCCAGGAGTGGTGACAGGCACCTGTAATCCCAGCTACTTAGAAGGCTGAGGCAGGAGAATTGCTTGAACCTGGGAGGTGGAGGTTGCAGTGAGCTGAGACCGTGCCATTGCACTCCAACCTGGGCAAAAAGAGCAAAAGTCCATCTCAAAAAGAAAAGAAAAGAAAAGAAAGAAAGACGGAGTCTGGGTCCCTAATAACTGGAGAGCCCCCCAGCCTAGCCCTACCTACATCCAATTATTTTAAACTGAGAAAGAATTTTGTTTAAGCTCCTGGTTTTTGGTGTTTTTCTGTTGTATGCAGTCAAGTTTAATCCTAACTAACTAGTATAAATATACTCAAAGTATATAATCTAAAAGATTTTAGAATAATTTAATTAATGTACCTGAATAATAGAAAAAAGATTAATTTAACCTGTGATTTTTTTTTTTAGCCTAAAGGGATCAAAGCATTAATCAAACTTTATATTATGCCTCCATTCCCATTCCTAACCCTTGGGCATAACAAATGTCGAAAGCCCACAAGTTATCAGTATCCAGGGCAAGCTCCTTGATGGAAGGCAGACAGGTAAAAGCTCATTTTTTTCTGCATCTTAAATTAAAAGCATTACAATTGTAATTATGTCATTTAGTTCTTTGTTTATCAGATGCATGGAGGCCAAAGTAAAATAGATGTTTCAAATAATTTGTAGCTTTAAGTAATTTGTGTGTGTGTGTTTGTGCACACTCACACACCAGTAAATCACTGCTCTCAGGATCTGATTCATAAAGGAGTCTAAGAAAAAAATGTCTGCACAACAATAATCAAGAAATAATTTCTGCCCAGATATGG
Source organism: Rhinopithecus bieti (assembly GCF_001698545.2). Lineage (NCBI taxonomy): Eukaryota > Metazoa > Chordata > Mammalia > Primates > Cercopithecidae > Rhinopithecus > Rhinopithecus bieti. Next base: position 1,070,468 of record NW_016805238.1, on the reverse strand, counting down.
TGACTCACATTTGTAACCCCAGCACTTTGGGAGGCCAAGGCAGGAGGATCACTGGAAGCTAGGAGTTTGAGACCAGCCTGAGCAACATAGTGAAGCCCCATCTCTTAAAAAAAAATAAAAAAATAAAAAAAATAAAAAAAAAAATTTTTTAAATAGCCAGGCATGGTGACACATGCCTATAGTCCCCTCTACTCGGGGGGCTGAGGCAGGAGGATCCCTTGAGCCCAGGAGTTCAACGTTGCAGTGAGCTGTGATCACATCACTGAACTCCGGCCTGGATGACAGAGTGAGACCTCTCTCTCTCTCTCTTCCTCTGTGTGTGTGTGTGTGTGCAAATTCAAGGAAAAACAAATTTTATACATATATATGTGTGTGTATATATATATACACATAATATAAGGAATATAATCATGTATTATTTTCCTTACAATGTATAAGGAATATAATATTATAAAGAAAAACAAATGTCATACACAACCTTATCTATTTTGACTGATCTGCCCTACTTTTCATGTTTGTCCAATCTATTTCTTTTTCTCTTTGTGATCAACAGTTCTGCTTTGAATTATTAGTTCAAAAAGTGACATCTCACATGAGAACAGGATAAAATAAGCTAATAATAACATAAATAATAATAATTTTACCTTTCCAACATGCTCTTATACAAAAAGCTTCAAGTACTTTATAAATTATATATGCAGAAATTGCTTAATGTCCTACTAAAAGGCTGCTACTCTTAAAAAAACTATTCTCTGTAGTGTTGTGCAGCAGAAAAGAAAGTCTGCTATGTGCATGCACAATTGCCGGAGTAGTTTTAGGGAAGTAAAGTGTAATTCGCTACTCAGACACACTAAAAGCTTTGAACAATCCCTTTTAAAAATCATCAAGGGAGCTTTTAATCACCAGAAGTAGTCAACTCTTTGTTTTGTGTCTCATCCATCCAATCAAAGTGGAAACGTCAGCTGTAGAACAGCACGCAGATCATCAGGGGTTATGAAGTCAGCTCGACTTCATTAGGAATAGTCTCTTTGCCAATGACTACCCTGAATAAGGGAAATGGAAAAGAAGATCAGAAAGCAGGCCAAAAAAAGGTTACTTTTGAAGCTGCTAAGAACTAGACTGTGAAAGACACATAACTGGCATTTTGCACACTTTTGCTCTGTTTCTAGTTCTTCAACCCACACCCAAGATCTGAGAAAGTACCCTCAATCCCAGCCACCCACCACAAAGAACAACAGCAGGGAATATTCCTTATACTCTTGGCCATCTGTCCACTTTTCTCAACTTTGGAGACCATGATCCAGCTAATTATTGTCTCCTCTGTGAAGCCTCCTGGCTACAGCTACACCAGGAATGATCACTCCCTTCCCTGAGTTGCCTTGGCTCATTTTTCATGCTGCTAATAAACTATGTGTCAATCATTTAAAACATGTTTTTGAATATTTCTGTTCCACTGAAGGATTTGTTCTTTATGTGTTGTGATGATGCCTTATCATATTTCAATCCTAGCAAAAGATCTGTGCACAGTGGGTGCTGAGTGTTTTATTAATGACTGACTAGTCCTGTCTGCTATCAGTTCTGGTCTTGACAATTACAGCCAGATAATAACAGACTTCCTTGTGACTGTGCTTGCCCTCCACTCAGCTATGCTGAATGTAGCAGCCAGAGAGAGCTTCTGAAACGGAAGATTATGCCACCAGCACTTCCCCACTGCATCTCCCTCTTCCACCCCACCTTCATCATCATGCCATCCCTTCCCTAGATTTTTATATGCATTAACCCTTCCAGTTAGGATGCTCCTCCCCACATACTACTCTCGTTCTTCAGATCTCAGGCTCAATGTCACCTTCAGAGAAGCCTCCAGTGTCTACCACATTAAGTTTATTATATCCCATCCATCTTCTTGGGCCCTGGATTATTGCTTTGTACTTTATTATAATTTAATTTTTGTCAGTTTACCTTTTCATTGATAGCCTCCTCAAATAGAATGTAAGTTCCATGATGGCAGGGACAGTGGTCAGTTTTATTCTCCATTATATTCTTAACAAGTAGCACAGTGTTTGGCATTTTTAAATACTCAGCAACTATGTGTTGAATGAATAGGTAACTTAGTGTAGGCTTTTCCACAAAAGACCTGTGTCCCATAAGGAGAATTCCATTAGACTAGAGAGAATCTCCAAGGGAAATCAAATGTAGACAGGTTGACAGAGAGAAAAGCAACAAAATGAATATTTGTGAAAGATAGAACCTATTACAAAAATGAGGCTTCCTAGTATTAACGTTATTTGCCTGTGTAAATAAGGAATTGTAATTTGTTGTACACATCTCATAACAGAGATCCTCCCATTTTGCCTAGAATTTTTCTTTGAATCCTTTCTTGGACACAAATGTCATCTCCTTCAAGAAGACTTTCCTGGCTCTCTCCACGGGGGTAGGGTGCCTACTGCTGTGCTCTAGGATATGCAGTGTGTGTCTCTAAGAGCAGTGAATTGTCAGAAGATATGGGTGGGGAAAAGTGTTAGGAATAGATTGTGCAAATTTTTACATTACATGCTAGAACATTTGAAATTTATCTAGGGAACAAGAATATAACTGAAAGTATGATCAGACTTGTAGTTTGGAAAAAAAGTGTTCTGATTAATCTGTGAGTAGAGTGGATTCAAAGAAAGGGAGACTAGAAAGTGAGAGGTGATTGACATGCTAGGGTCAAAGATGATGAGAATCTGAACTGGGTCAATAGCAAAAGCAATGAAAAGATGGGTATGGATTCAAGAATTATAAAGAAGGTGGATTCTACAACACCAGGCAATTGTTCTATAGGAATGAGCCAAAAAACGAGTTGTTTAAGAGAAGCAGCTGGGTTTGTAGAAAAGACAGATAATTTTACTTGGGACAAGTAGAGTTTGAAGTGTTGAGGGATATGCAGGTAACGATGTTTAGTGGACAATCGTAGATACACATCTGGAACTCAGGCAAGCTAGTAATATAAATTGGGGAGCCATTAGTAATGATACAGTTCACTCGTAGATGACTTCGTTGATGACCCTTTGTACAATGAAAATGCTAGGCATAGTGATTATGAAATTTTTCAGAATATTCTCCGGAGCAGAGCAACCTAAAATAAATGGCACCCTAATTGTAAAATAAAAAAAAAAACCTACATACTTTGTGCTTAATAAATAAAAGACACTTACTTATATAAATTACTAAAACTGAAGACACAACCATAGATCATTAACCTTTGTTTCCCACAATTTCTAGCACTTGGTAATTACCTCGAGGTACCCAAGAGAAATCTCTCTGACTGTAGAAACACAGATATAAAATGCTGGAGTTCACTGAAATACGTTAAACGCTAATTTGCTGATGTGTTCCAGATATGTGTTTGGCACTTACTATAATGCAGATGAGCTCGCTTATACATTTTGCTCCTTTTACTCAAAAGTTGCCATTACAAGTTTCACAAAGCACACAAAGCACACTCTGCATCCACCTAAGTCTAATCATCAATTTTAGCTATTCATAATAATGGTGATATTGTGACTGAATTCAACTAACTTACTTAAAGAAAATGGCATTGAAGAGAAAATTAATTGTGTACAAGTGCAAAATTATAAGAACTTACTATAAACCCAGCACCTTTTGTTCACTCATTCAGTCCTTCAAACAACCATAGGACATGTTAACATCATTCCAATTTTACATCCCCACAAAAAAAAAAAAAAAAAAAAATCTAAAACACAGAGAAGTTAGAAACTTATCAAAGTCACAGAGCCGATAAATAGTAAACCGAGTGTATTATTCCATTCTCACACTGCTGATAAAGACATACCTGAGACTGGGGAATATATTAAAAAAAAAAAAAAAAAAAAAGAGGTTTATTGGACTTGCAGTTCCACGTGGCTGGGGAGGCCTCACAATTGTGGCAGAAGGTGAAAGGCATGTCTCAGATGCCGGCAGACAAGAGAAGAGAGCTTGTGCAAGGAAACTCCCCTTTGTGAAACCATCAAATCTCATGGACTCATTCACTGTCATGAGAACAGCACAGTAAAGACCCATCCTCCATAATTCAATCACCTCCCACCAGGTTCCTCCCATATGGGAGTTACAATTCAAGATGAGATTTGAGTGAGGACACAGCCAAACCATATCGCTGAACTTCAAACTCTGTGCCTGACTCTCTCTAAAATTTCTCAAGGTCTTCCTTTATGTCATATGCTAAAAAATCAATGACTTCTCCCCCCAGCACAAAGTAGGAACTAACAAATTAAATGCCAATTTGATGCACTAATAAATAATGCATGGACATTCTATTCTATTGTGTCCTTCACTCCAAAATTCTATTGCGTTGACATTCTGCTGTTTCCTACTCAGCCAGTCCGTCAGCCTCGTTGTACTTTCTTGTTGTAACCCATTCTGTTCTAAGCACAGTGGTTCATCATTTCAACATTGTCATAGCTAGCATTGCAGAGTGCCTTAACTCTTCAACTCCCATTAAGTCAATCAGCCAATTCATGGGTTAAATCCAGAGAGTTCATAGTCCCTGTCTGTGGCAGGAAAAGCTCACACAGGGCTGCTTCATGGGCAGATGACTCAGGCGGTCACATAAACCTTCATGCTCAGACATCCCTGTGCTTGGTTTCATGCTCTGTTGTCATTGTCTTGAATTTCTTAATAATTTTTGAACAAGACACATATTTTTATTTTGCACCGGGACATACAAATTATACTGCCAATCCTGCACTCACATAGCCTTATTCTTATTTCTCTTCCTAACTTCTCTTGATTTATCTTTACAACGATTTATTTAATTACATTTGGGATAAAATATAAAGGAAGAGAGGGGTGCTATGCAAGGAGTAGGGAACAAAACTAGTCAGATAGATTAGGGAAGCATTCCTGAGAAAGTCAGATTTCCTCTGCGTTCTGAAGAAGGAGCAGGTGCTAACTAGGCCAAGAGTCGGGAGACTGTATTGTAGGCTGAGCCCTCGAGCTTAAAGCACAGGGTGGGCTGGCAGCACCAACAAAGGACATTTAACACAGTGACTGATGACCGGAACAAGGTGAGGCCACTAAGGAGGGCAGCCCAGATTATAGGGGGACTGCACAACAGCTAAGAATTTTTATCTTTATCCCCAAAAGCAGTGAGTGGCCATGATAGCATTTAAATCAAGGGAGCGACAAGATATGATACAATATATCACATCAAGGGTATGATATCACACCAAGCCCTCACTTCTTTAAGCTTTGAGTGAACCACTCAAATTGGCATTGACCACATCTGCAGTTCCTTGTCTCACAGTTCTCCATCTCTGAGAATGTCACCTTTTCACATCTAGCAGGTAACTTCATCTACCATTTCTGAGAAGGGTGAAGCTTCCCAGTTTCATTATTTCCATCTCTTCTCTCCATCTCATCACGACACTTGTAACTTTAAAGTGGCCTTCTTTTTCCATAGGCTTACCTCCACCCCTCTTGTCTAGGAAGAGATACAACCTTCATTTCTTCCCAGGCTAATCTTTCCAACTATGCCCTTAATACCACATTCATTCTTCCTCACTGAGTCTCACTCCCTACCCTCAAGATAATCAGATCTCCTTGTTCTGGCATCTGCAATCCCACACTATCCAACCTCTGCCTCTTCTCAGCATATAGCTACAGCTCTGTGCTTTCACAGAAGGCGAAAGAATATGCATTCTTGAACTACCATCCCCGTTTTTCTTCCCTTACCTACCACTTTCCGAAAATACTAAAGTAGCCACCTTCTCTAAAACTCTATGGTTTGGATTTGTATCTTTCCTTTATACATGGCATCCCAGGCTCTTATCTCCAAATGTATACTTGTGTGATTGATTTCTTGGAACCAAGTAAAAGCATCTTAAGATGATATTTTAGCTTGAATCCATTGCCTCAGCTTGTCAAGGTCTTTTGGGATTCTTAATCTGATAGCCCAACTATTTCCTTCTCCTTCCAGCAATGTGTGATCTGCAACTTTACAATGGATGCCTTCTGTGTGATAATGACCTTGTGAGTGAACGGGCATGGGTAACAAGCACAATTTAACACTAGTTCAGGATATAGCTTAGTCCATCCATAGAAAGTGTTGTGGCTGGGCCCAGTGGCCCACACCTGTAATTCCAGCACTTTGGGAGGCCAAGGCTGGCAGATTACCTGAAGTCAGGAGTTCAAGACCAGCTTGGCCAGCATAGTAAAACTCCGTCTCTACTAAAAATACAAAAAAAAAAAAAAAAATTAGCTGGGTGTGGTGGCAGGCACATGTAATCCCAACTACTTTGGAAGCTGAGGTGGGAGAATCACTTGAACCCAGGAGGCAGAGGTTGCAGTGAGCCAAGACCATGCCATTGCACTCCAGCCTCAGCAACAAGAACAAAACTCCATCTCAAAAAAGAAAAAAAAAAGTGTGTTGTAATTATTTGCCTATTTTCAAATTCATTCTTCTGGACAGCTACATTTTCCATTAATGCAATTACATTCAAATTTTCACTAAATAAATGGAAGGTCTAACTGCTCCTATCATTTTGAATGCCAGAAACATTACCAAAAATCTAATTAAATAAAATTATTTCTTAAAAATAAGATATCTATAAGGTATACATTTGAACAAGAACATAGAAATAGCTAATACAAGAGGAAAAATATATTCATGGTTAGAAAATCTAACTAGAAACAAAAGCACAAGAGTTTTATATCCTATCAGACAGTCCTCATTTTAGACAACAATGGTTTCCCCAGCATGCTCAGGGCTCATGCTGCCTGGTCTCATCAAAGCAGGGAGTGTGACTGGAGTCAACCCATTTGTGTACATAGGTTGCCCCAACAGCCAAATGAGAGGGGTGCTGAATGGGATAGTATTAAGATTTCAATGCCTATTCAACCTTTTGCTTTTTGAAAATTCTACAGGCCTAAAACTAGATAAACAAAGAATCTAATAACCTTGCCTCATAATTAGGGTAATCTTTAACAGAGTATATTGTATGTGACTTCAATAACCACATACAATTAGGTGATTATTTGTGCCCAGTAAAAATATACCATTAAGCATTAAGAAAAAATACAGATGAACAATAATCACACTGTATTTTTCATGGAGCTTTAACCTGAAGCATAACAATTAATCATGTGCTACAATGTCCAGAATATAAAAGTGTAAAGACAATTTGAGAAAGAAAAACAGGAAAAAAAAAAAAAGAAAAACTCAATCTGGACTAACTAGGGAACATATGCCAACAAAAAGAAGCACAGACAATGGAGGAAAAGCAAATAATAACAAGCTATCATCATCTGTAAAATGTGATTCCTACAAGCAAGTCCTATGGACTCTACCTCTTGGATCCATGCCTGTGGCTGCTGCCCTAACTCAAGCCATCAACATGTCTCGCCTGGACTAGTTCAATACTCTAGTGTTCTTCTAAGAAGTCTCCTTGCTTCTATCCTCTATCTACTCCTTCCTAATCTCCATCCTGCTACTAGAATTCTCTTTCTAAAATAAAACCCTGTTCATACCACTACCCGAATTGGAAATCCTCCATGGCTCTTCACGGTTTATAGAATAAAGTCCATATTCCTTAGTATGGCAACCAAAGTCCCTCACTAGTAAACCCTTATTACCCTCTTCAGTCTCACCTCTAGGCAATCTCCATCCTCACTCATCAGGTCCCTTCCCTTATCTATGCCACCATGGTACCCTTCTCTTGTATTCCAACCATGACGGACAGTCTGCTAGGTTCTCCCACTGCCCTGCTCTGGATGGTTCCTCTTCAGGTAACACAGTAGAGTGCTTAGGAGCATGGACTCTGGAGCCTAAGTGCCTAGATCCAACCTCCGTTGTGCTTCTTCTTAGCTGTGTGACCTTGGAGAAGTTACTTCTTTGTGTCCATGTGTCCATTCTTCTCACCGGCAAAATAGGAACATAATTAAAGTGCCTACCACATAGCACTTCTGAAAGGTTCAAATGAGATATCACAGGTACAATACTTAGAACAGTGAGAAATATATGAGCATGTAAGTTTCCTTTTTATTATTGTCCCTGATTTTGCCATCCATTCTCTAAATTCCTGATGATCATCTAACACTCCAGATGAACGACATTTTTCTGTAGGCCTCACCTATTCCTCTTTCTCAACATTAGTCATTAGGCACTTCATTTTCTCTTTTCCCATAGCACCAAAGAACTTTGATCATATAACCAAACGACAATAACTCATTTATTGAACACCTGTTAAGATCTATGCAAATACTAACCACAAATAAAATAAGCTGATATAATCATTACCATTATACAGATAAAAAGACTGAAAATCAGAGAGGCAAATGAATGTCTCCTTTATACCACCAGCAGGTAGAAGAATTAGAATTCAAATTCAGCCCCATATGACCCAACCTCATACCTTTTTTCCACACAATACTGCTGCCCAAGTGCATATTCATTACCTTGCACCGTAGATAGGTGCTTACGCATCTGTTTCCATCTCAAACTGTGAGATTCATCTGATCTATCTTTTAATCGCAAACAACTTGCACAAGGCCTAGCACATCATATGTACTCAATATGTTCTTATAGCTCTTCAAAATCATACTTTAAAGGAAAGTCGTCCAAGGGAAATATAATGTGGGCCACATGTATAATTTTAAATGTTTTAGTAGCCACCTTAGAAAAAAATTATTTATTAAAATATATTTTATTTAACTTAATACATCTGCAATATTATCATTTTAATGTGTAATCAATATAAAAACATTAATGACATATTCTATCTTCTTTCTTTCATACTAAGTCTTTGAAACCCAATGTGTCTTTTATACTTACAACACATCTCAACTCAGAATGACCACATTTCAAGTGCTCAGAAGAAACCACATGTGACTAGTCTACTCTACTGGACATTGCAAATTGAAGGAATATAAACTATAAACATAAAACTAACAGGGAATTTCATCCACTCTGTGCAGGTCAACTCAAACAGTCCAAGTAGACAACACACACTCTCAATCTAATCAAATCTCTCTCCTACATTCGAACAATGCCTCTACTTTCCACTCTAGGTCATTGGGACCTTCTCACAATCCTCTGAGAGTCAGGATTACTCTAGCTCTTCACTGCCTTAGACAAAGTCCACATAGGACTACTGAACAAATACTTTAATTTTTTTAATCTTTAAATTTTTAATTTCACTAGTAACATTTTTAAAGATTTAAATTTTAAAACGTTTTGAATTTTTTTTGTCCAAAGTAATGAGAATTTCCTGTGGTCTTAGAGAGTTCCTGCTATCTGGGGGGATTAGGCACACATCTGCATACACAGTCATTGATTTGAGCCTCTCTTGAGGAATTTTGTAAGTTCTTCCTTGTTCTTAGACCATCTGCCTGCAGAACTTCTCTGCACACAAGATTTTTAATTAGAAAATTCCATGGGTTTGGCTTGACACATAGCTAAGCCCCCAATAGTTGTCCCTTGAGTCACTGTTTGACACCCAATAGACAGTAATGGAGTAAAGAGTATCAAGGAATTTACCATGTGTTTGGGGTATAATTCAAATTTAGAAAATGTCGCTGAGGCAGGATTGATCATCAAAGTCTTCAAGGTTGAAATAGAATGCAACTAGAAATAAACCCTTAAGTAGAAAAAGAGCATGAATAAGAAAATTTTAGGCGGAAAATTATGCCCCAAAAGACTCAAGGGAAGGAAGTGATTTCATAAATAGTTACATAGCATTTCTTACGATGTACAAGGCACTGTTCTAAGGATTTTTCAGACAGTAACTCATGTATATTTTATGCATAGCCCACTAAGGTAGACCCATTTTTGCAGATGAGGAAAAGTAGTTAGGAGACTTGGAATGCATACTCTGTTAGAAAGCAACATCACTGAGAGTTGAACACAGAACCTCTACTTCCAGGGCCCACCTTCTTAAATACTGTTCTTTGCTGCCTCTGAGGCAATTATATGTTACAATTACACCTTAACCTTAAATTATGTTGGTTCTTGATGGTGGGCTCAAGACCAGCCTGGCCAACATGGCAAAACCCTGACTTTACTAAAAATGCAAAAATTAGCCGGGTGTGGTGGTATGTGCCTATAGTTCCAGCTACTTGGGAGGCTGAGGCAGGAGAATCACTTGAACCCAAGACAGAGGTTGCAGTGAGCCGAAATCACACCACTGCACTCCAGCCTGGGTGACAGAGCAAGACTCTGTCTCAAAAAAAAAAAAAAAGAACCAACTACTGCAGGTAGATGGGTTACCTGCAGTAAAAAGAAACACAGGTTAATTCTAATTGAGCCACCTTAAGAGACAAATGAACATTTTAATAGAAGACTCATTTTACATCCTAAGATCATCTCTTGAGTATTTGGTCTGGAGCAGAAGTTTAGAATATTTGAATTCAACATTGTTTTTTCATAGCCATTAACTCACTTTACTAGAAACGCATTAACAAGATCTGTCTGTAAGTTCCCACTGCAGAGTACATGTAGCTCCAGCACACGAGCCATAATAGAGGGAACTTTATTAATGTATTTATTTGTTTATTTATTTATTTGAGATGGAGTCTTGCTCTGTTGCCCAGGCTGTAGTGCAGTGGCGCCATCTCTACTCACTGCAAGCTCTGCCTCCCGGCTTCGCGCCATTCTCCTGCCTCAGCCTCCTGAGTAGCTGGGACTACAGGCGCCCACCACCACGCCTGGCTAATTTTTTGTATTTTTAGTAGAGACGGGGTTTCACCATGTTAGCCAGGATGGTCTCGATCTTCTGACCTTGTGATTCGCCCATCTCAGCCTGCCAAAGTTCTGGGATTACAGGCATGAACCATCACACCCGGCGGGAACTTTATTTTTAAACGTTAAGGACATTCTAGTGACAAGTCAACAATAATACAGGCTCTTGTTTTATTTCAGAAATGTTTCCAGTTGTCAAATAGGTACAACCAAAATCTATTCTTTCTTTCTTTTTTTAAAAAAATCTTCCTCATATGGCTACTTTGGTAAAATCAAGGAGTAAGGTAAAATCACTGTTCTCAAACATCTTATAGTTTTGCTCATTTGTTCATTTTGTTCATTTGTTCATTTCAATTCAATTTAATATGTAATTGCTTAGCACCTATGTGCCAGGTGTCCTGGTAGGCAATAAGAAAAGTAAGATGAATAAAGCACAAATCTTCCCTCAAGGAGCTTAACATCTTACAGATACATAAGCAAATAACTATTATACTCTAAGACAAGTTATATGGAAGGCTTAGAAATACATGCTATGAACCTACAAAAGAAGCTACAACTAATTCTGGTAGAATGAAGGAAATGGACATTTTTTTTGCTTAATAATGATTTTTATTTTATTTTATTTACTTTTATTATTATTATACTTTAAGTTCTGGGATACATGTGCAGAATGTGCAGGTTTGTTTCATAAGGATACAAGTGCCATGGTGGTTTGCCGTGCCCATCAACCCGTCATCTACATTAAGTAGATGCTATCCCTAATGCTATCCATCCCCTAGCCTCCCAATCACCAACAGTCTCCAGTGTGTGATGTTTCCCCTCCCCATGTCCATGTGTTCTCATTGTTCAACTCCCACTTACGAGTGAGAGCATTCAGTGTTTGGTTTTCTGTTCCTGTGTTAGTTTGCTGAGAATGATGGTTTCCAGTTTCATCCATGTCCCTGAAAAGAACATGAACTCATCCTTTTTCATGGCTGCATAGTATCCCATGATGTATATGTGCCACATTTTCTTAATCCAGTCTCTCGTTGCTGGGCATTTGGGTTGGTTCCAAGTCTTTGCTATTATGAACAGTGCTGCAATAAACATACATGTGCATGTGTCTTTATAGCAGAATGATTTATAATCCTTTGAGTACATACCCAGTAATGGGATTGCTGGGTCAAATGGTATTTCTGGTTCTAGATCCTTGAGGAATCACCACATTGTCTTCCATAATGATTGAACTAATTTATACTTCATGATTTTTTAAAGTTTTATTTAGAAAAACATTGAGCTAACTACAATAAAAGAATGAAATAAGCATATAGATTGTACAGTGAGAAACCCAAGGAAAGAATGATTAATTTTACCTAGGAAAGTAAAGAAAGGCTTCAAGGAGGCAATGGTATTTGTGCTAAGAAGAGTACATAAGACTTCTTTAAGGGACAAGTGGCATGGTCACAAGCAGAGGAAATGTGTGCAAAGAATCAAAGATATAAAGCATCATAGGAGGAGTAAGTAATTTCTTTGCATTTGAAACAGCTCTTACTAACTCTTTGTTGGCAATGAGATCTGGGAGGTAATCACTTCATATAATTCTAAAACATTTACTGAGAATTCATTATGCATCACCACCTTGCAAAGTGATAGGTATATAGTGATATATAAGACATGATTCCTCTTCTTGAAGATTCAAAGCTAGTAGCAGAACAATCATTTAAGTAACTAAATGTAATTCAGTGGGACACTTGCTATAATAGAGGCAGAGTGTAAGGAAAATGATGTTAGTAAATTCAAGTTAGGGACAAAAGACTGGTCTAAAGGTGTGATATTTGAATTGGATCTTGAAGGATGAATAAGAGTTTTCCAAGGGACAAAAAAAGAAAATATTCTTTCAGACAAAGGGAACATATGCAAAGATATAATTACACAAAATATTGTAGCATATTTCTGGAAAAGTAAGAGTTTGGCATTGCTTCAAAGAACAGAATGACTATGAAAAAGATTGCATAGGTACACAGAGCTTGTATAATGGACAACTTTATTTTTCTTTAAAAAATTTCAACTTTCATTTTAGATTCAGGGGAGTATACGGGCAGGTTTGTTACCTGAGTATATTGCATGATGCTAAGGTTTGGGGTACCATTGATCTCGTCACCCAAATACTAAGCATAGTATCCAATAGTTATTTTTTCAGCCCTTGCCCCCGCAGCCCTAAGTAGTCCCCAGTGTCCACTGTTGCCATCTTCATGTCCATTAGTGCTCATTGGTTAGCTTTCAGTTAAAACGGAACATGCAGTATTTGGTTTTCTGTTCCTGCATTAAATTGCTTCAGATAATGGCCTCCAGCTGCATCCACGTTCCTACAAAGGACATGATTTCATTTTTTTTTTTTTTTTTTTTTGTAACTAAGTAGTATTCCATGGTGTATGTGTACCACAGTTTCTTTATCCAATCCACCATTTACGACTATGTAGGTTAAATCCATGTCTTTGTTATTATGAATAGCACTGCAATGAATATACTAGTGCGTGTGTCTTTTTGGTAGAACTAGTTATTTTCTTATGGGTATATATTCAGTAATGGGATTGCTGTGTCAAATGGTAGTCTGCTTGAAGTTCTTTGAGATATCTCCAAACTGCTTCCCACATTGGCTGAACTAATTTACATTCCTACACACAGCACATAAGTGATTCTTTTTCTACGCAGCCTCACCAGCATCTGTTGTTTTTCAACTTTTTAATAATAGCCACTCTGACTGATGTGAGATGGTATCTCATTGTGGTTTTGATTTGCATTTCTCTGATGATTAGTGATGTGGAGCAATTTTTCATATGCTCGGCCACATGTATGTTTTCTTTTGAGAACTGTCTGTTTATATCTTTTGTTCATTTTGAATGGGCTTATTCATTTTTTGCTGGTTCAGATATTTAAGTTCCTTATAGATTTTTGTCCAATGCCCAGTTTACAAATATTTGTGCTCATTCTGTAGGTTGTCTGTTTACTTTGATAGTGTCTTTTCTCTCTGTGCAAAGCTCTTTAGTTCAATTAGGTCCTATTTGTCATATTCTGTTTTTGTTGTAATTGCTTTTGAGGACTAAATCGCAAATTCTTTCCCAAGGCCAAGGTCCAGAATAGGGTTTCGTAGATTTTCTTCTAGGATTCTTACAGTTCGAAGTCTTGCACTTAAATCTTTAATCCACCTTGAGTTAATTTTTGTGTATGGTGAAAGTGGAAGCCCAGCTTTGTTCTTCTGTAAATGGCTAGCCAGTTATTCCAACACCATTTGTTGAATAGGGAGTCCTTTACCCACAATAAAGAGCCTTATAAGAAATGCATAAATGTTGGGACTTCATGCTGTTTGTTTGTTTTTTATACAGACAGGATATCACTTTGTTGTTCAGGCCAGTCTTGAACTCCTGGGCTTGTCATTCCCTCAGCTTTGCCTCCCAAAGTGCCGGGATTACGGTCATGAGCTGTCACATCTGGCCTGTTTGGCATTTCATTCTGTAGGCAGCAGATTCATTGAGGCTTTTAAGCAGAGAAGTAATATGATTAACTCTGCCCTCCAATCAAGACTAGACTGGAGAATTGATTGGAGAAGTTCAAACTGCAGGGCCTGGTAGAAGATGAAAGCAATGATCACAGTAGAAGAGATGGTAGCCTGAAGTATGGCTAAGTGGAAAAGGAGGTAGCAGAAGGTATAGAGGAGAGACAATTTCAGAGGTAGAGCCAACATTATGTAATGACCATTTAGATTAAGTAAGGAGGTTGATAAAAGGATAGTTTATAAAAGAAGGTTGATAAGGATGACAATTTGTTTCTGGATAGAGCCATTAGATAAATAGCAAGGATAACAGTAACCAAGATCCAGCAGGTGCTCTCTTACAAAGAAATATGATGGCATGGAGAAGTGGAGGTTGATGCTGTAAAGCAGAAATACCATAAGGAGGAAGCAATCCATTCAGGCTTTGGACGGCACCAATCTATCAGACAAATTTCCATCTGCCCACATCTACTATTTACGTTGTATTTCTTCCAGAATAAAAGAGCCATCAATCTTGACATGTAGTCTCCAGGAGCAACTATCCCTTCTACCTAGGATGCTCATGGCAAAAACTGGCCTGTCTAAAACAAATAAATCAATTTGTGTCTGCCATTTTAACATCTCTGTAGGAAGTTAATTGACCCTGCTTTTGACACAAGTCCAAATGACATCTGAGATGTGGGGGAACATGGACAATGGCTGGCAGTTCATGATACAAACAATGTGGGGTTGTCCTCCTACAAACAGGCTGTCTGGACAGCAGGTTATCCATGGAGTAAATCTTCAGGGAAAGTCAGAAGTTAACGGGTGCCTGAGGGTGAAGGGAGTGATCGTGCAACCACAATTGTCACTGCAACTGCAGGGAAGCCACCAGACTGAGACACTGAAAGGCACAGACTGGAGGGGACATCCTCTCTTGGTCTTAAGGAACAAGGGCACAGAGTAAACCCGATGGAGCACCGACTCAGCTCATTCCACCAGACTTCAACACATGGTCACAGGTTAATTCTGGAAACCCTTGAGAGTTTAGCCCTCGTCCACTGCCACAAAGGCACTGGACTTGTGATCCAAGGACAAACTTCATGGACATGTTGCTTAAGTTACCTGAAATTAGGTAACTCATGGCTAAGAGAAGGTTCATAATACCCAGCTCACCTCTTCACCAACTGAGCAACTTGGGGCAAATTAACTGAGCTTCAAAGACTCTGTTTTCTCATCAGTAAAATGTGCTAACGCCTGTCTTACTTTACAAGACTGTTCAGATGAATAAAGGAAGTAATTTAAAGGCAAGTGTCTGGTACACTGAAATGTGTTAAACCTATAATATTTTGGTTTTAAGATAATCTAGGATCATTAATGGAGAAACAAATTGTTCTTACTCCAGTTCTACTATGTCTTAATTTGGATGTATCAAGCCACTTTTCAACAAATGTCCTGTTTTCACAGTGTAAGCCATTCTTGCCGATGTGTGGAGAGGAATCAAAAGCCCCCCAGCCTCTACATAGTGCATTTACCTTGGTCCTTTCTTTAGTATCCGGATCATAGATAGCACATCAGCCCTTTGACCTCTGATCAAAGAAAGAGATAGTTGTCCCTGCTCAGTTAGTACCACATTCTGAGGAACTGTCCACATCCTCCTGGATATATTCTACAGTGACATCAGAGAAAGGGACGGAAAGCTCACAATAAACACATTTTCCCTTTGGTAGATAGCTGCCTGTGATGAAGAGAACAACAGGGGTGGCTTCAAACACCTTTCATCCAATTCATTACTGTAGGGCTTAATATTTCTAGCCCTAACCAGGATGATGCTGGGTAAACTAAGTTTCTTTGTTCCTTAGTTTTCTTCATCTATAAAATGGGTATGGTATAAAAGTGTGAATAAATGTATAGAAATCACATCCTGAAGTGAAACTATCTTTCACTTATCTAGCTGTTGCCTAAGGCTGAAAGCCTCAGCTCAGCTCTTTTTGTGGTAAGCCTCCAGGTAGCTGAGGGCAGGCTGGCAATATAGTGTGCCCTTCCCTTCTAGAGAGAGAAGGGAACGAGTATTTACTGAATACCTTTAATAGCTTCAGACACTATGCTAGGCACTTAACAGATTATGCCTTATTTTAGGTACAAACAGACAAAATTCTGTGATAGGGAATCAAATAAGTTGTGTGAGCCAAAGTCAAAAGGCTGGTAAATTTTAATGCTGAGTTCTGTTCATTTGTTGCTTTTGTTGCTGGTTTTTATTCTGAGTGTGACATCTTTGCTGAAGACCACACTGATCTGACACTAAGTGGAAGAAATATTTAATTTTATAGAGTCTATTCTTTCAGGAGAATTCGTAATGTCCTCACTTACCTTAATAGCAGACCTATTACAGAGGTAAAGTACAGGGGAAGTAGCATAAATGTTGGGAAAATAGGACTCAATATTAACTCTGCACTGATATGAGGAAGGCATAAATAGAAATACAGTGTCATGATACAATTTCCCATATTCCCAGAGTTATGGTGACAGTCAATAGATGCTTTTTCAATGAATATATTGAATTCCTATTGGGCTAAACTTCAAGAATGAAAAGGCCCTCCTAACCATCACTACCACATTTGTGTCCCTGTAAGTCAAAGCCAGCGACCTAAAGTCAAGGTCTTTCAATGTCAGGAGACAATAAAGCTTAGGGAATAAGAACAAGCATGTTGTAATCATATAGACTTGGGTTCAAAACTAGCTTTATTAATTAATCACGGTGGGACTTTAGGCCAGTTTTACCACCAGCACATTTGCCCAGGGATTGTAAGAATCATGTCTGTCTTGCTCCCTGTCCTATTCCAGCACCTAGAAGCGTGCCCAGTGCATGGGATGAGGGCAGTTGGTGTTTTTTAAATGACTGTCTTAAAATCCCTTAACCACATAATAAGCACTCAAAATATGGAATTTAGAAATTCTGTAGAATTCTAAATTTATAATTTGCACATAGTTGCTTTTATCCAACATTAGAGATGGAGAGACTTTGGCAACCACATCTCTTTGTAGCCAAAGAAACTGTAGCCCAGTGAACAATTTGCCCTAACTCACCTAGCTAGGATTTGAACCTGGAATGCCTGATATGTGTTTGGCTACACTTGGTTATTTTCTATGTAAGCCCACAGGATTTTAGACATAGCTATTTTAATGATAAACAGTGGAACAAAGACTTTCACAAGACATCAACATTATCACTGTGCTTGTTCGACAGAAAGAGAGCAAACCAAATCTTCTGAGGAGATCCATTGATACAGATGATCCCCAAGTTGTTGCATGCTCACTAAAAACAATGCTAGAGTTAGATCCACAGGTCAGAAGTGAAAGGTCACCAGTCAGGCCCTATCAGGTAATAATGAACTGCAGACAGCTCCTTGGGTACTTCTTAGTGAACTTCACAGGGAAAAAGAAAGCTCTTGCACTCAGCAACTGGCTGCTCCCTCTCTATCCTCAGGGATTGACTTGTAAAGACAGGAACACTGGATCCCAAACAAAGTACATGTGCACGGTGCTTGTGTTTGATGCAAGTTGCAAAGCAAAATAAATGGGATGGAAGAAATCAAAGTATTCTTTGTATAAGGTGGGGGAAAGAGAAAGAAAAAATGTTGATAGCTAAAAATCTAGGCCACATGGTTCATATTGAGTTTCATGTTTATGTTTTCAGTAAGCTGTGGTCTGGACAATGCAAATTGTGGCTTTTTGCTAGTCATCTTTGCAAACCTTTGAGTTCTCATGAAGGCTTATTTGAAGCAGCTTTCTACAACAGAAATCTCAATTCAGGGATGTTGTTATGCTCCTCATACCTAGAAGGCTTCCCAGGCTAAATGTATATTTGTTTTTCCTTTTCAGAACAGTCCTTTTCAGAACAGTCATGTCCCACATAAGGATGTTTCTGCCAACTGCATATTTGACAGTGGTCCCATAAGATTATAATGAAGCTGAAAAGTTTCTATCACCTAGTGACAGCATAGCTGTTACAAGTCACAGCACAGTACATAATTCACATGTTGGTAGGAAGGCTGGTGTAAACAAATCTACTGCAGTGACTTTTGTTCGTTATTTCATAGTATAATTCTCTGTTTATAACAACAAAGATGTTAACTGTAAACCAGCCTCAAGCAGATCCTTCAGAAGGTCTTCCAGAAGAAGGCATTGTGATCATAGGAGATGACAGCTCCACGTGTGTTATTGCCCCTGCAGATCTTCCATTTGGACAAGATGTGGAGGTAGAAGACAGTGATATTGGTGATCCAGACCCCATGTAGGCCTACACTAACGTATTTGTGTTTTAGCCTTTAACAAAAAGTTTAAAAAGTAAAATAAATAAATAAATAAAATTTTAGGAGAGTTTATAGACTAAGAATATAAAGAAAGAAAATATTTTTTACCGCTATACAATGCATTTGTGTTATTATTACCAGAGTCAAAATGTTCTAAAAATTCAAAGGTTTATAAAGTAAGAATGTTATGATAAGCTAAGGTTCATTATTATTGAAGAAAGAAAATTTCTTTATCAATTTCATGTAGCCTAAGTTTACAATTTATAAAATCTACCATAGTGTACAGTAATGTCCTCGGACTTCACATTCACTCACCCCTCACGCACTCACTCACCCAGGGCAACTTCCAGTCCATTTATGATATGTCCCCTATGCAGGTATACTATTTTTAAATCTTTTATACCATATTTGTACTGTACCTTTTCTATGTTTAGATAGGTTTAGCTACAAAACATTCGCCATTGCATTATAGTTGCCTACGGTACTCAGTACATGCTGTCCATATTTGTAGCCTAGAAGCAATAGGCCACACCGTGTAGCCTAGGTGTGTAGTAGGCTATAATTCCTAGGCTTGTGTAAGTATAGTCTATGATATTCACACATCAACCAAATCATCTAAGGATCCATTTCTCAATGTATCTCCGTAGTTAATCCATGCATGACTGTGCTTGTTAAACATGTATAAACACACAAAGTATTCATTCATGTCTCTGTAAAACACAGTATTTCCTATCTCAGCAATATTTAAAACGCCCCAGCAAATACAATGGCTTTGCTCATGCTCCTCTCTAATAGGTTTCCACCCTCAAAAGATCAACATGAAAAAGAAGCTGATTGGCTTGGGGCTTTAGCAGTAGCTCCTACAAGCAGCATCACAGCCTAGACTCCTGGAGTGAGCCTGCCTCCTACACTTATTGTAGTCACCAAAAGAGAAAACCAAGTTATCACTAACCCCAGCCAGCTCAGTTGTTAACTGGGAAGCTAAATACTTTGCATATCTTCCTATCACCCAAATAACTGCAGTATTAACCTTCTAAATTTCTCTGCTTCCTTATTTTGGCTTCTTACTTTCAGGTGGCTCTATTGCAAAGTGTAGTCTATTACAAAAGTACATCTGACCCTGTTCCATATAGTCTTTTGAACTCCAGCAAGCCCTTGAACTCCCAGGATGTTGGCCTGGCTTGTTCTAGTGGTGATAGCAGAAAAGCAAGAGAGAAGAGCAGAACTGCTAACTGTCAGAAAGGCTTCTTGAGACACAAACATACAATGGGCACATTGTTACTACTGTAGTCTTCTGGGAATAAAGGAAGACTACCCAAATGAGAACAAGCAAAGGCTTTTTATTCAGAGCTTGATAGAGCAAGGAAGTCAGCCACTGTTATTTGCATATGATAGAGATTCAAAGACAGGAAGAGGTGTGGGAAGCTTTCTAGTGGAAAAGAAGAGAAGGCCTCAGGTGAGCTGCAATTGTAGGTTGTTGCATGGAGAAACTATAGGTGAGCTAACTGGGAGTGGGGCATCTTATGTGATTGGTTGGGGGTGCATATTTAGCTTCACCCAGTTGGTTCCAATTTGGAAGCAGGGGTAAAAATTAGGAAAGTTGTCAGTTATTAAGCAAGTCCTGACTATTTGTGGCCAATGGTTATGAAAGTTATTGTTTCTTTTCCTGGGCTGGGTGCTGCTGGCTGTGGGTCTATTTTTATATACAGTCTGGATATTGTTCGTTTATATATGAAGACTTTCACTCTCTTGGCAGAGTGAGTCACAAAATTAACTCCTATTCAAAGGTGAGGAAATAGACTCCACAGTTGATGGGAGGAACTGAAAAGCCACATTGCAAAGCATGTGGACACAGGGACATCATTACTTGAAGTCATGAAGGCAATCAGCCTAAAATAAGCTTCCAGAGTGTCTTGAGGGACTGGATGTGAATTATGAGAAAAAAAAGGGGTCGAGGGTGATATCGAAGTGCTTTTGCTCTAAGCAGCTGGGGGAATGGAGTGTTAAGACCTAGAAGACAAGGAGTAGAATTAACGCTTCATTTTGGATTTAAATATCTGAATGGAGTTTGCAACTGGGTATACAAGTCAGGAGGAAGTTCGAATGGAAATAATCATTTGGTAGGGAGTGACTCAAAGAAAGGAAAATAATTTGTAAGTCTTGAATATTCAAGAGATGCAGCAAAGCAGACAAAGAAGTGGCCAGTGCATTAGGGGAACTCCAAGAAATGGTGGTAGCCCAGAAACACAGGGAAATAAACGCTTCAAGAAGGACATAATCAATATAATCAGCTTGTGTCGAATGTAGAGCAACAGGAGGGCAAAAAATTGACCAGTGAATTTGGCAACAACTTGTAGATCAGTAGTGGCCTTGACATTGGTGACCTCTTAAGATTGTTTCTAGACTGTCTTTTTCTTGACCCCTACTCCTACTACGTAGGGGGCCAGTATCACCTCTCTCCCAGAAGATCGCAGTAGACTTACTACTGGTCTCCCCACAGCTGCTTTGCCTTCTTCCCAATCACTGCTCGTACTGTAGCCCATCAAATCCTAGCCTCACCACCCCATTTAAATCCCTATGATAGCTTCACAGTGGTCTTAGGACAAAATCCAAACCCTCATTACAATTTGTAGCCCATGTCTATCCCTTCAGCCCTCTCGCTACATTCCTGCCATGCTGACTTCTCTTACTTCCTAGGGTGCAATCCTCCCTCTCACCAGAGCCTCTTTGCTTGTTCCCTCTCCCTGAAATATTCCCACATCCTCAACCCAACCAACACCCACGCTGTGTGTATGCCTTGCAAAGTTACAAGCATGCTTCCTATGTGTGTTAAAAGGGAAGCAATGTATGACTGTCTAGCCTACAGTAAGTCCTTTAAACACCCTGTACGCCATACCCTTCTATCCCACATATCCTGAATATAGTCAGGGCAGAACTTTTAAAATTAGGAATCATTGCTTTGTGCTTATTTGTTTAATATATGCCTCCTGTGTAAGTCTGTGGGATCCTGAAAGGGTGCCACATCTCCTGACTCAAAACAGGGGCTTAATCTTTTTAAAATAAATTAATGGCATCAGATGAAGTCTGTGAGATGCACAATACTGTCCCCGTTTTACAGATGAGGAAACAGACTCAGTGAGGTCAAGACTTTGTTCCAGGAACTCAACAACAGTCTGCCTCACTCCTACCTGCTGACTTGTCATGTGTGTGTGTCTGGGATGTGGGGGGTGGGGTGGTGCTCACCACTGGCTGAAGTTTCTTTTTTTTTTTTTTGAGGCAGAGTCTAGCTCTGTCACCCAGGTTGGAGTGCAGTGGCTAGATCTCAGCTCACTGCAACTTCCACCTCCCGGGTTCAAGCGATTCTCCTGCCTAAGCCTCCTGAGTAGCTGGGAGTACAGGCACCTGCCATCATGCCCAGATAATTTTTGCATTTTTAGTAGAGATGGGGTTTCACTATGTTGGCCAGGCTGGTCTCAAACTCCCAACCTCGTGATCCACCCGCCTCAGCCTCCCAAAGTGCTGGGATTACAAGCATGGGCTACCGCACCCGGTCTAGAGTTTCTTAAGGATAGAGTTCATGTATTATTCATTTTGTAGTTAAAGCTCATCCCTGTGTTTCTGATACTAGTCTCAACAAATATTGATTAGATTGAGTTGCAGAGAATTGAATTTCATAGATTTGAAGTGAACTGAAAAAATATGCAAACCTTGTAAAAATATGTTTAGGTTTATCTTATGGATTTTATTTTCAGTTTATAATAGCAATTTCTGCCTCCCTCTTCCCCCTTTCATTGTTGTGGTTTCTTTCTTCAGGGAGATATTATTTTTCATCCACACTTGCAGCTAGTTGGCTCTGAGAGGATACCTATTGCACTTTCTGGCTCACCTCAAGCACTATTTGTGTTTGTCTGATGGAGAGAGAATTCAGCCCATTATGAAGCAATAGAAATTGTGTGAATGCTTTCAGCCTGGGAGTCAGTGCACTCACGGGAAGTAGGGCTCTCAAGCTCTGGCAGACTGCAGACCACTTAGGTGAAATAGACGAAGCCCACGAACCAAAAACGCCCTCATTTCCACTCGGGGCTGCCCCAAATGAAAACCACACCCTAAGAAATGGAATGCTGGTACTGCCTCTGATGGGCTGCAGACAAAACAGTGCCTGCTTTTATTAAATATCATAAACAAATAACTTAATAATACCTGAAACCAAACCATCGATGCTATCACACAATCTATGAGCATTAATGCCACAGCCTACAGACCAGTGGGTTCTCCAACTGTGGACTACCAGGTGGCACACAACAAAACTTCAAAAATATCCTAATTAAGGGTATTTTTACCCTTAATAATAATAATGGTAATAACGGTAATAATAATAATAATAATAATACATACATGGCAATATAACTTTGAGTCTAAAATAAGGTTCATAAAGAAGTTCAATTTGATCTCTCAGAGCTATACATAAGTTTGGTTTTGTTTGTTTGTTTGTTGTTTGTTCTCTTGAGACAGAGTAAGACTCTGTCTCCCAGGCTGGAGTGCAGTGGCGCCTTCTTGGCTCACTGCAGCCTCCGCCTCCTGGGTTCAAGCGATTCTCCTGCCTCAGCCTCCTGAGTAGCTGAGACTACAGGTGCACACCACCATGCCTGGCTCATTTTTTTTTTTTTTTCAGCAGAAATGAGGTTTCATCATGTTGGCCAGGATGGTCTCGATCTCCTGACCTCGTGATCCGCC
The DNA here is from genome assembly GCF_001698545.2 of Rhinopithecus bieti. Taxonomy (NCBI): domain Eukaryota; kingdom Metazoa; phylum Chordata; class Mammalia; order Primates; family Cercopithecidae; genus Rhinopithecus; species Rhinopithecus bieti. The sequence goes on along the minus strand of NW_016805238.1, from coordinate 1,047,181 downwards.
CACCTTGGCCTCCCAAAGTGCTGGGATTACAGGCATGAGTAATCCCATACAGTAAGTTTGTGAGGAATACTGGCCCCATACAGTAAGCTTGTGAGGAATACTGAACAGGGATTATTGTGACCATTCCATCACAGATGAAGGCTCAGAAAAGATGCATGTTAGGTAAAATGCTTCATAGACAGGAAGTGACAAAGCCAATAGATGCCCAACTCACACACTTACTTGGCCGTCTTGAGGGTCTGGGACTATGGTAGACTGAATTACTGCTCCCAGCTTTTCACTCCCTCTCGGTTATAGAATTACACATTTTCACTCCCTCTTAGTTATAGAATTACACGTTACCATATAACTTTATAGTTCATAGTTCTTCACCACATGGGTGGACTACACTTCCCTGATTCTCTGAGCTCAGCTGGCCATGTGACTTGCTTTGACCAATAAAATGTTAACGAACATTTTACTGTGGGCAGTGGCTTTAGAGGGTTCCCATGACTTGGATGGCTCTCTTGCACTCCTATCATTCACTATGAGAAGATGTCTAGGATTCTGGTAGAAGGAAATTGAGAAGACATTTGGAATAGACCTGCATCCAACCTGCATGGCAGAGCCAAACCTACTTGAATCCATCCAGTTGAAATAAATCAAATACCAACCAACTTACAGATTCATGTGTGAGAAAAATAAATGTTTATTGCGATGAGCCAATGAGTTTTGGGGTTGCTTGTCATGCAGCTCTATTATAGCAAAAGCTAAATAACACAGAAACTATGTCTCATTTTATGAGTGGGAATTTGACTAAGGGGTGATGGATCTGTTGCCATGTGCAGAAAAATGAGCACAAGTTTTGTAGTCATAACTCTCAGAACAAGCACTCAAATCTCAGTTGTGTCACATCTCAGTTATGTGACCTTGAGGAAATTACTACTCTTCTGAGCCTTATTTCTATTATCTACTAATCAGGATAATAATATCTATTTTGTAAAGTTGCTGTATGGATTAAATGAGATTTTATGTCAACAACTAGAACAAGATAGAAACCACAGTTTTCCATAATTGTTTCTGTCTCAGAGCTGAGTAAAATGTCTTTAAAAAAAAAAAAAAAAAAAAAAAAAACCATGTATGCTAGATTTTGGCCAACATGGGGGATCAGAGTCTGAAAAGGTGTCCTTAGTACTACCTGACACTTTCATTTAATTTTATTTTAAATTCAGGGTACATGTGCAAGTTTCTTACATGGATTAAACTGCATAATGCTGAGGTTTGGGCTTCCAGGATACCCAGCACCTAAATAGTGAACATTGTACCCAATAGGTAATTTCTCAACCCTCATTCCCTTCCCACCAGCCCCCTTTTTGGAGTCCCCAGTGTCTATTATTTCCATGGTTTTATCCATGTGTACCCAATGTTTAGCTACCACTTATAAGTGAGAACATGTGATAAATACCATGTTTTGAACCCAGGGTTTAATCAGTGTAGAAGGGAAGGAAGGAAGGAAGGAAGGAAGGAAGGAAGGAAGGAAGGAAGGAAGGAAGGAAGGAGACCAAGAAAGGAAGGGAGGAAAGGAAAGGAGGAAAAGAAAGAAGGGATGAGAAGGGAAGGAAGAGGGAGGTAGGGAGGGAAAACAGAAAGACAGAGATGTAATAAGGGAGGGAAAGAAGGGAGATGAGAGTTTCAATGCAACTAACCTCAAGACCTCACATAGGATAAAGTGCTTCCCCATGCCATCCTCTCAATGCATTCCTCTCAGGCTTGCAGTGAGAGTACAGAGACTGAGCCCAGATATGAAGCAGAGCGTGGTGAAATATGAGAAATGAAAATGAAGAAATTGACTAATGTGATTAAGATCACATTAATCACTAACTAACCAGTCAAAATAAGTACCTGACTCCTGGAACTGCTCGCACCTTCTGTGTGTGCAAGGTACATGGCTTGAGCTCAGTAATTAGGTGCTGATTGAGTATATCTGGGATTGTGCCATAACCTCTCTAGCCAGAGGGTTTAAGTGCCTCCAGTTCTAAAATTCTATGATTATGGCAAGCAAGATGTAAGCACAGTGAGATACACACCACATGGAGGTGGTTCATCAGCTGGTTGCCTAAAAAAAGTTAGTGTATTATATGATAATACAAATGTTTTTGTTTCTGACACAGATTCTTACTTTTAATAATGTTTAATACAATGTAGGCTTCTCATTACCATGCATTGATATATTTGTAACCAGCAACATTTGGCCCCTCTCTTTTCAATAGCAACAGCTAATACTTTATTTTGAACACGTCTTTTGATGTCCTTCTCCTCCTTTAGAGGAAGGAGAGTGTGTACTACACTTTGCTAGGCACTGAAGATGCAGAAGTGAAAAAAACAGTGTCCTTTCTATGATCTCCATTCAATCAAATCCTTCGTAGTTCTGGACCAGTCATTTTTGGCTCCTTATGAACAAGCAATTTCCCCAATGCTGATTCTCAATTTCCCTTTCTTCTCATGAGTTTGGTGAATCTTTGGGATTAATCACAAATATTCCAGGAGTTTTGACTCTCCATTTTATCTCAACCCTTCTCGTATGTAATAAATTACCAGGTGGGGTGTTTTTCCAACTCACAAATTTTTCTCCTTTTAGCCATGCCAACTGCCCTCTGGTCACAGCTAAATTATCCAGAGCTATGACACAAGAACCAAGCTGAACCAAACAAATTCTTTTATTCAAGAAATTGAAATCTGAATTCAGAGACACAGAGATATCAGTTGGCCATTGCTGTGTAACAAACACCCATAAAATTTACTTAGAGCAACAATTTGTTTTTTCTCATGAGGCTGGGTGTAGCTGGACAGTTCTGCTGATCTGAACTAGGTCTGGTGGGGCTCACCCATGTGTCTGCAGTCAGCTGCAGGTTGGATATGCAGTTTTCATATGGGTTTTCTCTCATAGCTGGGGGTTCAGCCCAGACATCTGGGATGTCATAGCTCCACTTCTTGTGCCACATCATCCATTAGGCTAGCCCAGGCATATTCTCATGGCAAAGACAGGGAGCAACCAAGAAAGTGGAAATCTGAAAGTGTATTAGTCTATTCTCACACTGTTATAAAGAACTACCTGAGACTGGGTAACTTAAAAACAAAAGAAGTTTGGTTGACCTACAGTTCTGCATGGCTGGGGAGGTTTCAAGAACCTCACAATCACAGCAGAAGGTGAACAGGAGGCAAGGTACATCTTACATGGCGGCAGGAGAGACAGAGAACGAGGGAAACTGCCAAACACTTTTAAACCATCAGATCTCATGAGCACTCACTCACTACCATGAGAACAGCATGGGGGAAAACCGCCCCCATGATCCAGTCACCTTCCACCAGATCCCTCTCTCAATATGTGATTACAATTCGAGATGAGATTTGAGTGGGGACACAGAGCCAAACTATTTCTGCAAGTGTTATTCAAGTTTTTGCTGACACCATATTCACTACTGTTCCATGACCAATTTCAGAATCACCATGAGAGGGGGCTACAGAGTTACAGAGCAAAGGGCATAGATACAATGAAGTCTTTAATTGAGACCATTAATAAAAGTAACTAACCATAGATTCGAAGTCAATAACCCTAATGGCAATACTCTAGAAAAAAGATATGTGGAGGCTCACTGCTAAGTTCCCTAGAGAGCCCTTGATTTCTGCATTTCCAAAATTTGAATATTCAGTTCTTTCTTTAATTGGATGAGCTACCCTGGAAACCTTCTGATAAATCTTTCCTTCTTGATTCCACCAGTCAGTTTCTATTATCTTACACACACACACACACACACACACACACACACACACACACACACACACACACAAAGTCATTATTATCATCATCTAAAACGACCTTTAACTAGTATACCACTTTTTGCCAATTCTATATCCAAAAATCTCTCATATTCATCCCTTTCCTGTCACTGTTAACAGTTACTGCGTCAATTTGGACTTTCATTATCTCTAGCCTGAACCACTGCAGTAAGATTTCTGAACCAGAATATTAAGCTGTTGGACCTGAACTCCACCTTTTTAATTAGCATCCTATTTGAGGTTTCCCCGTCTCTCTGCCTCTGTATAGCAGGTAAAAATAAGTAAATAAACAAATGGCAAAGAAATTGTCCTTTTAGAAATATACCATTTGTGATATCTTCAGTAAAGAAAATAACATTATAGTTTTACCTTTTAAGTAAAGGTTTTATTCTGAAGAGAACAAAGCTATGACTTTGGGCAGATTAATTTTCTTCTTAGAGTCTGGCTTTTCTCCTTGTTAAATGGAAACAATAACCTTAATTTTACAGAAGTGTTATGAGAATTAAACAAATACACGAACAGCTTGGACCTCACAAACAGTAATTTTTCCAACCTTCATCACTTACCCTCCACATACATCCTACACCCCTTCACTTGAGCTGTACAATTCAAACCTACAACAACTTATGTTTTAAATCATTTCCAAAATCATGTTTCAAAAAAAAATCACATATGAAGGGCAAAAGCCCAGCCTCTTCATGATTTCTGAATGGGTGTAATTTCCCAGTTTTCTCTTCCCTTTTCTTCCCCCGATGTACTTCTACAGGGATGGAGCAAATAGTGCATCTACTAGTTTAGGTAAGAATCACCTTATAAAGTGAGAGCAAAGGAGTACATTAAAAATGCAGGTGTGGATGGCCTAATAGGAACGGCTCCAGTCTCCAACTCCCAGCGCGAGCGACACAGAAGTCCGGTGATTTCTGCATTTTCAACTGAGGTACTGGGGTAATCTCACTAGGGAGTGCCGGACAATCGGTGCTGGTCAGCTGCTGCAGCCTGACCAGCGAGAGTTGAAGCAGGGGGAGGCATCACCTCACCTGGGAAGCGCAAGGGGGAAGGGAATCCCTTTTCCTAGCCAGGGGAACTGAGACACACAACACCTGGAAAATCGGGTAACTCCCACCCCAATACTGCGCTTTAAGCAAACGGGCACACCAGGAGAATATATCCCACACCTGGCCGGGAGGGTCCCACACCCACGGAGCCTCCCTCATTGCTAACACAGCAGTCTGCGGCGATCTAACC
>NW_016805238.1:1012642-1039154 GCF_001698545.2 Rhinopithecus bieti | reverse complement strand
GGATTGCATTGGGGAGTTATACATGATATAAATGATGAATTGATGGGTGCTGACGAGTTGATGGGTGCAGCACACCAACATGGCACAAGTATACATATGTAACAAACCTGCACGTTATGCACATGTACCCTAGAACTTGAAGTATAATAAAAATAAATAAATAAATAAATAATAAAAAAAATGCAGGTGTGGTTTCAAGTTATTTAAAATCAATGCAGTTTAAGGTCCACAAAATGATTATCTTGCAGTTAAAAATGGGATTTGGTTGCACCTAAAGTTCAGCATTCATAAATTCATATTAATGTTTGACAATCAAATTATAGATCATAGCTATCAGAGATCTTCTCCAAAGAAGTGCCAAATTCTCTAGTGAGAAGTTCTTTTGATCCTTGAAGTCTTTTTGTCATCACTTTTAAATACTTTTTTCTTCTCCTGTGATTAGGAAACAGATGTTCAAGAAGATCACCACAATTTTCAAGTTCAAGTTTGATAGTCTGCAACTTTCATCCTCACCCCGAAAAGCAGGTTCTCCATCTCCTAAACTGTGTTCATGCATTTCCTTCATGACCTTTGATTCTGTTTACTAGGCAAATGAAAAGGCTAATCTCTAGTTCCAGGATTGGGGACAATATCCAGGAGTCCAGATCAGAACTTGCTTATAGGTTGCTGTGTCCAAAATGGTGGTAGGCTATTGCAGAAACTGTTCAGTTTGGATGAAAATGAACTCTAGTTAGGTAGATTGCCTAATATAGTAAATAATTTAAAAAGAAAAAACAAGAGTGAGTAACCAGTATGAAAATCTCACTGGAGGGCTAATAATAATGATAATGACTGCTCTTTTATATATATGCTTTCTTTGCACTGGGCAGTATGGTAAATTCTTCAGTAGGATGACTATGGTTATAAAGATTATTCACTGCATGGCACTGAGCACATTGTGAATGTCACGCCCTAGAGTCAAGCAGTGTGCAGCCTGTAGTCATTCATGGCAGGCCTACATCAATAGATTATAATTGCATTATTGCACTGAAGATTTTCTACAAACTTTGCCTCATTCAATATCTGCAACAAACAAACTAACTAACCCATGTCCACATAACTACTAAGCAGAGGACCCAAAATTCAAACCTAGGTCTGCCTTGCTCCGTGTTTTTCTACCATTCCACTGTGCCGCCCCTTAATTTTGAATTATTATGAATACCTTTTAGAACACAGGAAGTTGAGGAGCTTTTACAGTCTGCAGTATTCCACCAGGACTGAAGCAATTTCCTGGGAAAGAGAAGAAGGCTCACACAAGGAGACAGAGCTCTTTGAGGCCATGGTGGGGATACCATTTAGTAAACTGTTGGATGAGCCTCTGAAATGGAAAAGGCAATGATCGACTCTGAAATGAAATCTCTGTGAATGGGTCTAACATGCTCCCAGAGGGTCAGCTTCCTCGAGGAGAAAGGCTACAGGTTTAGTATAGGGACAACCCTGTCAATTGCTAACTCAGTTTCTGATAAGAATTTATTTCCCCCATAATTATGTCAGAAATCAATGCTTCCAGCTTTAATGGTCAACCCACATTCAGTTGGCCTCTTTATCTTATCATGAAGCTTTATTTGGATTTAAACAACCATAATAATTAACAAAGAACCCAAGTCTAAAACTACCCAGCTATTTATTGACTGTGAAAAGCAGGTTTCACATAATGTGATTTATAAGAGAGATCATAAAGGTAGTGCTATAACCCATAAAGAGAATGAAAAGAGTCAAAGATCTACTCAATTTAGCTGACTTTGGACAATATCACAATCTCCTTTTTGTAGGCAGCTTGGCCTAAGAAAAAAATACAGACTTTGGAATCTGAAAGACCTGAGCCTAAATCTTAAAACTCATGAGCTACGTGCCTATGGACAGTTACTTAGCCTCAATTTCTTTCTCTTCAAATTAAAGTGATGCTATCCATCTCTTTTGACGTAAATTTATAAGAAAGCACATTGTACGTAGCATATAGTGGGTATTCTGTAAAAGTCCGTTCTCCTCCTTCTACCTTCAGTGTCTGTGATTTATTGGCCTTGGAAACTTGATCTTAGAATCTCAATTCACATAAACCTGTCAATATTTGATTGCAAGCAACTTGAGAGAAATTCCCTATGGTTTACACTCAAGACAAAGTTGTTTCAGATTCCTGCCTTGGAAAGACAGAATCTTGCAGAGCAAAAATAAGAGTGACTTTTATTCATTAAGTCAATCAGTGTCATCATATATGAGCACCCGCTCTGTGTAATGATCAAGACTCATGCTCAAGGACAGGAGGTAATTTTAATTTCAGAGCCCTGTTATTACCCAATTTCAATTTCAGAGCCCTGCTATTACCCAATCAGAATATTCTTTGCCTAAGATTCTTCCATTAACAAAAGACATTGTGTCTCGCCTAGTTTCAGTAAGAACAATAATACCAAGGAAAGGATTACAGAGTTATAATACGAGTTAAAATATAAGAATACCAGGTTATGTTATGAATGTACCCACTGATAAACTTATTCTCCCTAAACTGACTGCAGGAAATAGAGTGCTTTAAGGGAATTGTTTGGAGAGTCAAAGAAAAAAATCACAGTTACTTCACAAATATGTCCTACTTTATGATGTAACAGTTTAAAGATACTGTTTCTTCCCTAAGGCTTATAGTTTCACCAGGAGACAGTGCAGAGTGAGATACTGGAAAAAGCAACACTCAGTGTCAACTATGCCCGAGGGAGACATCCGCTTCCCATGATTGTCAGGACTCAAAAGAGAGCTGACCCACAAGTCAGTGTCACATAGAGAAAGAGAAACCACTAGGCAACAGTAATTCTCAAAATGATGTCTTGGTTGACACAACTTTGTGATAAATTGCATCAATGGCTCTAAGTCCTCAGCCCTCCCTATTTCCACGTCCTTTGCCACATACTGTACTTTTGTAGTGCCATTCGGTATAAGTGAGGGCACTCTCTGCTCATTTACTTTTGACCCAGCCATGTGATTTGCTTTAACCAACAGAATGAGATGAAAGTGAGGTGTGCCTGTGCTGAATTTAGGCCTAAAGAAGTCCTGTGTGCCTTCCCTTGCTCTTTTGCACCATGTCTAGGCTGGCCTGATGGTTCTAGCATAAGAGACATGGAGCAGAGCCACCGGCAGCCAAGCCCAGCCTAGACAAACCAATCCCCAGCCAACCCACAGATTATGAACAACAGGAAATGGTTGTTTGAGGTTGATTTGCTACACTCAATATCTAACAATATCTAACTAACACACTTCAATATTTTTTCTCACAATAAAATCAGAAGTACCATAAGATCCACCAACACCGCAAAATAAAACGAGAGCCAGGAAATGAGAGGAAAAAGATAAGAAGATTATGGGTGAGGAACACGCCTCTGAATTTTTCTCTCTGAGGCTAAAAATCCTAATAATGACAAATACAGAAGGAAAAAAGTAGAAAAGACACCCAAACCCACAGATATTTCTGGTGACCCAGAGAGCATTCACCTGAAGTGGGGGTGCACTGGAAAGTCACAGTCCTTAGAATGAGAATTTGGGTCCTCAATTGATACATAAATGTTCTGAGCACTTTTATCTTACCAGTTAAAACAGGAAAATGATATTTCTTTTTTATACAGTGGACATGAGGATTGGAAACAATGGCAAAATAGAAGAGAGTAGCACCTGACAAATTAGCAATAAACGACACATACTGGTATTGGTGATAATTAAATGTCAGCTTAATGTTCTGGTCTCTATACTCTGCCTATCTTTTCCCCAAGACTTGGTTAATTGATGCCCTTGTACATATCCTTCTTCCCAGATCCTTTGACTTGCTCCTGGTATGGTGAACTAATAGCTGGATCTTACAGTCCTGTCTCTGACAATGATGACAATGTAAACAATTTTTAAAATAATGACAAATCGGTTGAAGTGCTTACCTGGCAAGTGACTAAGCACTTTATTTACATTATATCTTCTCTACATGATGGCTCCGCTGTTTTATCATCATCTCCATTTTACAAACAATAACACTGAGAAGCAGAGACGTTAATTACCTTTTCCAGGACTACTGCCATTAAGAGGGAGACAAAGAATTTAAATCTGGAATTTTAGAGTCTGGTATCAAAGACTATCTCTTTTACAGATACAGAATTCGCCCACCTCCCATACTTTCAGAACTTTTCATGGCTGATAGGTTCATAACTCAGTACCCTCTGCCTCTAGGACACCAGTTTCTTAGTGACTAGACGTGACGATGAGTTGAGCTAGGTGCTCTCGACCCCTGAGCAGAGGCCAGTGACAATTTCCAACCCTGCTAAAGTTGTAATGGCAGGGACTCTGTACCCCTTACCAGAAAAGATACTGTAGAAAAATTCGCAACCTCCCTGGGAAGACTAAAACAATGAGTTAAAGTTTCATTTTAGACCCTTAATAGCCCAATCAATAATTTAGGGAACAAAGAAAACATTTTCTGGGAAAGCATTAGCTTAAAACTGAAAAGTAGCTCCTCGCCCCTTGGAAATTACACTGTTTTAGCAAGGGTGGGGTCAAGGGAGAAGAGGCTGACAACTGCTTTTCAAATATTCTCTCTCTCTCTCTTTCCTTTTTCTCTCCATACTTCTTCCTCTCTCCTGTCTACTCCTTTCTCTTGTTCTCTGCACTACTGGTACTACTATTTGGTATTTTTTTCTCATCTTTCTGAATATTGCAATTACTGATGCAATGACTAATTAGTACCATAACAAATCTGTTGCTATAAATTATTTTTTCTTGGAAACAGATCAAAATCATTATCTACTAATGTTTAATTTCATCTGAAGTGTTAGCCCCACTTAAAATTAAAGATTCACCTTAAAGAAATTTCTGCAATTTGAATCAAAATTGTACTTTGTCCGATGTGCTTGACTGACTAAAAATGTTTCATTTAAAATCTAAAACAGATAAGATTCTAAGAGTTCCAAAGCTGTTTTAAGGCTTCACGTGGCAATTAATAATATATCCAACTTGCTAAAACCTTTGAACTGATATTCAGGAAACTATTTCAAAATGCATTTTTTTCCTCTGTCTAGTTATTGCTGATTGCAAATGCACTAAGAAATCCATTTGGTTTGGGAACAAGCAAAACTTCAGAGAAAGTAACCTGACAAAGATTTTTGCCTCACAATTTGTTGATCTGGGCTGAATTGTAATACAAAATCATAGCCTAAAAGTCCAAATGCCCTATACTTTTTTAGTAGCCTAATGATGATGCATCAAACAGTTCAAAGTTATAACAGAAATTAGGCTTGTGAAAGAAGGTTGGTGCCGAAGTGGTCCCTGATAAAAAGATGGGGAACAGAAAACCAACAACTAGCAAATGATAGACAGCTTGTCCTTTCTTGTCCTAAAGAAAAAAAAGGCATTTGGATGGATTAAATACGTCAACTGTAAGAATATCGTCACATCCATCCCTCCTCCACGGCGGACACCTGCAAATCCCTCAAAACCCTGCATATCAGGAGATTGGAGTTGTCAAAGAGATAAATCCCTATTTGGAATCCCAGGACTAGATGACTGTTCAAACTTTTAAAAAAATACATTGTAAGTCTTTAAAATGGGATTATTTGTTCAAGTTCACAAGGCCAAGGTAATGGCTAGAACCTGGTGTCTTGATTTCTAGGTTAGTTCATGTTTATAAATTGATACTGCCTCTCGAAGTCCTACCCACACCCTCTGCGCCTTGTGGTATTACCATGACCAGGAGCCCAGGCACATGCTGGTCTGTCTACTGCTGACGCTGCCCCAGGACACAGCCCTACTGAGCTGCCATCCACTTCTACCCAACTTCCTTAGTGAGACTTCAGTCCATTCCCCAGGTAATGGATCTCCAACTTTAGCTGCATTAAAATCACTTCAATGCCTGATAAAACACAAATTGTTCAGTTTCACACCCACAGAGTTTCAGTTCCCATAGGTCTAGATGGGGCCGAAAACTTTTCATTTCAAACAAGTGTTTTGGGACAATTTTCTATGAGTCTCTTGTATTTCTGTATATCTTGCAAGCAGAGGCACTATCTTCCTTTTTTTGTGGACCACTTTTCAAGGATGTATTTATACTTAAATACAAGTATATATTTACTACTCAGAAGATAGTAAAAGGTAGGTGTATTTGCTGTCCTACACAATAAAGATAATAATGTCTCTGCCTAGAACAAAGGTCAGGCGGGCTTCCTGTCCATTATGAAAGATTAGAATTGCCTAAACTCATGATTCTTCTCCTGTAATGCAAGCCACTGCATGTGCAGGCACTTTCCGTCCTTGCTGGCATTGCCAGTGGTAATCAAGGATTGGTGCAAGCACTGTAATAACATGTTTCAATTTATTTATAAGGTTTTTGTCCACATCCCCCTTCTAGTACATCCACTGAGCTCAGGACTCCTACTGTTTTTATTCCTGTTTTGGTCCCAGGATTAAAACAGAGCCAGGTACAGAGTGGGTGCTTGATAAACATTTGCTGAATACATGAATAAATACATAAATAATTAATGATCAACCCAGCAAGTTTAGTACAACTCTTAACTCCATTTTACAGATGAGAAAAGGGAAGTTTAGAGAGTTTAAGTAATTTGGCTAGAATCACAAAGCTAGGAAGTTGTAAAGCTGGGATTTGAACCTAAGTCTCCTGACTCTCCCACCTAAACTCACAAACATGATATTCTACTTCTTCTCTAACACGTATATGTGTATCTGTGAAAATAATCAGAACACACTAGGCGAGTAGTGGCACTTGACAATCCTGGTGATTGTTTTCTTCTTTCCACATACCTACACTTTCTAAATTTTCTACCCCAAAATGCACATATGCTTATATACATATATAGGTATGCATATATATATATGTATGAGTATATATATAAATTTTATAATGAGAAAAAGACTATTTTTTTTGAAACGAAGTTTCACTTTTGTCCCCCAGTCAGGAGTGCAATGGCGTGATCTCGGCTCACTGCAACCTCCGCCTCCTGGGTTCAAGCGATTCTGCCGTCTCAGCCTCCCGAGTAGCTGGGATTACAGGTGCATACCACCATAGCCAGCTAATTTTTTGTATTTTAAGTAGAGACAGGGTTTCACCATGTTGACCAGGCTGGTCTCGAACTCCTGACCTCAGGTGATCCACCTGCCTTGGCCTCCCAAAGTGCTGGGATTACAGGCATGAGCCTCTGTGCCTGACCGAAAAAAAATTATTTTTAAAAATATCTGCTGAGTGGCATTATTTCAATGATGCTTCCACCACCAAAAGTACTTCCAATGTCTCCTCTAGAATTTCCCTCAGGAGTAGTAAACAAAGCACACAAGAAAATGATTCTTCGTACATTGTTATACTTCATCTTGACCCCAAGTGGGCTTGCCCCCCTCAATCACTCCCTTATTTAATTCATCAGACCTGATATGATTTGAAACAGTATTAATTTTTTTTCCAAAATCAAGCTGGACAAATTTGCAACTGCTGAAGAAGTTAAAAGTAATCAATATAAACTGTAAGGTCAGCCCCTCATATAGGTTCCAAAAATAATCTTCAGCATCTATAAAATTCGTGGTTTAGTCTCTGAAGACCATTAAACATAAACCATAATTTTTTCTCTATATAAGTTTTAAAAGTCAACATCCTTAAATAAAAGTCATATTTCAGGTTTTTCTGTATTATAAATCTTTGAAAAGTGGTTGTCCTCCTAGCAAGAACCCACCCTGCCATGCCCCACCCCAGGTTCCCTGACCAAGACAACTCAGAGTTTACTGGAAACACAAAAAAAGGAATTATGCATTCCCCAGCAGCACTCAGACCCATGTCATTTAGATTCACTGAGATAATCAGTATTTGATCATTAAGAGAACACTGTACTGTTTACAGTTTTCAAGCATTTGGGACAGTCTCCTTTGTTCATTATACCCAATTAGAAATTTGAATTAAGGTTTCCATTAAGCAAACACGGATCTCTTTTCCCATGTTTGTTGTGGAACAGAAGCCAACAAGCCTCTTTAATTTCCTTCCAAGTTTTGTATATGAATTACATTGTTGAGAATGGAGTTTGGTAATATAATTGTTCTCCTTCTGTGCATTTGGGCCACTTGGTAGAAGACAGTACAACTCAATCAAACCTCTCTCTTCTGAAAACCATTATAATTTTTCAATATTATTGCCTTAGCATTTGGAGATACATTTGCAGAATTTTGTGAAAATCAAAATATACGTTCTGTACATTGTCTTTATAAATAATCTTATGATGCCATGAAAAGAATCCCACTTTGGAAATCAAGAAATCTGGATTCATGGTTCACTTCCACTTACTAGGATTTAGTAAGTTGGAGGATTTAGACAAAGCTATTTAACTTCTCTGAGTTGAAGTTTTCTCACAATTAAAATACTGGATTTACAATTCCAGTGCCAACTACCCTACAAAATTACTGTCAGCATCGAATGAGATTATATATATGAAAAGGCTGATAATGTTTATTTAGAATTAACAGTCACATAATCAAATTTCATTGAAGGTAATCCTCAAAGACATACCTAATTTACGATTTGACTCTCCAGAAATGCTTCATTATAATACAGTCTAATGTCTCATTGGAACATTTAATCTATCAACAAAGAGCATAATAGAAGGACAGTCTCTATTTAATCATGCAAGAATAATTGTCATAGGAAGGTTACACTTGAAACCTCAGCTCCTGGGGTGGGGATGGGAGTCTATTGTGCTTCAGCTTTCAAATTCACAAAAACGAATCCTTCCTTCTTGTGTGGCATTTCACAATGTTTTTGTCTTGGGAAAGGGGCGGGGCAGAGGCTGCAGAAAGAGGGACATACTGGAAAGGTCTCATTTCTTTTCAATTACTACAGCCAGACTCCAAGGACATCATTCACAATGGGTAGTACACAGAGATGCTCCCTTCAGAAAACACTTTAATTACGGGCTGCTGGCAGGTGTCCAGGAGGGAGCTGGCTATTGGGACCGAGAGGCTGAATACCCAGGGGGGGACACAAAGTAATTACCATCATCAAGAACAATTGTAACAATACTGGAGTAGGTCTCCGGTTGTTCGCAAACAGGCAATTCCTTTCATGCAGACATTCTAGTTGACCCCCTTGTGCAGAAATCTCCAGAAGTAAAAAAAGCAGGATATAACCTTTTCCTTCTTAATCATCAGCACTTAGCAGGGTAAATGTCATCTGCTGTCTGACTTTTCATTAATCATATAGAATTCTGGGAAACCATCCCAGGATTTAGAGACAAGCTTAAAAAAAAATTTCCCCTATTTCTTTCCTTTTTGTTTTAAAAACCAGATATTTCATTTTCATGATGTCCCCATGGGGACTGCTGGAGGTGCCACCTTGCAATGTCCTCATCAAAAGTTTCTTAAGGCAGAATTGTCAGAAGCAAATTGGATAACTGTGCCAATGAGGAGACTCAATTTAACTGTCATCGGGAAATTATAAAATAGCTTATCAGAGATTGAATGTGAAGGAAAGACCCCGAGGATTGTCATTTAAGAAGCAGTAGGTTAAACTGTGTAGGGCAGCTTTCCTTTAGCTCATTAGTACTTGAAGTCACAAGCATTTAAAGATCTAAGTCCCACCAAGGGAACAAGCCTGCCTTCGGTGCTCCTGCTGAAGAATGATTAGCTGGAATTAACGAGAGCATCGCTAGGGATTTCTTCCCAGAACAACTCAAACTGCTGTTACCCTGGTACAGAAATCTTAGGAAACAGTTAACCTGGTTCAGCAACCCTGTATGCATGCCACAGCAGTGTGTACATCAGGCATTTCTCTCTGCAGAGCAGAATGTCACCAGGAAATTATTGAGATAAAAACACATCCACCCTCCACCTGTCACAAGCCATGTCATGATGAGAAAAATTACCTAGTGATGCCTGGTTCTGTGGATGTCTCCATTTTATTCCCCAGCCTGCCACTCACTCATTTGTAGCTCCATGAGCAAATTCCCTTAGGCAGGGTTAATGGTTGGGGGAGGGGAGAGGCAGCCATCAGTCAACTATTAGTTTTAGCAAGCATTTCACCAGTCTAATTCATTTTGTCTAAGCTGACAAGAGGCATGCAGTATAGGACAAGGATGGCATCCACACTCCAATCTTAGGTTGTCTGGGCATAATCTCCACAGTGCTTAGACACACGCTCCTGGGTAGATGTTTTTCTTTGAATATGAACCAGCTTGCTGAGCAGAATGGGCACCCCTGATTAAATTAAATTTCAGGCTATGGTTTTAGTTATGCAAAGTCTCATAGCTGTCATTAAAAATACAATATTACTAGAAGAGTTGGGGCTTGTCATCAGGAAACCTGGGCTTGAATCCTGGCTCCACCACAAACTGCATGACCGACCCTGTGCCAGTTCCCGGAGCTCAGGAACCCCATCTCTAAACTTGGGATAATCAGGAGAACACTCATCTCACAGAATTAAGGTAAGTACCAGCCTTAGCAGTGTGCTTCCAAACATGCTGGAAAATACCAAGCAAAATGCAAATGCTCATAGTTATTACTGTCAAGAGAAGAGAAATTCAACTGAATGGAACCTCAAACCAAGATTTTCCTGTTGGTAGCTCATTAAAGTTATCTGGGTGTAGTGGCACTCACCTGTAGTCCCAGTTACTTTGGAGGCTGAGGCAGGAGAATTGCTTGAACCTGGGCGGTGGAGGCTGCAGTGAGCAGCGATCACACCACTGCACTCCAGCCTGGTGAAATAGAAAGACTCCATCTCAAAAAAAAAAAAAAAAAAAAAAAAAAAAAAAAAAAAAAAAAAAAAAAGAATAGTTATAATTAAATAAAACAATGGAATAAAATCTTTGTGTCATTGGTCAATATTTTTCCAAAATAAAACAGACTACAGGGTGGAGAAAAGGCAATTGTGATTCATTAAATATCCCCATTACTTGAGGTGCAGTTGGTATGTATATAACACTACTGAGAGGAGAGTGTGTTTATCAGTCTTCTCGGCTGCAAGAAACAGAAAACAATTGGCTATCTTCAAAAGAAAAATAGGTATTCAAAGTTTAGCGAGGGAATACAGAATCCTTAACAGACTTTAAAAACAAACAAACAAACAACAACAACAACAAAAACAGACTTCACAAGTAGCAGGAAAGGAGGGGCCTGCGTGGGGCCAAGAACACAAATGACGATGACCATTTTGTTAGCAAGAATTGTCAACTCACCCGTTACAGACACCACCATCCCACTTTGCATGTCTCCCAAACTCTCCTGGTCTTTGCAGAACTTGTTTCCAATTCGAAGTCCTGAATGGAAGCATCCGATTGGCTCAGCCTAGGTTATCTGTGCAAACTCTTGCTACCGGGTAGTGGAAGGATGTATGGTTTTCACTCTAGTTTTTAAAAATGGAGATGGGGCAGGTGGGATGTTTCCCAAAATAGAAAGATAGATGCCAAGCAGCCAAAAATGACAGCTGTCACTGGTGACTGACTATTGGGTGTGGCCTACATGCCGGATCCTTTTCACATTTTGTTTCACCAAATCCTCCCAAGCACCTGGGAAGATGTTATCATGCCCTTGGCGCAGATGAAAAAACCAGGGCTCAGGTAACATTCATGCATTTTCAAGAACTGTGCATCTAGTATGTGATGCCAGGTCTGTCCTATCCAGCTGGCTTACTTGCATGTAAATTGCTTTAAGCTTTGGACTCAGAAAAGAACCTTGTGAACCAACATGACAGGAGAGGAGAGTGATGAGAAATAGAATCAGTCTGCCTTTTCCTCTGTGAATACAAGGCCCGGTGTCTCCTCTGCCGGTCTACACCTCACACAGGAAAATGTGGGTAACAATGCTACTGACCATGCCCTGCACACTCTGGTGGCTTCACCACTCACTGCAGCAGAAGTTGGATCCCACCCTTTCATCAGGAAGTTATTGCTGTGCTGTATGAACTTGGCTGCCCTGGAAATGCTGATGCTCCCTGAGCCATGAATATTTATGATTTCTATTTTTCCAAACACCAATGGCTTAACCCAAAGATGATGTCGATCAGAAAAAGCTCAGTCTCCTCCCTAGAGATTTTTTCTTCCCTAGTAAACTGATGACATTAAAAACAACAATGGAAATTACTGGCTGTGTGTTTTATTTCCTAATATTTTAACCATTTTTATTCATATGAGACTGGACAGTGGAGTGAATAACAATAGTTCGAATTTCATGTCTGAAAACTTTTCATACACAACTATAAATATTGTTTTCCTTCAACCTTCTGGGCAGGATAGAACAGTAAAGTATAAAGTTTCAAAATAAAAGCTGGACTAGGATCTTTTCTCAGCTAGCTATTAACGGATTACTTTGAAGTAAGTTTCTTCACCTCTCTGAACCTCAGTTTCTCCATCTGTAAAGTGGAGATAATAATATTGAATTCATAGGGTTATTGTGAGAACTTTGCACAGTACCTGGCATTCAGTAAGTATTAAATAAAGGAGAGTTATTGTTATCCCCATTTTATAGAGGAGAACTTTGAGAAATTAAGTTTCACCAAAATCACAGGCAGGATCACAGGCAGCAACAAAGACTTAAACCCTGCCTTTTGATTCCAAATACAGGATATTTTCTGTTATATCTCTATACCTTATATTTCCTAGCCCAACTTTTCACTGGCCTTTACACATACTACCTTGCTGATTCATATTTATTTTTGCATTCATTATGAATAGGAAAGAGGTAATAAATTCTATTCTTGGTCCAATAGGTTTGTAATCTCTGAATGTTAAGTGTTATCTCCCATTGTGAGCCCCCTTTGGCTGGGTACATCTCCAGCATCTTTCCTTTCCCTTAATGTTCTGCTAAGAATATGTTTCCTGATGTCTGCTTTCTAGAATCTCCCAAATTCACATTTTTGTGTGACCTTGTAAATGAATTCTTAACAGTCACTCACTGCAAGGTGAAGTAGGACTTGCTTGCCTGAGGAGTACCGTCACTCACTACTGCATTCTTTACCCAAGTACAAAGCAGAACCAAAACTCAGATTCATGAAGCAATTTAGGGAAGGAAGATCAAGGAACAGACACAAAAACAACACATAAGAAATCAAGGATATATATGTCTTCATATAAAAACAAAAAAATCCAATAACTAACAAAGCCCCAAAAGATTGGCAAATTCTAGGCAGCATTAGAAAGGGTTTAGAAATAAATGGAATGAAATAATATCCACCCTTTGTACACCACACCAGAATGCAATCTTTCTTGGTATGAGCCCTAAGAAAACTAGAAGGTGATTTTGCTAAATTGTTAAAAAAAGTATTAAATTATTGATTCTAATTTTTTAATGTGTGAAAAATAAATTCATAATAAGATGTACATTTTCTTTAAAATGCTCCCTCAGAATACAGCAGTGGTGCCCACCCAGGAAGTACTGGCACTCTGATACAGATGGTAACAGCTCCACTCCATTATTGTTTTATTTTATGAGACTGATGATGTCTTGGAAAGTTGCATGGACCTGAAAATCAGACAGACCTTGTATTACTCCATTTTCATACTGTTATGAAGAAATACCTGAGACTGGGTAAATCACAAAGAAAAAGAGGTTTAATGGACTCACAGTTCCAGAGGACTGGGGAGGCTTCACAATCATAGCAGAAGGCGAAGGAGGAGCAAAGGCATGTTTTACATGGTGGCAGGCAAGAGAGCATGTCCTGGGGAACTGCCCTTTATAAAACCATCAGATCTTGTGATACTCATTCACTATCATGAGAATAGCATGGGAAAACCCATCCCCATAATTCAATGACCTCCCACAGAGTCCCTCCCATGACATGTGGGGATTATGAGAGCTACAATTCAAGATGAGATTTGGGTGGGGACACAGCCAAACCATATCAGGCCTAAAGGCTTGAATCCTGACTCAGCCTTTTAGTAGCTGCTACAATTGCTTTTCCTTCCTCAGCCTCAGTTTTGCCATCCATAAAAGGGGATACCTCTCTCAGGATTGTATAGAGATTCAATTAGCATAAATCAACACTGAATCAATAAATGTTACTTTTATTCCAAATACATATTACAACTTGTAGTAGATGCATTTTGTGTCCATAGAGTGAACTTCCTTTTTCTAAATTCTTCAATTGTTATTTTACTTTATCATCACAACCCTGTGAAGAAGACAAAGTAGATAGAATTAAACCTACTTAATATATAGAAAAACTATGGCAGCGAGGTTATTTAGAGCTGCTCAAGGTCACAAGCCAGCTAGTGGCCAAGCTGAGCTAGGTTCAAGTCCTTTGATTCCCTGTCTATTCTGCTTTGAGCATCTTCTAGGTCTTTGTAATACTGTATTTGAATGTTTCTATCCAGACATATCCCCTGAGTACTCAGGTGTCACTTTTCCTCTCTTCCATTTTCTTCCATTGATTCACAATGACTCTCTATTATTTATTTAGAGGGAAATGATTAATACAAGTGCTAACATTAATTTCTATTTCCTTCAAAATATCTCACATCTCATAATTCCCTCCAAAGAATGTTTTGAGTATTAAAAATATGTACAACTAGACATCCTTATGTCAAAAGGTATTTATCACTATCTTGGCATGGGTCTGAACTTAGAGTTATTTCAAGCTGAAAAAATTTTAGGTGTTAAAAAAAACTTTGATGAAGCCAATTAGTAAGCATGTATATCTGGCATTCTTAATATGTTTTTGATTTAATCAAAATAGAAATCAAATTGAATAACTCTACTTGAACTAAAGCAAAACTGTTTCTAGCTTAAGGGAATATTTAAAAAGGTAACTTTCTAATTACATTTCTAAGCCCCAAATAGACATGTGGCAAAAGTACACATTATATATGATCCAGGGCTATTTACAAAGCTGAGCAAGTTGTCCCATTAGTCAGAGCTAAGAGTTATAAGGAAATGATGTAAAACTAATAATATGATTTGCCATATAGATAACACTTATTGAAGGCTCACTATTTGATAGGTGCACTACCAACTACTTTATAGTCACTGTTGCTTTTAAATTGCACAATAGCACTGTTCTTGTGACCATTTTAAATATAGGAAACAGAGTCACAAAGAAGTATAGTTATAGGCTGAATGTGAGGGTCTCATCTCAAGTAAGTGGTGGAGTTGGAGATTGAACCCATGTCTATCTAACTATTTAACAAAGTATATGCTGTTAAGTATACTTATTCAATAACTTTATCCACAAATATCTATTGAGACCTCTGAAGTGCTGGGTGGAGTTCAAGCTTCTGGAGATACAGGAGTAAGAAAGGCAAAACTTCTGGCCTTCTCAAACATTCTGTTGAGAGCAGATGGAAAATCAGTCCATGAACTAATGAGCGAGATCATTGCAGATGGTGATACATGGTACAAAGAAAGAAAAAAATGAGACAAGGAGGCAGAGGTAGGGGAGGACAATAATTACTGTGTATAGTTTTGAAGACCTCAGTGAGGAGGTGTCATCGGGGACTGGATTTTGAAAGACAAGAAATTGCATGTCATGAGGGGCCTGGAGGCAAAGTCTTCTGAAAAGCCTTGCCCAAGGGACCTGCTGGGAGGTCAGAGGGACTGACAGTCTAGGGTCGCAGGAGCACAGAGCAGGAAGGGATACTTGGTAGGGGCTGAGGTTAGAGACAAGCAGATGGGGGCCTCATAACAATTTGGAAAAGTAAAAATCATGAACATAGAAACCCACCAGACTCATTCAAACACTGCCAAGAGTTTCATCTTAAAACGTACTTACGGCTGGGTGTGGTGGCTCATGCCTGTAATCCCAGCACTTCGGAGGCCGAGGCACGTGGTTCACCTGAGGTCAGGAGTTTGAGACCAGCTTGCCCAACATGGAAAAACCCCGTAAACCCTGTCTCTACTGAAAATACAAAAAATTAGCTGGGCACGGTGGCGGGTGCCTGGAATCCCAGCTACTCGGAAGGCTGAGGCAGGAGAATCACTTGAACCCGGAGGTGTGGAGTTTGCAGTGAGCCAAGATCGCGACACTGCACTCTAGCATGGGCAACAGAAGCAAAACTCTGTCTCAAAAAAAAAAAGAAAAAAGAAAAAAAAGAAAATTACTTATTTCAAACACCTTATAGGGGAAAAAATCTTGCCTGGATGCCAATATAGCACGATTATTACTCTTTATGTTTAGATAGGAAAACATTCTATTTTCATTGTTGCAAATTAGTCTTGGTTTGAGGTATTAGATGTGTGGGGGTTATTAAAAATGTAAAGTAAGCATCTTCTGGCTTTAATTTACAAACTCATTGAATGGACTTTTTATATTTGTATTATATATAACACAAATGCTGATGCATCATTATTTTTTCAAGTCCTTTTAATGAAAAGACCAAAAGGAGGACACAATTTCACATTGTTTGATTTGATCATTGCAAATCCCAAGCATACAATAAAAGTATTCACTGGACCTTAAAAAAACTCACCCTTAAAAAATGTACAGTTCCGTGGTTTTTAGTATTTTCATGAATTGTGCAACCGTCACCACTGTCTAATCCCAGAACCTTGTTATTATACCAAAATGAATCCTTGTACCCATTAGCAGTCATTCCATATTCCCTCCTAACCTTAATTCCTGGCAACTATTCATACATTTTCTGTTGCTACAAATTTGCCTTTTCAGGACATTTCACATGGATCGACTCCTACAATACACAGCATTTGTGTCTGGCTAGTCAAGCCAAGAACTGCAGGAAAGAGCATTCCAGGCAGAGGGAACAGCTAGTGAAAATACCTCAACCCAAAAAATGGAGAGCATCAAAGCAAAACAAAACCTGTCAATTATGATCATGGATGTCTGTGGTGGTCATTGAGACTGTTCACAATTTTTTAGTTCTCTCTTTCAGTGAAATGTGACATGATAGCTGTCTGTACCCAATTGAATGCAAGTGAGGCCATGTTACTTGCTTTGACCAATCAAAACTGAGACTCCAAAGAAATGAGTCACTTCCAGGCAGAAGCCTTTCAATAGACAGCATGGGATTCATCTCATCTATTTGCTTTGCCTCAGAGATCACAGCAGTCCAGGTCAAAATGGAGCCTCCATCAGTCGAGGCTCCTGAGAGTCAATAATGACCAGAGCCCCCAAGTAGACCCACAATTGATGTGCAGCATGAGAGAAAGATAAACTTTTTAAAAGAAATTAACTTCTCCTGACTGATGAGTTATATTTCATACTTAGTTCTGTAAAAGGACACTGGGGAAATTTAATTAAAGGCATGATATGATATAACTAATGTCTCTAAATATGTGTAAATAAATTGAAAGGGTAAAGAATAGAAGCAGAGGGACAGAGAGAGCTGTCAGAAGAGTTGTTACAGCAGTCCAGGTAAGAGTTGATAGTGACTTTGACTATAGGGGTGTATTTAGAAATGCACAGAAATCATAAAAACTTGCAAGGGATTGAATGTTGGGAGTATACAAAAGAGAAACAGCCAGTCACCATCACCATGTCCATAATAGCACTACTACCGTCACCGAGTTATAGGGAGGATAAACTAAGCCTACTTGTGAGAGAGTCTAACACATCATACTATTATGCTTCAGGAAAGGTTAGTTTTCATCCTTCCCTCACTACCTCCACCACCATCACTGCCTCTTTGTCCCAGTGCTGAAATCAACAATAACATTTTCTTCTTCAAATTTGACCACTGTCTCATCACTAGATGGGGATTAGAGGAGAAGAACCTGAGCCACTAAGCAGAAAACTTTGCTCACCACATATTTTACCCAGGACTGGCTTACAAATATATTCATGTTCACCTCTCCTCCAACAGTGAGGTATGCCTATAGATAGCAATAAATAATGCCTTGTTCACAGCAAAGTAGCTAAACAGGGAATAAAAATCAAATAAGAGTGCTCCACAATACTACTGAGGCAACTCCCTTACTTACAATTGTTCTTGACAACCAAAAATGGGTAGAAAGAGATGTTTGGATTATCTTGTTTCCAGTAGGTTTGTGATCACTTAAGTTCAATGAAAGAATTAGATATCCCTTCTCTTTATAATAACCAAAATATTTATTTAGGAGAATAAGCATTTTTTTCTGTAAATACTGTACAGTTTTGCATAATTTTCTATTGCAGCAACAAGGCAAAAAATCTTATCATTGTTTTAGCCATGAAATATCTGGTGTTTTAGAGAAGGCTTAAGGAAGAAAGATTATAATTGTGGACCCTAGGCATCAAGCTCTAACTGGATGGCAGTGAGCAAGGAAAATATTTCTTGCAAAAAATATTTCTATGCAAAAAATATTTAAATGTCTTCCTGATAAGACCATATTATTTCTAGAAGCATTTTTACAGGTTAATGCTCAATAGTATAAATTTATTTTAACACATCATATGCATTAGAAGAGAGCAGAATGTTTCACAGTTGTAGTAAGGCTAGGCAGCCTGGGCAGGATAAATATAGCAGTGTTGAGTGTTTGTACAGAGAAAGGGTAGAGGAAAGGGCTCGCCGATATCCTTCAGCACTGTCTCCCTGAGAGGCAAACACCCATTCTCATGTCCATGGCATCATGAAGTCACTCAAACTTATAAATGCTCAGATACTAAACAAGAGTAAAAAAAGAAAGGAATCAATCTCCAAAGGAAGAAAAAAAGCCCTGGGTGTGATTCAACTGAACATTTACCAAAAGAGACTGAGAAAACCTAAAATAGGTCATTAGAATTGCCCTGTTTGCTAACAGTGGGACAGGAATTAATGAACAAGGTAGAGGCATTTGTGGCAGCAAGAAAAAGCAAAACTTCTTTTGCATCACTGCACTGTAAAGTAATTCTTCCCTCCCAAAGATGTCCATATACATCTTTAGATCCCCAGAAGATTTGAATTTGTTATATGGCAAAGAGGAATTACCACTGTAGATGGAATTAAACTTGCTAATCAACTGGCCTTAGAGAGATTACCCTGTATTATCCAGATAGGCTGGATGTAATTGCAAGGGTCCTTACAAGTAGAAGAGCCAGTAGAACGAGGAAACTATGACTTATGCTGTTTAATTTGCCCAAGGACACACAGCTAATGAGTGGCAAAGCCAGAACTTTCTGTGTCAACCTGGGATATCTCTGCTGTGACTCCACTCCAGCTCTCAAACGGAACTTGGGATTTTCTTGCAGTCTTTCTTCTTTGATCATGCCTTGTTTTAAATTCTGTACCCAAAGCTATGTATAATTTTTCTAGCAGATGCCCTTGTAGTGCTTTAGAAAATATGCAGTAGAGATTCTCCTTCCAAATAAATATCAAAACAAGAATATCTAGGTTAAATGAAGCAGAGGGAGAGACGAAAACTGTGCCTGTAGAAGTTATCACCTATACCTGCAGACATCATGCAGGGCACAGGGCACTTTGTTTTCCATCTAAGAATGTGGATCCTCCCTGCTAAAACAAACCCAAGATATTCTTCTGCTAAGAGATCCAAGCTGATTATGAATACAACGCATGGCAACATCTATGGTTTGCACATTGTTGAACTAAAAAGGCTCTCATGTGTTGGAGCAGAGGCCAAGCAACCAGTATCCATGGCAACTCCGTGTTTAGTTTCAACCGACAGTCATGGAGAGTATTCAATCGGATTCTTATATTTGTCTCAATGGCACCCAATAAATACTTCCCATAGCTAAGATTTTTGTCTTAGCTTGGAAACAAAGGAAAGGAAAATGAGACCTTTAGAGTGGAGGAGGAGAACAGAGGGAGAATTCGCCCTCTGACGCCCTCTGAACAATCCAACTTCAGGAAAGTTAAAATTAATGTCTCACTCATCAAGTGACAAAGAATTAAGGAAATTGTAATAGGTATGAATTTAGGACTGAGTGGAGGGCAGGAAGGAAAACAGGAATCAAATTTCCTAGTCTAATTTTATCTTTAAAAACTGATTTTCAAAAAGCCATGAAATCTGCTTGGGTTTACAAACAGTCCACTATTGTTCATTGTGTCCATTCAGGCATTGTGCTAGAGACACTTGACACACATTATCTCTCATCTTCACCAGAAACAGACAAAACACCTGTAAGAAAGCTATCATTATCTCATTTCACACTTAAGGAAACTACAGGGAAGAAAATTTCAACAGTTTATGCCCCATTACAGATTTTGCCTGTGAAAGATTTGAATTTAGCCTATCTGATTTAAAAGTCCCCACCTTTTTTCAATGTTTCACATTCTGCAGAGACTAAGCAATATGGATTAAAANGGCATTGTGCTAGAGACACTTGACACACATTATCTCTCATCTTCACCAGAAACAGACAAAAACACCTGTAAGAAAGCTATCATTATCTCATTTCACACTTAAGGAAACTACAGGGAAGAAAATTTCAACAGTTTATGCCCCATTACAGATTTTGCCTGTGAAAGATTTGAATTTAGCCTATCTGATTTAAAAGTCCCCACCTTTTTTCAATGTTTCACATTCTGCAGAGACTAAGCAATATGGATTAAAAAGAAAAAAAAAAAAAAAAAACCCTATCCTTGTTAGAATGAATGCTTTAATAATAAGATATTACCCTGGCAAATGAATTTTAAGTTCAACTGTGAAATTTTTTATTATTGCAATATCTTGTCAAAATTAAACAGGACTAGGCATGGTGGCTTATGCCTGTAATCCCAGCACTTGGGGAAGCAGAGGCGGGAGGACTGATTGAGCTCAGGAGTTTGAAATCAGCCTGGGAAACATGGCAAAACCCCATCTCTACAAAAAAATACAAATAAAAAATTAGCCTGGCGTGGTGGTGCATGCCTGTAGTCCCAGGTCCTAGGGAGGCTGGAGTGGGAGGATAGCTTGAGCCTGGGAGGCAGAGGTTACAGTCAGCCAAGATTGCACCACTACACTCCAGCCTGGGCAACAGAGACAGATCCGGCCTCAACCAAACAAACAAACAAACAAACAAACAAAAATTAAACAGCTCCATCTTCAACTGGAAAATAATTAAATGTGTAAATGTTCTTCATTTGCTTGTGATTTGCATATATTCATTCTAGTTCAACAAAGAGTAGAGAGTAGGAGGTGAGATCTAGCCAGCTGGATGCTGAGAACATGAGGATGTGAGTACCCGAAGAGTTCTGGATAGAGACCTGACCAGAAAATTGGACATACGATGCTGCCTTTCCGCATGTAAGCATTGAAAAACAAACTTCCCCTCACCTTTTGGAACTCGCTGACATCCCTAAATTGAATGACTGATTTGTCTCTCATGTCAGTTACACCATCTGGAATGCTTGCAACTTTCAGTATGATACCAAGTGTAATTCCAGAACAGTGGACCCTGCATGAAGATGAAATGAAAGCATCAACAGCCAACTCTGGGATAGAATATTAACTACTTAAGTAAACTGAATAAGAAAGCAAACCGCTTTATTGGGATATAATTAACAAAAACAAACTGCCTATGTTTAAAGTACACAACTTGATAAGTTTTGATACCAGTATACATCTGAGAAATGATCACCACAATGAGGATAATAACGAACATGTCTATTCCCCCAAAAGTTAGTTTTCTCATACCTCATTGAAGTGACTTCCTCTGATCCTTCCCTGCCCACCTACCACCATCCCCAGGCAACCACTAATTTTCTTTCCATCACCATAAATTAATTTACATTTTATAGAATAGAAGGTATACTTTTAAATTCTCCTGACACCAAGTAGCAGCCACAGAAACCAAATAAAATGTCACCATAGCTACCTACTCTTCCAAACAGAAGTAATTCCAAGCCCTATCAATACTTAACAAGTCTTTTGAATCTCTTGTCTTATCAGCTCCTCTCTGCCTTGGCCATGTGTCATCTTTGGTGACTTCATTTTAGACAAGCTACAAAGGCCTAGTCTCCACTGGGGCATCACTTCTCATTATTCTCTCTCAACCTGATGAATATCTCCATTCCTGCTACAGATAGGGTCCCAGCCATGCCCCCTGGACACTGTTTGTCCAGAAACACGACTGAACAGTAATAGATAGTAGCTTTTTAATGAGCAGCCTGGTCCAGATATTCTGGGCACCGATGGCTCCATTGTGTGGCACCAATAGTCAGAGGATCTGAGAAGCACAGGAGCTAATTTTCCTCATATGCAATTCACACAGCAGCTCTATACAGTACTTACCAAGCTGGATCCATCTTCTCAACCAAGGTAGCTGGAACACCTTCTTTTGCAGAAATGTGTTCATAATGTATGTCCAAGTGGCTCAAGTTGGAAGTTGGTTGGTTGGTTGTTTCTCTTAAATAGCTAATTATTTTTTAAAAAGATTCTAGAACAAAAGAAGATATTTTCTATTTAACCACATATTTGCCATTTCTGGCACTCTTTATTCCTTCCTGTAGATCCAAACTTCAATTTGTATTCATTTTTCTTCTGCCTGAGGAATTTCTTTAACATTTCTTATAGTACAGATTTGCTGGTGATAAATTATTTCTCAGATATTGAGGGTCAGAAAATAGTAATTATTTTGCCTTCATTTTTCAAGATGCTATCACTAGCATAGAATTCTAGTTGACAGTTTTTTCTTTCAGCACTGCATGGTTTCTGACAAGTGTTCTGTCATTCCTATCTTTGTCCTTCTGGGTGTAATATGTCATCTTTTCTTATCTGCCTTTAAGATTCTTCTCTTTCTTGATGATTTTCTGCAGTTTCATTTTGATATAACTTGGTGTGGTTCTTAGTATATTTTTTCTGTTTGGGGATTTTTGAGCTTCTTGGATCTATGAGTTCATAGTTTTAATAAAATTTGGAAAACATTTTGCTATTTCTGTAAATCATTTTTTCTGACCTCCTTTTCGTCTGAGACTCCAATTACATGTATGTTAATTCACCTGATATTTTTCCACAGCTCACTGTGGGACAGCTTTTTTCCCCATTTTTCTCATTCTGCTTCAATTTAGGTAGTTTCTATTGTCATGTCTTCAAATTCACGGATATTTTCTTCTGTAATATCTAATCTGCTGTCTGGCCTGTCTAGTGAGTATTTCATTATAGATATATTTTTGATCTCTAAAAGTTCCATTTCTGTCTATTTTCGCTCTTTCCTCCTCACCATATTCAAGCTTTCAAAAATTTTATATTATTTAACATATTTAGAAGATTTACGGCTGTTTTAAGGATCTTGTCTACTAATTTCATCATCCTCTGATTTGGGGGATATGTTCTATTGATTGATTTACTTTTTCCTGGCTATGGGTCATATATTTATGTTTCTTTATACCTAGTAATTTTTAATTGGATGCTAGACATTGTTACATTGTTGAGTTCTGGTTTTTTTGTTTGTTTGTTTGTTTGTTTTTATCGTTCCATTAAACACTGCTGAATTTTCTTTTGGTCTCTGTATTAGTTTTCTATTGGCTCTGTGTCAAATCACCACAAGCTTTATGGCTAAAACAATACAATGTTATTCTTTTATGGTCCTGGAGGTCAAAGTACAAAATAACTCTTACAAGGCTATTCAAGATGTCAGCAAGCCTGGTTCCTTCTGGAGAAACCAGATGACAGTTCACTCCTTGCCTCTTCTAGCCTCTGATGGCTGCCAGAATTCCTTGGCTTGTGGCCACATCATTACAATCTCTACTTCATCAGTATGTTGCCTTCTCCTCTTCTGTAGTAAAATATTCCTCTTAGGCATCACCCAAATAATCCAGAATAATCTTCCTATATCATACTCCTTTACATGATCACGTCTTCAAAGTCTCTTTTTGTAACATAAAGTAACATTCAGTTTCCAAGGATTAGGACATGGATACATTTGGGAGCCTTTATTCAACCTACCACAGCACCCAATCTAAGTAACTTGAAGAGGAAATTTAATCATACAACACTTGCCTTTAAGTTTTGTTATGTCAGGTCCAGACCAGCCTTTATTCTGGGGCTACTAAGGTATGACCTTTCTGAAGACTCTACCACAAGCCCTAGAATAACAAGTTATGACTTGTGGAAATACAAATTATTCTCAACCCCATATGACCTTCAGAAATTTTTCAGCCAATCAGTTTCCAGTGGTTCTTTTTTTTTTTTTTTTTTTTTTTTTTTTTTTTTTTTTTGTCTCAGGCATTTTCTTCCCATATATACACATATTAGTACTCATTCAAACTAGAGGAGCCACTTTGTAGGTCTCAGGTTCTCTCTATCTCGTTCTCTCTTTCTCTCCATGCCCTACCCTCCTTCCCTCCATCTCCCTCCTCTCCAGTACTCTGCCCCTCAAATTCTAGCTACCTCATTACCTCTGAACAACAACCTTTGTCTCCTCAACTCAGTAGGGCCACTGATCCTGTTTCAATTTTTCCTTTTAAAGAGTAAACTGAGACAATCATAAGGCTTACCATGTCTATTTCCCTTCTCCTACGCATCACAGTCTTGTATTGCCTGTTGTCCAATGCCTGGCAATTATTAGTTCATATACTTTTCTCAGTTATATCTGTTTATGGCATGAGGGAAATTTCTGTAGCAGTTTATCCTTCATGAGGAGAAACAGAAAACTCTAGGAGTTGAGTTTTAAACAGTCAATAAGAAGAAAGAAAAATGTATCAAGTGATGTAAGAGTATCAACCAGCACCTTCCAAGCTTACAAATGGCTGAAACACTGTGACCAACGGTGGCAGGTAATCATTTACATGATTAGGTAAACTCCTTTAGCGCACTATTATTTCAACTTAAGACCTTAATATTTAACTCATGCCCTTTTGCCCATGATATAAACATAAAATAGTACCAACACTGATAACAATATTTTCTTTTGAATTAGCTAATTTTGGAAAGCAGATTTTAGTAGACAATCTAGAGGAAGTTTTTAAATTTTAATAAATATAATCTGCATACAGAAAGGTGCACATCACATTTGTACAGCTTAATATATTTCCAAAAAATGACCACACAGGTTGCCAGCACCAGGTTGAGAAACAGTACATTATGTGCGTCCCAAAAGCCCCTACTCATTAACCTTTCCCACTTTTTCATCTCCTCCCACAGGAGTATCCATAATCGGGAATTCCCATAATATAGATTAATTTTGCCTGATTTTGCATTTTCTAAATTATTCATAAGGATGTATTATTTTCTCTTTATTGTGGGTAGTTGTAGATTCAACATCCTCATTGCTGAATAATTTTCCACTGTGAGAATGCAACACAAATTTATTTATCCATTCTGTTCTTGGTGGCAATTTAGGTATTATTCAATTGAGAGTTATTACAAATAGCGCTGCTATGAACATTCTTGTGTATGTTTTTTGATGTACATACATGAGAATTTCTGTCAGGCATTTATGTAAGTGTGGAATTGCTAGTCCTAAGTTATTCACATTTTCAGCTGTAGGAGATACTGCTACCTGATTTGACCAAGATGCTTATTACATAGGCCGCTTTTAAAACCCAGTATATGTTTTAAACAGCAGAGGAGCAACTTAAGGCTAGTATCCCTGCGATGTAACAGATCAGTGTCAACAAGTAAAATCAAACTTCTATTTCCAAAGCTCAAGTCGAGGTATTAGTTCCTATAGGTCATTTAAAACCCATGATGAGAATTAGTAATTACATACTAAGTTTAAAAAAAAAAAGAAAAGAAAAGAAAAAAAAAAACTTTTAAAATCTAAACCAGTACATTTGATTAAAAGTTGTTCTATCTTTCTTTGTAGCCCCAGAATCGTTTTACTCTGTTTTTCTTTCTTTCTTTCTTTCTTTTTTTTTTCAAATCTTTTATATATAAAAGCTGGGGAACTCTGGAGACAGCAATTTTTGGAACCACAGGGCTCTGAAGAACCCAGCTTGGAAACACTGCTATGGTCTATTTTCTTCTGTTTCAAATAAGAGAACTCTGGCCCAAGGAGGAAAAAAGAAACGCCGTCATGAGGGTCACACAGTAAGATAGTGAAAAGGGAAAGCATTAGATTCCAACGTCCCCCATCCCCCTGTTCAGCAAACTTGCCTTATCCTGTTGAACTGGATCCTAATTTGGACTCAACCACTGAGATAATCAGGTTCTTGCCGAATTCAAAATAAGTAAAAATAGATTTTCCGAGGCTCTTTTCCTCTTGACAACCTTCAATTGGCTATTTTCTCTCAAAGTTGCTTAACAAACATAGAGCAATGTATTCTCCTACTAAGAAAATGAACCCACTCCACCCGTGAGAAAGAGGAATCACAAACGCTACAACATGCCATTGCTGGTTCAAAGCAAAACTTGTTTATTAAATACTGAATAAAAATGGT
Organism: Rhinopithecus bieti; assembly: GCF_001698545.2. Taxonomy (NCBI): domain Eukaryota; kingdom Metazoa; phylum Chordata; class Mammalia; order Primates; family Cercopithecidae; genus Rhinopithecus; species Rhinopithecus bieti. The sequence goes on along the minus strand of NW_016805238.1, from coordinate 1,012,953 downwards.
TATGAACAAAACTTATGACCTCCTAACACCTACCAGAAAATAAGCAATGTGTAAATACACTCTCCCAGTGTGTGAATCTCCTGCCAACTAGCAGTAGAAAAGGATTGAACTTTTGAATCTTACTCAAATATTTTTTTCAAAGTGTTGAGAAAATGCAGTTTGAACTTCATCCAAGCAGTTGACTTTAGGTCTGATTTCTGAAGACCTAGAAATTTTGCACATCAGATAACACTTATGAAATTTTGCAAAGACTCAAATGAAGCTGAATTCAATTTTCCCCTAAAGAACATATGGACTTTCAAAAAGGCAAG
>NW_016805238.1:989998-1010555 GCF_001698545.2 Rhinopithecus bieti | reverse complement strand
AAAAAAAAAAAACTTTTAAAAATCTAAACCAGTACATTTGATTAAAAGTTGTTCTATCTTTCTTTGTAGCCACAGAATCGTTTTACTCTGTTTTTCTTTCTTTCTTTCTTTCTTTTTTTTTTCAAATCTTATATATAAAAGCTGGGGAACTCTGGAGACAGCAATTTTGGAACCACAGGGCTCTGAAGAACCCAGCTTGGAAACACTGCTATGGTCTATTTTCTTCTGTTTCAAATAAGAGAACTCTGGCCCAAGGAGGAAAAAAGAAACGCCGTCATGAGGGTCACACAGTAAGATAGTGAAAAGGGAAAGCATTAGATTCCAACGTCCCCATCCCCTGTTCAGCAAACTTGCCTTATCCTGTTGAACTGGATCCTAATTTGGACTCAACCACTGAGATAATCAGGTTCTTGCCGAATTCAAAATAAGTAAAATAGATTTTCCGAGGCTCTTTTCCTCTTGACAACCTTCAATTGGCTATTTTCTCTCAAAGTTGCTTAACAAACATAGAGCAATGTATTCTCCTACTAAGAAAATGAACCCACTCCACCCGTGAGAAAGAGGAATCACAAACGCTACAACATGCCATTGCTGGTTCAAAGCAAAACTTGTTTATTAAATACTGAATAAAATGGTTATGAACAAAACTTATGACCTCCTAACACCTACCAGAAAATAAGCAATGTGTAAATACACTCTCCCAGTGTGTGAATCTCCTGCCAACTAGCAGTAGAAAAGGATTGAACTTTTGAATCTTACTCAAATATTTTTTTCAAAGTGTTGAGAAAATGCAGTTTGAACTTCATCCAAGCAGTTGACTTTAGGTCTGATTTCTGAAGACCTAGAAATTTTGCACATCAGATAACACTTATGAAATTTTGCAAAGACTCAAATGAAGCTGAATTCAATTTTCCCCTAAAGAACATATGGACTTTCAAAAGGCAAGGGAGGAGGTGGTTGGCAAAATATGTTTTCAGTTTTAACACTTTTTTTAAAACAAAATAAAATAAAAATCATTGCTGGATTGCCCCAGTCCCATTCCCCAAAATTACCATTTTTCCTGTCATTGACCTATGACTATTAAAGATATTCTGATTATTTTACATAAAATAATCATTCTTGATGCTAACAGTGCTTGAGCAGTTGCAAGGAGTTGGCAGACTCTACAAGGCAAGGCAAGTGTCAGTTTCGAACAAACCCATGAAGTCAACAGTTCCTTGTAAATCAGCTGAAATAAAGACTATTTCCAGAAACCAATGGGGGTAATTCTGGATTAAACATCGATATTTTGAATTCCAAACCTCATGAGACAACTTGGATTTAATGAAAAGACAAAAATGGAAGAAGAAAGACAGAAAAAACAAAGGAAAAGGAAGTGGAAGCAGAGAAGAAATTGTAGAACTATTACATGAAAAATCAATGCATTATTGAGTAGAATATTGGCTCTTCCGGCTCTAGCATGAGAAAGATTCAGTTTTGTTTTTGAACAAAGCTACTGAGTGTATATACATACGAAACTCAAGTGACCCAATCTCTTGGGTCAAGAGAATCAGAATTTCATTTTCCAAAGAGTTTTTATAATAATTCTTCCTATCTCTGTCATAAGCTTAGCACACATTTAGCACAATCTCATCAGTGTTTTGGAGAAAAGAATTAGATCACTAGATCAGTATCCTACCCTCAAGTACCTAACAGGGTATTATGCACATGACAGAAAATTGAAGGTGACTAAGTAAGTTGGAGAAGGAGGAAGGCAAGTCCTTTTACCTCAGCTGGGATGAGGGAGGTGAGATCAAGGCTGCCTCATTATAAAGGAGGCTTATAATTTTTTTGTGACCCGGCCCCCACCTTACTCTCCAGTCCCACAGTTATTCGAGCTGTACCCCTTCATTGGTCCCCACTCTACCTAACTGAAATCCAGCCTCACAGAACCCCTTTTGTCTTCCTGACACCTGATTCTGGGAGATGTCATTTCCTATCCCTGTTCCTTTTTCCTAGACTGAAGATATCAACATCTCCAGTGCTATCCTAGACAAAAATTCCTCCCTCATGACACTAACAAATGCTACACAACATTTATTTATTTATCTATTTATTTGTTTGTTTGTTTGTTTGGAGACAGGGTCTCACTCTGTATCCCAGGCTGGAGTGCAGTGTCACAAACATGGCTCACTGTAGCCTTGATCTCCCAGGCTCAAGCAATCCTCCCACCTCGGCCTCCCAAATAGTTGGGTCCTCCAGTTAGCCTAAGCATAAATTAATTTAGTAAAATATATGTATGACCCATAGAATCTCTGTGAAGCCCAAATTACCAGATTTATGGTACGCAATCCAGGATAGACTGAGCTAGGTAAAAAATGCACCCAGAAGATACATTCAACTCTACTATGGAACCATCCTAGAGGAACCATCATTGCTACTACTGCATGTGTAACACCCTGGACCAGATGCTAGCAATGCCACCATGGCTGCCTTAGACACCACCCCCACTACTCTTGTTAGAAATGTCTGTCTCTCCATGTCATACTACTCCTTTGTTTATCTTCACCTCCAAAGTCTTCTGATTGGCAGATCCTAGATCATGTATCTGTACCCCAGCTACAAAGTAGTTAGAGCAATGTCAGTTTTAGCTTTCCAGTCTCTATAATAAAGGAAAGTAAATTCCATGTGGATTGGAATGAGTGTTGAAGCAACAAACATATAGTCCTCAATCTTCAGTACTTATCAAATAAAGAGAGATAAAAATTTAGGATACCTGGAATAGGGGCTTGACTGGTTTCTAAGATAGGTGGAGGTGGATGAAAGGAAAGGGTCCCCAAAAGAGGAGAGAGAGAGAGAGAGAGAGAGAGAGAGAGAGAGAGAGATTAAAGATTGTGCTATTCAAGAGAAACTAACAAGGTCATTCTCCTGGTTGCAGCCTGCCTGGGAGAAGAGGGGTTGAACTGACTTGAAGAAAAGATAGAGTGACAGCAGCTACTTCCAGACAGTATATCTATTCTGCTTAATTTACATTCATTTTACACTGCAGTTGCCTCACTTGCCTCTCCACAAATTATTTCAAACTATCCATAGACAAGCTGAAGCAAAATAGAAAAATTGAATAATGCAAACAAAGATGTAAACTGAAAGAAGAGTGGGGAAGCTGTAGACTGGATAGAGAATGCTTTGGAAACCAGAAACCCACCCAACTATTTATAATATTCATGTCATTGGTGGCATGCATAACAGCTAAGAGTCACAATATTCAGAAAACTGTAATTCTAAAAACATATTGTGTATTAGGTGATCTTGGATAAACACGAAATACTATAAAACTATAGATAGTTGATTAAAACAAGTTTTTGACAAATTGATGTATCAATACTCTGGTCATTTAAACAATTGGTATCTGTCACGTTGTTTTTAGGAAATTGCTGTGACTTGAATTGACCTAGAACACTTAGCCCAGTGACTCTTCCTCCAAGAAGATTCCCCAGATTGGCCACTCTCTAACAACCCCTTTCCAGTCCCTCATTCACATAACTGTTGAATCTACTTTATGGCCCTTACCTCTCTCTCAGATTATTTTGTGAATTTATTTGTTTGGGGCATATTGTCTAAAACATATTGTCTGTCACATTTCCATGGAAAGTAGGTTCCATAAAAATCACGACAATGTTTTATCTTGTTTCCTTATCCCCACTGCCTAGAACAATCTCTGGTACGTAGTTGGTGCTTAAAGAAGGTTGTTTCCAAAAAATTATAAATAGTAATGCTTTCCTTATAGAGTCGTTAGGAAGATGGCATTTATCAGTGTGTGTAAACCACTTAGAAGGGTACTTGGCCCATAATAAAGTGCACTAAATGCTATTATTATCATTTATTTTGGAGCAAGGCTTATATTTTTGTATATAATGCTAGTAAGAAAGATTCCTTTTAAAGACTTTCGACTAAGCTACCTGGATTCTAAATCTGGCGTTTAAAAATTGAGGACCAGTGGTGGTTTCCCTACATCTCCATGTGCTCCACAGGATGGTCTTTGCAACATTAATATTTAATAGAGTGTAATAATATACATTCACATTTGCTACAGATTAATAATTTACATGTGATATTTAATATGAACCAGAATTCAAATCCTTAGTGCATCTTCAAAAGTGTTGCCATCTGGCTCCCAAGTCCTGGGGAACATTTTGTAGTAAGAAACCAGAAGTGGAAGGCTTATGGTCCAAGGGGTTTCTCTGCCTCTCTTCCCCCTCCCACTAACAGAGCTGGCCTTGGGAAACAAACAATTAGTAAAGGTTTAAGACTCCAGGAGCATATGGAACTGACCACCTAGATGAGTTTGCAAACTTATAATTAAAGACTGCTTTGTATGTTTCTCCACAGAATCTTGCAACCCTGGGATATTGGCACTGGAGGAAACTCTAGAAATCACTTGGCCCTAGTCCTTCATTTTATGGAAATGGAGGCTCAGAGAAATAAAGTGAATTGGTCAAAGACACACAGACAATTTTTGGAAGAGCTGGTCCTACATCTTGGGTTACTTCTATGATGATACGATTTCTAGTTTTCCTAAGTTTCTCCTTGGGTAGGTGTACCTGGGTTTTCAGAGACATGATGAATGAAATTATTTAAAAAANTTTTTGAGACAGAGTCTCGCTCTGTCGCCCAGGCTGGAGTGCAGTGGCCAGATCTCAGCTCACTGCAAGCTCCGCCTCCCGGGTTGACGCCATTCTCCTGCCTCAGCCTCTTTACCCTCTCATGCTTTGCTTTTTGCTTTGGGGGCAAAAAGCCCCCATCCATGAAGAATTGTTCCATCTTTGTCCATTTCTTCTAGTTAGCTCTTTGCCCTCTGTGTTTTGCTTTTTCTCTGGGGGCAAAAAGCCCCCATCTATGAATGATTGTCCCATCTGTAAATGATTGTCCCATATTTGTCCACTTCTTCCACTTGGCTCTTCAGCTCTTGTGCTTTGCTTTTTGCTTTGGGGGCTTTTGTTTGTTTGGTTTTGGATTTTTGATATTTTGTTTGATCATGCCATTATTCAAACCTAAAGGCACGTTCAGGGTGTAGGAAAGAAAACTCAACCCACATAGTGCTGGGTCCATCACCGAGGTGTATTAAATATTTATGGACTTCAACCAAACAATATCTTTATTGGTCAGAATTTAAGAGCAAAATGAGGAATAAGATTGAAATTATTTCCTAAGAAGAGGGGGTTTATGTTTTAGTTATCCATTCTGTTCACACATGTGAGGAAGACGGGATACTGTAGTAGTTAAAAGGGCAGTTTGCTTCAAACCTAGTCAAAGCTGAGTCTGAATTCCTGCTCCACTGTGAGTACCAGTGGAAGTCGCTAGAAGTTTTGAGAAATGACCTGTTTCCAGACAGCAACTGGAAGCTGTGTAGGGAAAGGATCAGAGAAACAGACTGAAGACAAAGAAACAGGCAGAGACCCTGGCAAAAGGCAGGTTGAAGTACGATAATCAAGCATATTGTTCTTTCTTGTTAGCAAGAACCACCAAAAATTGGCAGTAATCGCCATGCCAAATTATTTCCACCTGGTGAAGGTTGCAATTGTAAATTAGTTCAACCATTGTGGAAGACAGTGTGGCAATTCCTCAAGGATCCAAAACCAGAGATGCCATTTGACCCAGCAATCCCATTACTGGGTATATACCCAAAGGGTTATAAATCATTCTACTATAAAAACACATGCACATGTATGTTTATTGCAGCACTATTCACAATAGCAAGGATTTGGAACCAACCCAAATGCCCATGAATGATACACTGGATAAAGAAATATGGCACATATACATCATGGAATACTATGCAGCCATAAAAAAAATAAGTTCATGTGCTTTGCAGGGACATGGATGAAGCTGGAAATCATCATTCTCAGCAAACTAACACAAGAACAGAAAACCAAACACCGCATGTTCTCACTCATAAGTGGGAGTTGAACAATGAGAACACATGGACACAGGGAGGGAAACATTACATACCAGGGCCTACTGGGGAGTGGGATAGGGGAGGGATAGCATTAGGAGAAATACCTAATGTAGGTGATGGGTTGATGGGTGCAGCAAACCATCATGGCATGTGTAAACCAATGCAACAAACCTGCACATTCTGCACATGTACCCCAGAACTTAAAGTACAAAAACAAACAAACAAACAAAACAACAACAAAACCCCAGAGGGGAGAGAGAGGGAGAGAAGAAAAACATAGAAACAGGAGAAGAAGGAAGAGCTGGTGTGGGAAAGGAAGAAGGGAAGGAGGGAGAAAGAATTCTTGATTTTTCCATCACCCCAGTGCATTTTTTTCAATGGATTTTTATTAATCAGTGGTTCTCCCTACTACCAACGTAAGCATTATCTAGGAGCTTGTTAGAAAGGCAGATTCTTGGGTCCCACCCAGGTCAATTAAATCAGAAACTCTTGAGTGGAACCCAGCCATCTGTGCTCCAACAAACTATGTAGGTAATTTTGACGCATACCCAAGTTTGAGAATTACTGTTGTCTGCAGGTGTCTGTGTGTGCGCATGCACGTCCTAGAAATATGAGGCATATGGAAAGTTTTTGTTCAGTTTGAATCATAAATAAATCATGTCTGTGTAACATATAAAGCAATTTGCAAAATACAACGAAAAGGTAATTATTCAAGATTTAAATAAACTATTAATATTAATGATTTGTTTTAATATCTTTATTCTGCTTTCCAGGGAATACACCCTATCCATAATAACAGCTATAGCCAAAGGTATCTAAGATTATGGTAGAATTATTGAATGTTAACATTTCAGTATTTGAAATCTGAGCAAATCCTCTCTCTGTCACATTTTGCAATTTGTATATATCATATGTGGAAGAAAGTTTATTACAAATTCAAATTGCACAAGAATCTTATGGACATTCTCATATACTGATTCATAGACAGGGACTCCCGGAACTACTAGGAGTGTCCAAGACTACTATGCCTTCTAGGACTATGAGACTGCAGAAACTTAACGTACATACTTAGCATACATCAGGAGCTGGACTTCAGCCCAAATAGCAGTCACGGGACAACAATGATACTCTCCTAGAATCTACAGAAGAGAAATGAACAGAACACAGAGCATAAGCAGAAACCAACAAAATAGAATAGCCAGAGGCACAAAAATATTTTAAGGGGGTGCTTAAGAACATTAGAGTCCAACACAAATAAGTTGTTTTAGAAGCGAGTGAACAGTGTAAAACGCGTATACATAGGAAGTACTAGAAGAGAATTGTAAAAAGAAAAACATTATTCTATGGTGATGACTTTATGGTAATGTTTTTTCTTTAATCAAATTTTCATTTTTAAAAATGTGATTAAGAAAATGGTTTTTGTATTAGTTTGCTAGAGTTGTTGTCTTAGTCCATTTTCCGTTGCTATAACTGAATATCTGAGACTGGGTAATTTATAAAGAAAAGAAATCTATTTCATACAGTTCTGAAGGCTGGAACGTCAAAGGTCTGGGAGTCTCATATGGTGAGGGTGAGGGCATTCTTGCTGGTAGGGACTCTGCGGGGTCCTGAGATGGCACAGGGCATCACATACCAAGGGGGCTCACAAAAGGCTAGCCAATTGGTTTTTACAACAGATCCACTTTCATGATAACAAACACACTCCCTCAATAGCCCATTAATCCATTAGTCAATCAGTGGATTGACGTTCTCCTGAGGACAGAACCCTCATGATCCAATCACTTCTCAAAGGTCTTACCTCTCCTGCATTGGAGACAAAGTTTCCAATGCATGACCTTTTGGGTGACATATTCAAGGCATAGTAGTTGACACGAAGAAATGCCACAGACTGGGTGGTTTATACAACAAAATTTGGAAGTAAGGCTTCAATATATAAATAAATTATTCAACATATAAATGTGTCTAAATATATGGACAATTCAGCCCAAAACAGTTTCTAAAATCAGAAAGAAATGTATACCAAAAACGAATAATTGAGCTATGTAATGTAAAGAACCATATTTCTATGATTGTGACATAGGGGAAAGCTCATGAAGAGAGGAATGGGAGACCGGGTCCTTGTCTTGTCTTTGCTCTTCTCTGTGACCTTGAGCAACTCACTTTCCTCATTACTGAAGAGAAGCCTTTGTACATGAGGATTTCTCAGATTCCATATGTTTAAAATTGTGATTATTTCAAAAAAATTGTTACTAAAAACACAGAAATGATTCGAACGGTTGAAGTTATTAGAGTGGAAAAACATCAAAACTGTAACAGAAATGAAGAATGTCTTTGATGAGCTCAATAATGGACTAGACACAGCCAAGGAAACAAATAAGTGAACTCATCAACAGAAACTTCTTATGCTAAAATACATAGAGAACAAAAAATTAAAAAAACAAAAAACAAAAAAGGGAATATCCAAGAACTGTGAGGAAGTTTCAAAAGACATAACATATCCAAAACTGAAATACCATATATGTATATATATAGTATATATATATATACTGTGTGTGTGTGTATATATATGCTACTTCCACTCTCACCCTTCAGGTAGTCCACAGTGTCTATTACTATCTTCTTTACATCCATGAATATCCAAGTATCCAATGTTTAGCTCTCACAAATGAGAACATACAGTATTTTGTTTTCTGTTCCTGTGTTAATTTGCTTAGAGTAATAGCCCCAGCTCCATCCATGTTACTGCAATGGAAATGATTTTCCTCTTTTAGATAGCTGTATAGTATTTCATGGTGCATATGTACCACATTTTTTTTTATCCTGTTCACCACTGATGAGCAACTAGGTTGGTTCCATGTCATTTTCTATTGTGAATAGTGCTACAAGGAGCCTGAGTGTATGTCTCTTTTGGTAGAATAATTTATTTTCTTTTGGATATATACCCAGTAATTGGATTGCTGAGTTAAATGGTAGTTCTGTTTTAAATTCATTGAGAAATCTCCAAACTTCTTCCCACAGTGGCTGAACTAATTTACATTCCCATCAACAGTGTGTAAGCATTTCCTCTTCTCTGCAACCTCACAAGTGTCTATTGTTTTCTGACTTTCTATTAATAGCCATTCTGACTGGTGTTAGATGTTATCTTATTGTGGTTTTGATTTGCATTTCTCTGATGACTGGTGATGAGATTTTCATATGTTTATTGACTGCTCATATGTCTACTTTTAAGGAGTGTTCGTTCATGTCTTTTGCCCATTTTTAATAGGGGTATTTGCTTTTTGCTCAATGAATTATTTAAGTTCCTTATAAATCCTGAATATTAGACCGTTCTTGGATGCATAGTTTACAAATATTTTCTCCCATTGTGTAGATTGTCTTTTTACTCTGTTGATAGTCTCTTTTTCTGTGCAGAAACTCTAGTTTCATTAGGTCCCCCTTGTCAATCTTTTTTGTTTTTTGTTTTTTGCAATTGCTTTTGAGGACTTAGTCATAAATTCTTACCCAAGGCCGATATTTATATGTTTCCTAGGTTTTCTTCTAGAATTCTTAGAGTTTGAGGTCTTGCATTTAAACCTTTAATCCACATTGAGTTAATTTTTGTATATGGTGAAATGTAGTGGTCCAGTTTCATTCTTCTGCATATGGCTAGCTAGTTATCCCAGCACTATTTATTGAATAATGAATACTTTCTCCATTGCTTATTTTTGTTGACCTTGTTGAAGATCAGATGGCTCTAAGTTTGTAGCTTTATTTCTGGGTTCTTTATTCTGTTCCATTGGTTTATATGTCTGCTTTTGTACCAGTATCATGCTGTTTTGGTTATTGTACCTTGATTATATAGCTTGAAGATGAGTAATGTGATGCCTTCAGCTATGCTCTTCTTGCCTAGGATTGCTTTGACTATTCAGGCTCTTTTGGGGTTCCATATGAATTTTAGAATATTTTTTCTAGTTCTGTGAGAAATGATATTGGTAGTTTGATAAAAACAGTGTTGAATCTGTAGATTGCTTTGGGCACTATGGCAATTTTAATGATATTGATTCTTCCAATCCAAGGGCATGGAATGTTTCTTCCATTTGTTTTTCTCACCTATGATTTCCTTCGCAGTGTTTTATAGCTCTCCTTGCATAATTTTTTTTACCTCCTTTGTTAGATGTATTCCTAGGTATTTTTAGTGGGGTATGGCTATTGTAAATGGGATTGCATTTTTTATTTGGTTCTATTCTTGAACATTATTCATGTATAAAAATGTTGCTGAATTTTGTACATTGATTTTGTGTCCTAAAACATTACTGCAGTCATTTATCAGTTCAAGGAGCCTTTTGGCATAATCTTTAAGATTTTCTAGGTATAGCACCTTATTGTCCACATAGAGAGGTAGTTTGAATTCTTTTTCTATTTGGATGCCTTTTATTTCTTCCTCTTGCCTGATTTATCTGGCTTTGCCTTCCAGTGCTATGTTGAGTAGGATTGGTGAGAGTGGACATCCCTGTTTTATTCCAGTTCTCAAGGGGAAGGCTTCCAGTTTTGCCCATTCAGCATGATGTTAGCTGTGGGCATACCATAGATGGCTCTTATCCTTTTGAGGTATGTTCCTTCAATACCTAGTTTCTTGAGGGTTTTACCTTGAAGGGATGTTGGATTTTATTGAAAGCTTTTTCCACATCTGTTGAGATAGCCTTGTGGTTTTTGTTTTTAATTATCTTTACATAGTGAATCACATTTATTGATTTGCATATGTTGAACCAACCTTGGATCCAAGAAATCAAGCCTGCTTTACTATGGGTGAATTAACTTTTTCATGTGCAGTTTGCTACTACTTTGTTGAAGATTTTTGCATCTAATTCTTCAGGGATATTGGCCTGTAGTTTTCTATCTTTATTGTGCCTTTGCCAAGTTTTGGTATCAGGATGACACCAGCTTTGTAGTATGAATTAGGTAGAATGCCCTCCTCCTCAATTTTTTGGAATAGTTTCAGTAGAATTGCTACCAGTCAGGTCTCTGGCTTGTTGTTGTTGTTGTTGTTGTTGTTAGGGTTTTTATTACTGTTTCCATTTCAGAACTCAATATTGGTCTCTTGAGGGTTTTGATTTCTTTCTAATTCAATCTTGGGAGATTATGTGTTTCTAGAAATTTATCTATTTCTTTCAGATTTTCTAGTTTGTGCGCACAGAGATGTTCATAATAGTCTCTAGGATTATTTTTATATTTCTGTAGGATCAGTTGTAATGTCACCTTTGTCATTTCTAATTGTGCTTATTTGAATCTTCTCTCTTTTTCATGGTTAAACTAGCTAGCAGTCTATCGATCTTGTTTATCCTTTCAAAAAAAGCAGGTTTTGGTTTCTTTGATCCTTTGTATTCAATTTGGAGTCTCAATTTTGTTCAGCTTTGCTCTAATTTTAGCAGTTTTTTTCTTCTACTAGCTTTGGGGTCAGCTCACTACTTTTTAGTTTCTCTACATATGATTTTAGATCATTAATTCAAGATCTTTCTCAGTTTTTTAGGTAGGCATTTAGTGATATAAACTTTCCTCTTAACACTGCTTTTGCTGCAACTCAGAGACTTTGGTATATTTTGTCACTGTTGCCTTTTATTTCAAATAATTTGTTGATGTCTTCTTTAATTTTATTATTTATCCAAAGTCATTGAGAAGCAAGTTGCTTAACTTCCATGTAATTGTGTGGTTTTGAAAAATCTTCTTGGTATTAATTTCTGTTTTTATTTCACTGTGGTTTAAGAGCATGGTTGGTATGATTTCAAATGTTTTTTTAATTTATCGAAACTTGCTTTATGGCCAAGCATGTGATTGATCTTGAAGTATGTTACATATGCAGATGCAAAGGAAGTATGATCTAGGTTGATTGGTGGAGGGTACTGTAGATGTCTGTGAGATCTAATTGGTCAAGTGCCAAATTTAAGTCCAGAATTTACTTGCTAGTTTTCTGCCTGAAAGATCTAATTTGTCAGTGGTGTGCTGTAGTCCCCGACAATTATTCTGTAGTTGTCTGAGTCTTTTGTAGATTGATAACTACTTGTTTTATGAATCTGGTTGCTCCAATATTGGGTATATATATATACATACACACACACACACACACACACACACACATATATATATTAGTTAAGTCTTCTTGTTGAATTGAACCTTTTATCATTATGCAATGCCCTTCTTTGTCCTTTTTTTACTATTGTTTGTTTAAAGTCTGTTTTATCTGACATGAGAATAGTGACCCCTGCTCTTTATTCTTTTCTATTTGCATGTTAGATCTTTCTCTGATACTTTGTTTTGAGCCTATGGATGTGGTTACATGCTGATACATGTGAGATGGGTCTCTTAAAGACACCAGATGGATAACTTGTTTTTTATCCAACTTGCCACTCTGTACCTTTTAAGTGAGGTGTTTAGACCATTTGCATTCAAGATTAATATTGATATGTGAGGTTTTAATCATATCATGAAGTTGATAGCTGTTTGCTTTGCAGTTTCTATTATGTGGTTGCTTTATAAGGTCTGTGGGCTATGTAGTGCTTAAGTATGTTTTTGTGGTAGCAGGTATAGTTCTTTCATTTCCACGTTTGGAACTCCTTTAAGGATCTCTTGTAAGGCCTGGTCTAGTGGTAAAGAATATCCTTAGTGCTTGCTTTCCTGGAAAATATTTTATTTCTCCTCCATTTATGAAGCTTAGTTTGGTGGGATATGAAATTCTTAGAATTTCCTTTCTTTATGAATGCTGAAAATAGGCCCCTAGGCTCTCCTGGCTTGTAAGGTTTCTACTGAGAATTCTTCTGTTAGCCTGATGTACTTTCCATTGTACGTGACCTGACCTTTTTCTCTAGCTGCCTTTAAGATATGTTTCTTTAGCAATGACCTTGGAGAGTCTGCTCTGGTGGTGTTCGTTCTGTATGGTGTCTCACTGGTGTTGTCTGGATTTCTCGTATCTGGATATCTACCTCTCTAGAAGATTAATGTTTGTTTTTTATTAGTTCCTCAAATATCTTTTCCATATTGTTTACCTTTTATATCTCAGGAATGCCAATATCCTGTAGGTTTGGTCACTTTACATAATCCCATATTTCTCGAAGATCTTGTTTCTTTTTTCTCAAATTCTCTTTGCTCTATTTTTGTCTGACTCAGCAAGTTCAAAAGACTGGTCTTCAAGCTCTGAAATTCTTTCTTCTGCTTGGTCCCGTCTATGGATAAAGCTTTCAATTGTATTTTGAAATTCCTCAAGTGAGTTTTTCAGTTTTAGAAACTATGATTGATTTCTTTCTAAGATGTTCATCACTTCCTGCATTTCCTAGATTGCTTTAAAGGTTTCCTTTTCTTGATTTTCAACCTTGTCTTGGATCTCACTGAGCTTCCTTGAAATCCATTCTTTGCATTATTTATCTGTCACTTCTGAGTTTTCCATTATGGTTAGGGACCATTGCTGGAGAGCTAATGTGATCCTTTGTTGTTGTAACTACATTCAGATTTTTCATGGTGCTAGAATTCTTGTGCTGGTTCCTTCTCATGTGGAGACACTGGCACATCTAATTTTTACATTGTTTTCATGCAGGTAGAATTTTTGTTTCTTTCTTTCCCCATAATATTATTTTTTGTTCTTATTTCTTTTTACCTTTTCTCCCCTCCCTAGGGATTGCGACTGTAGAGAATGCTAAGTATGCTCTTTTGGCTTTGCTTCTCTAGCCCCAAGCACTTCTGTCAGATGATTTTATTATATATTGGACTGTGCAGTTTAACCTACAAGCCAGTAGATGGCACTTATAGGTAAGAGCAGACTGCAGCCATATCTATAAAGGTTATATATACATAACCTTTGTTTTCTGGAAGAAGCTCTCTGTTGCTTCAGACAGTGTGCTGATTCATAGAGGGCACAATGGTCCAAACTCCCTGCTTTGCCTTGGAGAGGGAGCCACAATGAGCAAGACAGGATCAGGGAACTGCCACCAGTACCCTGATGGCAGGCACAAGCACTAGTGCTGAAGGAGAATCCAGTGGATGGCCACCAAGCACCCAGAGGTGTGCCTAAGTATGGAGCTGGAAAACCAACTCTGTGCCAGAATTGTTGTGCTGTTTTATTCTTGTCTGAAGATTTTGGCACTTCTAAGTCTTGTAACTGTTTCATGCAGGTAGAATTTTTTCTTTTTCTTTCTTTTTCTGGCATGAGACTGGGAAACCTCCTTGGCCCCAATTTCTCTACATGGGGATGAGGGTGGCCTAAACTCCTAATCCAAGAAAGTGAGTCCTCCTGATGCCTGGGTATAGAGTAGAATGGGCCCTCCTGCATCAGGATCTCTGCACAGGAATGATAGGGCAGCTCAGGCTGCTGATCTAGGTGAGCTGGTGCTCCAAATGCCTGGAAATCTGCCTGAGGGTGGAGAGGGTCTCGCTGCGCATGAGGTACGTCCAGGAATGGTGGGATGGCTCAGGCTGCTGAAACAGAAGTGTGCATGACCTGAATGCCTGGAGGTCTACCCGGGCATGAGGGAGAGAGAGCCTCCCTGTATCAGGATCTTTTTATCAGCAAGACACCATTATGGAGCCTGTTTGCCCACATTCTTCTCCCTGGAATTTAGGGTGCCCTTCATGACTCCAGTGGATTCAAGTTTTCTTTACTGAATTAAAGCTCACAGAGTTTATCTTTATGCACTATCTTGCTATTTCCAAGTAGCTGAGGCATGCTGAAAAGCCTCTAATTCACCACCTTGGGGAAAGAACCCTCCAGATCATCTGAAAATGTAAATTGGAAACTCTAGGGTAACCACTACAATAATATCTTAAAGAAGCATAATCAATTGCTGAGAAAGAAGATACAATTGAAATATATAAAATACTCAACTGAAACAAGATGAAATAGAAATAGTGGGGGAAATAGAAATGGTGTTCAAGGAACACTTAGACACAAGAACACCCAAACATGGAATATAAAAATCCACCTACTCCATCAACCTTTTAAATAAAAGGTTTTAAATATATTAATTAAAAGACAGATTGCCAAAATGGATTTTAAAACACAATATCCACTCTAAGAGACGTACAAGAAAACCATTTTAAATAAAAAGACTCCGATTTTAAAAAGGGAGAAAGTCATACTATGCTAACACAAATCAGAAGAAAGCTAGAGTAGCTATAGTAACTTCAGACAAAGTAGACATCAAAACAAGGAATATTATCAGAGATACAGAGAGGTCTTACATAATGATAAAGAAATCAATTATCTGAAAACAACATTACATTTCTAAAGGTGTTTGTACCTAACAGCAAAATGTCAAAACAAAAGAGGTAAAAATTGATAGAACTGAAAAGAGAAAGAGACAAATCTAATATTATGGTTGGAAATTTCAACATCTCTCTTGTAGTAGTTGATAGATCAAGCAGGCAGTAAGTCAGCAAGAAATTTGTTAGAATGGCACTATCAATCAACTTGATCTAACTGGCATTTACATTTATAGAATGTTTCATCCAACAACAACAAAATGGATAATTTTCCCATATATAATATTCACCAGACGACCACAACCTAGTCCAAAACTACACCTTAACATCTTCAAAAGAATGGAAGTCATGCAAAAAAATATGTTTTTAGACAACAGAAAAATTAAACTTGAAACCTACAATAGAAAGAAAGCTGAAAAATCCCCAAGTATTTAGAAATTAAACAACATGCTTCTAAATAACCCAAAGGTCAAAGAAGAAATCACAGTGAAATTAGAAAACATCTTCAATTAAATAAAAATAAAAATATAACAAACCAAAATTTATCAGAAACTACTAGAACAGTACTGGAAGGAATCTTTATAACATTAAACCTGTCTATTAGAAAAGAAGAATGATTTAAAATCAATGCCATAAATTTCTACCTTAGGAAGCTAGATAAAAAAGAGCAATTAAAGCCTAAAGAAAAAAGAAGAAAATAAATAATAAAAATGAAAGCATAAATTAAGTAAATTAATACTAGGAACACAGAAGAGAAAAATCAATGAAACTAAAAGCTGGTTTTTTGAAAATTCAATAAAATTGATAAGCATCTGGTCAAGGTAAACAAGAAAAAAAGAAGAAGAAAATTACCAATATCAGAAATGAAAGATCATCACTGCTGAGCCCATGAACATTAAATAGATAATAAGAGAATACTATAAATAATTCTATGTCCACAAATTTGATAACGTAGAAGAAATGGACCAATTTCTTTGAAGATACAAACTATAAAACACCAATAGAAATAGGTAATCTGACTAAGCCTATATTTATTAAAGAAATTGAATCAGTAATTAGTAACCTTCCAAAAAATAAAATACAAACACCACATGGTTTCACTGGTGAAATCTAACAAATATTTGAGGAAGAAATGATATCAGTTCTCCACAATCTCTTCCAGAAAAGAGAAGCAGAAGGAACACGTATTTACTCATCCTATGAGGCCAACTTTACCCTAGCATTAAAACTAAAGACATTTCAAGAAAGAAAAACTACAGTCCAAAATGTCACAATAAACATTTATGCAAAAGTTCTAACCAAAATGTTAGCAAATAGAATCCAACAATATAAGAAGAGTTACATAGCACAACCAAGTGAATTTATCCATGTATGCAAGGGTGGTTCAATGTCAACAAGATAAAGCAGAAGAATCATATGACCATGTCAATTGATGCAGGAAAAGCATTTGACAAATCCAACATACATTAATAATAAAAATTATCAGAAAGATAGAGCATAGGGAACTTCCTCAACTATCTACAATAAATCAACTGTTCATATCATATTTAATGTTAAGAAACTAGATACTTCTGTTAAAGTCAGAAATAAGGCAAAATGTGTTCTCTCTTACCACATCTGTTTACCATCATACTGAAAATCCTAGCAACTGCACTAAAATAAGGACAAGAAATAAAAGGTATGTGTATTGTAAGGCAAAAAAGAAATCTTATTATTCACAAATAATATAATTGTTTATATAGAAATTTCCAAATAATTGACAAAAAATTACCTAAAACTATGCAAGTGAAACAATGTCACAGCATGCAAAGCTATTATTTTAATATTTGCTTTTCTATATTTCAGTAATAAACAACAAAAAATTGAAATTAAAATAACAATACCATTTATAATAGCACAAAACTGAAATACTTACATGCAAATGTAACCAAATATGGACAGAAATTTTATGCAGATATCTATAAAACAATGATGAAAGAAATCTGAGAATAAATAAATGGAGAGATAATCCATGCTCATGCATTGGAAGAGTAAACGCATTTGAAATGTTAATTCTTCCCAATTTGATCTATTGATTCATAATAATCCCATCAAAAATCCAAAAGTCTCTTCTTAAAAATATTGACAAGTGTATTCTAAAGTTTGTAGAGAAAGGGAAAAAATCTGAAAAAGGCAACACAATACTAAATAAGAACAAATTTGGAGGATTCCCATTGCTCTACTACAAGACTCAATATAAGACTACAATAATCAAGACAATGTGACATGAGTAAAAGGATAATACATATATCATTGGAAAAGAACCTGGGAAAGAACATAAACAAATACAATCAACGGATCTTTAACAAAGGAACACAGGCAATTTGGTAAAAAAAAAAATAAAACAAAAAAATTAAAAGTATAGGAGAGTCTTTTCAAAAAATGGTGCTTGAAAAGTTGGACATTCAGACTCAAAAAGAAAGTACTAGACACAGACCTTACATGTTTCAGAAAAATTAACTCAAAATAGATTATAAACCTAAATGTAAAATTAGAATTATAAAATTTCTAGAGGAAAATCTAGGTGACCTTAGGTTTAGTGATGATGTTATAGACACAACATCAAAATCACAATTCAAGAAAGAAAAAAAAATTGGACTTAATTAAAATTTAGCATTTCTGATATGCAAAATATACTGTAAGAGAATAAAAAGATAAGCAACAGATTGAGGAAAAAATTTGGAAAACACATATCTGATAAAGGACATCTATCCAAAATACACAAAGCACTTAAAACTCAACATTAAGTAAGCAACCTGATTAAATAATGAGTCACAGACCTTAACAAACATCTCATGAAAGATATACAAATGGCAAGTAAGCTTATGATAAGATGCTCCAAATTATATGTCACCAAGAATTGTTAATTAAACAATAATGAGATATTATTGCATGCATATTAGAATGGCAAAAGTTCATAGAACTGACAATGCTAATTACTGATTAGGATGTAGAACAACAGGAACTTTCATTCATTTTGGTGGGAATGAAAATAGTAGTCACTTTGGAAGACAGTTTAGCTGTTTCTTGCAAAGCTGAGTTTTCTGCAAAGTCTTATCATCTGTATTAGTCTGTTTTCACACTGCTGGTAAAGACATACTCAAGACTGGGCAATTTACAAAAGAGGTTTAAAGGACTCACAGTTCCACATGGCTGGGGAGACCTCACAATCATGTGAAGGGCACATCTCATATGGTGGCAGACAAGAGAAGAAAACTTGTGCTGGGAAACTCCCCTTTATAAAACCATCAGATCTCATGAGACTTATTCACTATCATGAGAACAGCACAGGAAAGACCTGCCTCCATGATTCAATTACCTCCCACTGGGTCCCTCCCATGACACATGGAAATTGTAGGAGCTACAATTCAAGATAAGATTTGGGTGGGGACACAGCCAAACCATATCACCATCCATGCAGTAATCATGCTTCTAAATATTTACCCAAATGAGTTGAAGACTATGTCTGCACAAAAATTTGCACAAGATGTCTTTTAAAGGTGAATGAATAAACAAACTATGGTAGACCCATGCAATGGAATAGTATTCAGTGATAGAAAGAAATGAGCTTTCAAGTCACAAGAAGACAAGGATGAACCTAATATGTATAATGCTAAGTAAAAAAAGCCAATGGAAAAAGACTACATACTGTATGATTCCAATTCTATGACATGCTGGAAAAAGCAAAACTATAGAGGTGGTAAAAAGGTCAGATTTCAGAGAGAAGATGAGAGAGGTAAGTGTTGCACAGGTGAAGAATGAATGATGGGATCTTTTTTAGGGCAGTGGAACTATTCTGAATGACACTGTGCTGATGGATACATTATACTCTTGTGTCAAAAATCCATTGAATTTTAAAACACAGTGAACATCAATAATTTTAATTTTTAACTAAATATTTTGGAATCCAAGAATGGAATTTGGAATGTGGGAAAACATTATGACAGTACTACAAGTGTACAAAACAACTTCACTGAAGGAGATGAAAGAATAAAGGTGGTCATCTAAATAACTTTAGAAGTGTGTGAAGTCTGTAAGAGCAAAGGCAAAAGAAATTATATCTAAGTATTGTAGTATGATGAATAAGGTTGTTTACCACAGAGGTATTGACTTTCAATTCTTATAACAATT
Source organism: Rhinopithecus bieti (assembly GCF_001698545.2). Taxonomy (NCBI): domain Eukaryota; kingdom Metazoa; phylum Chordata; class Mammalia; order Primates; family Cercopithecidae; genus Rhinopithecus; species Rhinopithecus bieti. Next base: position 991,228 of record NW_016805238.1, on the reverse strand, counting down.
ACAAATGTAAACAGAAATTAAACAATTAGGTAGATGAATGGAAGATAGTGGGAGCCACTTTATACTGTTGGAGTTGGAGGTTACAAATTGCAAGAGAAAGAGTCTAGAGTAATCTGTGTGCTTATATTTTAGGGCTAGAGACATTGGTAACAACTCTGTTTAGCTTAACACAAATAGTTCCACATAGAAATATTTATAGATATAAGTGTATAGACTGGTTCTTACGTATGAATATATCCTTAGTCTGTCAGTTGATAGGGACTAAAGTGACAACACCCCAGTAGCAATGAACAAGCCTAGTATCTAGATCTTGGGTTAGTGTTATTCTTCAGCACTTCCCTTTGTAGAAATGCTTGATTCTAGGACTGGGAAAGGAAATACAGAAAATGAGACTGGAGCATCCCATAGTGCCAGAAAGTAAGGAAATTCTCAAATTTTAATTAGTTAATAATGAGATATGTCAAAAGGGCAAAAAAGTCACTTGAAAGAGTTCCCAATGGCCAAAACTGGAAAAGTTTGTATAACAAAATAAATTAAGTAATAGTAGATGAAACCTGCCATGGCTTCAATGTTTGCCATTTCCAAAAGTCATGATGAGATTCTATCGCCATTGTAACAGTATTAAAAAGTGGGATCTTTAAAAGGTGATTAACCAATGAGGGCACTACCCTTGTGGATAGGATTGATATTGTTATGAAAGCATGGTTGCACCCCTTTTTCCCCCTCTCTCTTGCCCTCTCTTGCTGTTCTACCATGTGATGATACAGTGAGAAGGCCCTCACCAGGTGCCAGCACCTTGATATTGGACTTCCCAGCCTCCAGAACTGAGTCAATAAATTTCTCTTAATCATAAATTACCCAGTCTCAGGCATTCTATAATAGCAGTACAAAGGAAATTAAGACATAACCCAAAGTATAAAATAAATATTTATAGGCTGGATGCAGTGGCTTACGCCTGCAATCCCACCACTTTGGGAGGCCAAGGTGGGCGGATCATGAGGTCAGGAGTTTAAGACCAGCCTGACCAACAGGGTGAAACCCCATCTCTACTGAAAATACAAAAAGTAGCTGGGTGTGGTGGTGCACACCTATAATCCCAGCTACTCAGGAGGCTGAGGTAGGAGAATGGCTTGAACCCAGGAGGCAGAGGTTGCAGCGAGCCAAGATCGCTCCATGGCACTGCAGCCTGGGAGACAGAGAGAGACTCTGTCTCAAAAAAAAAAAAAAAAA